>NC_133783.1:43657730-43723348 GCF_003597395.2 Chelonoidis abingdonii
AATTTATTTAAGGCTTAGTACCAATGTAGACACACAGAAAACAAATGGGTATAAACTGGACACTAGGAATTTAGGACTATGAATTAGGAGACGAAGGTTTCTTAACACAAAAAATGGTAGATGGTAGTGAGGAGTTTGTGGAAACAGTCTCTTTGCAGAGGTGGAGTATGTGGTGTTGGGCAAAAGACTTGACGGCTGGCTTTAGAGACGTATTAGCTTGATAAGAGGTTGATTTGGGAAGCGGAGGGGGTTATGAATGGAATGTTTTTGTTGGCGTTCGGGTGGTGTTTTGGTTAGAGGTGCATGGGGCGGGTGTGGGGTTGTTTTGTTGGAGGGCTTAAATTTTGACAATCTGATATTGTGATTGATCTAGCTAGGAGTGGTAAGTTATTGTTTCCAGTGGTTCTGTGATGGGATGTGGAATTGATTGTGTTATGGGGATGCGGGGTGTGGATTTTGTTTATTTTGGGAGTTATCTGGGTTTTGTGGTGGTGAGTTGTTTTTGTTGGAACGAGAGGAATGTTCTTTTCCTGTGGTAGTGGGCTGGCGGGAGGTTTTTGGCGGTTCCTCACGTTCATGTTCAGGGTTAAAGCTGATCGCCATATTTGGGTGTCGGGAAGGTAATTTCTCTCCGAGGCAGATTGGCAGAGTCCCTGAAGGTTTTTTGCCTGGCTCTGGTGGTGGTTGGGTGGCAGCGTGGGCGTAGTGGCTACTTGCTGGTAGTGATTCTCTGCACCTTGTAGGTCTTCAAACCTAACAAGTGAAGGACTGCAGAGGGTATACTTCAGACATAGGTTAGGGGTTTGTTATAGAAGGGGATGGGTAGGATTCTGTGGCCTGCTTTGTCCAGGAGGTCAGACTAGATGATCATATTGGTCCCTTCTGACCTTAAAGTCTATGAGTCTATGAGTAAGGATAAGATTCAGTGCTCAGATACTTTTTGAATAGTGTCTTCATATATGAACATTTGACAATCTTTTTTTTCATCTCTAACAATATTTTTTACAGTAGATGGAAACCTCTGTCAAAGTTTTAATGAGTCACACTGATCATAAGTACAATTCACTCTGAATTAAGGTTTTGAAATCTCATTTAACTGTTAGCAAAACCATTTTTTAAGTTTCTTTGCTTCCTTTAAGATGTTTTATGAATGAATTATTCCACCATTATTCATTCTTAATTTAAAAAAATAATGACCTTCTAGCTGTTCAGTTTTTAAAATGCTCATAGTCACCTAGATCAACATGGTTCTTATTGTCATTTGTGTGGTTCTTAATTCAAAGTGTATTTTTGTTTTCATATATTAAAAATATAATTGAGAAGATGGATAAAGCTCTGGGTAGAGATTTGGGCCAATTTTGCTACTGGCATGAGTGGGTGAAACTCCATTATAATGAATCTGCCTACTGTTAGCGTGAGGCCAATGCCATCAAAGCATGGAATGTTGTTTTTCTCATCATTTATTTTTAATATTTTAAATAGCACCACAGTTGTGCATGCTGATAAACTGGCAAATGCTTGTTCATTTGTCTCAGCTTCTGAAAATGTCCTCATCCAATGTTCAGAAAACATGTAAAATCTTTATAAAAATGCAGATAATAAAAAGGAGCATTTCCCAGAAACCAACACCCTGTTCGGTCTCCATAATTTAAAACTTAAGAGTAGATTTTCAGAAACACCCAGTGTTGGCTTGAACTTTTCTCCTACTGAAAACCTCACTCTCTTTCTCACCACCCTGGTTATCAACTTGCTCAGCCTGCAAAAGCCCGGGACAACATACGGGTCTTGGAGTATGACCTGAAAGTAAATCAGTTCAGGGTCTGATAGCATTCCAAGACTTTTCACTGAAAACTACCTGCCTCCAGTCCTGCGTAATTAAATCAGGGGGCTGTTAATTCAGGTACCTCAGCTGATCTCAGTTACTGAAGTATCCTGCAGGGAGAGAGACAGGGTATGGAATAATCAAGACCTAAATCCCTGACCCAACAGCTAAAGTTAAACTGAAAACACAACGAAAGACAAACAGTCACAGAAAGGTGAGAGAAAAATATTGGGTGTTTAAGAGAAGAGGCACATTTTCCCACAGACAAAGTTGCATTACAGATTTTTTTTTTCACTAGTTACTCTAATAATTTTTATACATATTTGAATAAATATATAAATGAATGAATCATCTTGAAATGAAGGACTAGAATTGGTAGTCTTTGTGGAAGAATAGAATTTTAAGAAGAGATTTGAAGAAGAAAGTGATCTAGCCAGGGACTTCAGCTCATAGAGGACATGAGGCAACTAAACCACTACTCCCATGAGGCACCATGGCAGCATTTCCAAATTAAAATATTTAGGTTTTCAGCCAAAATATTTTGGCTGAAGGCTGAGTGTTTTTGTTTTTTGTTGTTGTTTTTTTTTGACCAAAAAGCAGATACTTCATGAAAAATTCATTTAGTTGGAAACTCAATTTTCCCTCCAAAAATAGTTTAGAAAGAATTTTTTTGACCAGCTTTAATTGCAAGTCTTCATCAATCTTACTTAAACTCTTAAATCCCACTTAAGCCTTACTTTAAATGGTACACAGTCCACTTGCTGGCCTTCTGCATATGGGTGAATTTCACTCTCAGAACACTGGGATCCAGTCAGGAGGTTGGGTTGAATACTGCACTTCTCTTGAAGTGCTAGAAGCTCACAGAAGCTTAAAAAGATTTCAAGGAAATAAATTGTAGTTAAAATGGGGAATTGAAAGGAAATTAGATATTCTATAATCAGAATTTCAGATTAACCAGTAACACTGAAATTTTTAAACAGGTACATAGTCCAAATGCTGCTTGCCTTAATGTCAATGGTAATCTCAGTAGAGTATATGTGGGAGTTGACCCTTGAGCTAAAGAAGCTCATTTCAGTTATAGTAAACTACTGCATTGTCTCTGTGTGAGTGTGTGTGCTGGAAAGAGAGAGAGTAATATATGAGGCTTGTTTGTTTTTTGTGGGGGGTGTGTGTTGTGGTGATGGAGTAAGGAGGTAGGTGGGGTGAAGTATTAGTATTGTCCTGGGTAATCAGTAAGATGTCCATATGGTTTGGAAACTGAACCCATTGATCCTGATTCTTCACTTGTGCCGTCATTGTTTACACCAGTGCAATGTGAGTGCAACATAAGACGTCACCGAACCAGAATGATTTTACAGTCGTTTTACCCTCCCTTTGTCTAGATGGAAATGACTACACAAAGTGCAAGGCAATGGAGAATCAGGCACAGAGTCTTTATTTCTGTATTTAATTGTGAAGGACTATAGGACCAGGAAGTATTTGAATACTTAGTTTTGAGAGAAGAATAAAAAAATGAAATAGTGAAAGATTGTGTCCTAGTTTGCTTTCCATCTGGTAAAACACTTCTAAATAAACTAACTGACTAAACTGTACTCCTCGTAATAAGCACAAGCTCTTGATCTAAAAACATCAGCTAGCTTTAAAATCCAGTTAATTATTAAACAACTCATGAACATTTTGGCTGCATGACTGGCTTTTGTGCCAGTCTTCTCTTCTTCTGAAGGAAAATAAATTACTTTAATTTTGTTCCAGGACAAAGGAGACAGTAGGTCTATTTTACGTAAGATATACTTTAGAGACACTATGCAGAAATGAGACTGCTCTAAATATGTTAAGAGAAGTGGAATAAGTGGATTGTGGGCTAAAGGCCATTTTTGGCACTTGAAGGTCGCACGGAGAGATCATTCTCAGAGGGTATGACGGAAGTGATATAGGCAGAGGTAATTACTTTGCTCATTCTATAGAAGAAAATTAGATGTATAATCATAGTCTTTCCAATTAAAACATAAGCATGCTATGGTTAAGTAGAAATACTGATTGCAGTTATAAGTACATTCCATCTTTCTAATGCAGCTTCAAGTAAATAGAACAAAACTGTCAATACTAAAGACATGCGTATTTAAGGACTTCTGTTTTATGTCAGATCATTTCTTGATTTTGTTTTTTGTTTTTAGTTTGTTGCATTTCACGTCTTAAAAAGAAATAGCAAATATTTATCCTATTGCTGCTTGATCATTTTGATTGTGGGCTCTTTACAACGATACTGAAAAACTGTAATGTTAGTATGTGTGGTGGTGTGTATTTTCCCTGACAGTGTGTAGCTTAATTTGGAAATGCATGTAATTAAGTGTGTGAATTTTTCATAGTGAGCTTTTATGATTCCTTCCAGAGCATGGAAAATACATTTCTAAAGTGAAAATGAATCATATCACAGATCTTCATGTGAACACTATTCTAACAGGGCTGTTTACACAGGTGCAGCGTTTCTCTAGGAGTGAAGTGCTCACTGCTGCTATCATAGGCCTCTCTTCTGCCCGGTATATATGAGCTCTGCTAGATGGTCCCCATTAGCTAGCACTATTCTGGTGGTGGGGTCATATAGCTGTGCTGCAGATAAGGAATGAATTTTGTATCAAAATGAAATCTGTGGACAAAAATATCTATAACAACAAGCCACTTGGGATCCAGGACAGTAGAAAACAGTTTGGCATTTGAAACATACCAATGATAATGACCAGCACATACTTAACCTTCCCTTTTGTTTTTCCTAGTACAAATTTAAGCTCCAATTCTGCCTGCATTGAAGTCAGTGGGTCTCCCTGCATGTGCACAGATCTGTCTGTGTGGATTCAGTTACAGGACTGGAGCCTTACTACTGCACAGTATTTCAAATATTTGATTTTGAAATGGGGGGGATTTTCAAAGGCTCTAAGGAAAGTAATGTTACTGGAAGTTAGGTGCCTAACTGTATGCCAGTGGGAGTCAGGTGCTGTCGTGTAGTGTACAGGGTAGCAAAGCACTTCTTAGGTTTAATTTGTAGCATGTTGTATGGTTAGTGATAGTAATTTTGAGAGTAATGCATTTGTAACTTTTTTGTCCTTTACATTAATTCAGGGTATGTTGACACTGCGGCTGTGATGATGATTCCCAGCACAGGTAGACAGACACATGCTAACTAAGTTCGAGCACTACAAATAGCAAAATAGCAGTGTGGCCGCTGCAGAGCAGGCTAGCCACCTATGTACCCAGTTAGGCAAGACTGTACTCCATCATCTAGCACAAACCACTATCCATACCACCACAGCAGCACTCCTGTTTTTAGCACACTAGCTCAGGCAGCTGCAGTGTAGACATACCCTAATGAGAGAGTTGAATATACTGTATAGGAACAGGTAGTATCCCTTTAAATAGTTGAGTCTGCTGGCAGTGCTCACTGTGTTCTGTGTTTAGCTCATTGCTAGAACCCAACCAGAGCAGCTGTGTTGTTTATATTCAATCAACATAGTTATTTGAACCCCAGCATGCCAATGTGGTTCCTTAATACTATGTTTGTGGAAAGAACAAAAGGTATAATAGGCAATTAACTCCCCTTTGTGCCTTTCTAAATATCCCCCTATATTCTTAATAATTTGATATAGAGCTAATCAAGGTATCAACTGTAATCTAGATTTTAGAAAACAATGTACAATTTTTCACAAATTGCCAATATTCCTCTACAAACTCTTGTTCTGTATATTGCTATGCCGTATTCTTATTGTTTCGTCTGTTTGACCACTCAATTCAACACTTAATATTTAACAATTCTAATTATCTTCAAGATGCACCTTTTCCTTTTAGCATAGCATCATTCAGAAATAAGAATCTGATAGATCAGGGGTAGGCAACCTATGGCACGAGTGCCGAAGGTGGCACACGAACTGATTTTCAGTGGCACTCATACTGCCCGGGTCCTGGCCACCAGTCCAGGGGGCTCTGCATTTTAATTAATTTTAAATGAAGCTACTTAAAGATTTTAAAAACCTTATTTACTTTACATACAACAATAGTTTTGTTATATATTAAAGACTTATAGAAAGAGATCTCCTAAAAACATTAAAATGTATTACTGGCATGCGAAACCTTAAATTAGAGTGAATAAATGATAATTCAGCGCACCACTTCTGAAAGGTTGCTGACCCCTATAATAGATCATTAAAAATGCAAAGCCATTAGACAGCATCTATGTCTGGCTTACAATACTGAGCATCTCAAGCCACACAATGAACTCCAGATGATATTATTTAGGGTGTGGAGATAAAATTGGCAAAAATGTCTAAGGGACTGAAATGAAATTCAATGGGATTTTGGCGCCTAATTCACTTAAGTGGTTTTGACAGTTTTAATCTGAGTCTATAGAAAATGGGAGTCTTACCTCTGTCAGGACTGCAGATTTGTGCCTATTGTAGCATCACAACTTGTTTAATCATCTTATTATATATCAGATGATTATCAGTACATACTGAATGCTATTGAAAAAATGTCATTCTTGGGCCCGATGCTGACCAATAGCAGGATTTGGTCCTATGTGTAGCATCTGTTCATTTTGGAGCTAAGTACATTAGTCATATGGGGCAGTACATTGTAATTTAAAAATAACACTTGCTACTACGCTTGCTTATATGGAGAAAAAAGACCTATTTTCTGAGCCTTTAGTTTAATGGTCCAAACTAATGGCTTAATATTCAGGCTTCCTGGCATCCTCATTCTCCTTAAGCAGGATGTTAAAGCTGAATATATAATGGGAACATACGCAGTGGTGTTGTAGCTATGTAAGTCCCAGGACATTAGAGACATGAAGTGGGTGAGATAATATCTTTTATTGGGCCAACCTCTGTCGGTGAGAGAGACAAGCTTTCTCTCACCAACAGAAGTTGGTCCAGGAAGAGATATTACCTCACCCACCTTGTCTCTCTAATGAGAACATAGTCCCACAGTTTCCCATGGTTCCTTTTATCAAAATTTCTGTCTTGTCAGTGATAATGTGATATGGTCATTTTAAATGCTCCCAAACACTGCTCTTCCTTTTAATTGCTCATTGATCCTCATACCTAACTCTCTACCTGCTTCAGTGAAGTATATGTTACAGTGAATCTGTATTCCATATTTCTGGCTGTTAACCCAAAGGAATTTTCTAGCCCTTATGCTGTTTAATCGATTAATAGTTTTATTCTATCCCTTCACAGATAAAAATGGTTACCCAACATATTTTACCTGATCTGTCTCTGTTCTTATAAAGTACTTAATGATGTTCAGACAGTATTCCTAGTCTTATAATTTTGCATGTAGGGGCCTAGTGCATGAGAATGAGAATGAAGACCGTGAGCATGACATTATGATTCCTAAGTAGATGCTGAAATGCTGTATTCTGCTGCTTTAGGTCTTCTTTCTCGATCCCTGCATGTATTCAAAATTTGTATCTGCATCTGATTCACGATCCGCAAACACGATCTGCAGATATCTGCTTCCGTATTCACCGATGTCCGCAGATTTGCAGAGCTCTACGTGTTTCTGTATGTGCTAAACTTTAAGCATGCAAGTAATACCAATTGATTTCAATGGGACTTCTCTCATGCTTGAAGTTAAGCATGTGCTTAAATACCTTGCTGAACTGAGGACTAAGTAAGTAGGGAGGGAATTATATTAATTTGAATATCGTTTAATTTATTCCTCCCATTATTTTATTTCTCATTCAAGTGAGATTTACTTTAAATGATACAGTGATCCAAGGGAATACATTTCTCCAGTTAGTATAGATACATAGGAATTGTCATTCCATACCAGTGGTGCACCTAGACCAGCACCCTTTCTGATAGTGGGTGTACCAGATGCTTCTAGAATCCCTGGAGTACACAACTATGGAGTATCTTTGCCACAAGGAAGGTTTTTCCTGATTTTCACCCTCAATTAGTGGTTAGTAGCCTAAGGATTTATATCTTTTTTAAAATCTTTTTTCTTATCTAATGCTCTTGTTATCCCTATAAACACCTAATCATTTTAAAAAAAAACCCCACAAAGCTCTTGGCTTCAAGATGATATACTGTGGCAAAGAGTGCCACTGTTTTTAAAAATGTGTTTATAATTCAATCTTAATCATCATTTCAACCCCTTCCCAACACTTTAGAGTTTTGGCTAACTCAGAAGTAGGAGAAGAAATAAAAGCAGAAACAGGTGCAAGAGCTGAACATTAAAACCAAAAATATTAACCTAATTTTCAAACTATTAAACATATGAATTGGGTTCTGTCTTAGAGAAGAGATGGGTGAAGTCTAACCTGTTCTTATTTTCTCAACCAGTTACCCACCTACCCACAAAATCCAACTTCAAATGTTTTTAGAGGTTTAAAAAAACCTACATGCAGTATATGAATTACATTGTAAAATATATTATGACCTAAGCACATCTTTGGCTATGAGCTAATAATAGTGTAATGCAACCCAGCAGTGAATGAAATCAAATTTTTAAAAAGAGGTTGTTTACAAGAGTGCGATTCCACAGACAACTGGAGATGGGCCTGAACTACAATAAAGGTTCCAAATGCTCTCCAAATTTTGGGCATTTGGGATCTACAGAGGCTACTTTTATTACTGTGTTTAAATAGAAAATTCCTTTTCTGATCTGTCTTTAAGTTAGTCATGGTGCAGGATTTAGCCCAGCTGCTAAATGTGTTTCCTAGAGTATGGCATACTAATGTCCCAATCCTGTAACTAGACTGCAGGTCCTGCAGGGAGCCACCCTGAACTCAGTGGGCTCCTGTGCAAGCTCAGCAGTAATCTCACCATCACTCAACTAAAGGGTTGAGATCTAACCTGTTGCATCACACAAAATGCTAATATAAGCACGGATAGCACACTTTGGATCTGTGTGTCTCCAAAGTGGGATGTGATGCCCACAGCATCACAAACCTGAACAGAAAGTGGGATTATTCACTGCCTATCTGTTGGGAAATGTGCCTTGAATTTTGAACAAGTACCATATATCCTGAAGGGGTGATGCATGCTTCCCCTAGGGTCATTGCTCTCTTGTATCTCTAGAGCTACCACTGCCAGTGCCTTATGTAATCAGCATTGATTTCCGCCCGCCCGCCCCATAATGACCCACTGTTGTAGTCCAATTTCCAGCTACATTTGTGATGTTTTATTCTTTCAGCCTACAGGGTCTTTGGTGCTCCTCATGTTGTTTAATCTGATTAATACGTTCAAGCATCACATTTATATTATCTTGTCTAACTCCTGCTTTTCTTCTATCAATTGAATAACTTAAAGTAAGGTAGCTTAACATACAATAACTTATCCCTCTCCACATTATTCCTTCTGTCATTTGTTATTCCTGCTCCTCTTTGCATCTTATTTTCTTTTAAGGATTAAGTGGATATCCAAATGTTTTAAAAACTATTTAAACAAGATGTCAGCAGCATATTTCATATATACATTCATAATAGCAGTGGGCCAATTCTCCCTTCATTTGTGTCTGAGTAACCCCACGTGTGCAAATGCAGTTGCTCCATAATGCACACTTAGGCCAACTATGTGTCCTATAGTAAACATGACAGAGAATTTGAGTCTTGTCAATGAAGAGTATAAAAGGTTTTTGTAGAAGCATCTGTAGCAAACGTTCTTAGTGTAAACTGAACACATAAAAGCATAAACTGGGTCTTGGCTGACAACGGTTAAAGCATAACTTTAAATAGTGTCTTATGATGGTAAAATATATATTGGAGATGTCAAATCAGGGTGCATGCTGTAGTGGCTGTATGTTTCATTTTCTCTTTATTTAAATATGCCATGTATAATTTTATGTTAATGCACAATCATAAATACAAAAAAGTTTTAAATGTTGGCGCTTTATTTCATTGTTAAACTACAATGAAACTAAAATGGATTTAATATTCACGTCCAGCTTTATACTAAATAAAGTTGTCATGATTAATGTTACTACAAGAAATGCAAAATTAATTTTTAATTAAATTGCTCTTGCAAGATCTAGTAAGCTAAATGTCTATAACCAGACCTGGCAGCCCTTTCTAGTTCAATATGCCAACTAAAAGTTCACCCGATTTATAGTCAAATCACTCCTTTATATTTAATATAGATTACACCAGCCATTCATTTTTCAGTAATACAGAACAGAACATTCTCCTTGTTCAGATGCACGGGTAGATTTATTTTTTTAAGCCCTTCTCAGTATCGCATCCCCTTTTCTTCGTCACCACTTACAACACTCTGGGACCAATTCTTAGATTCCATCGATCTGTGTTTGCTGCAGGACCCGAGGAAGAGGAGGAGTAAAGGTAGTTTTATGTCCTCTTACCTTTCCATTCCCTCAATTCTGGGATTGGCTGGGGGCAGCTGGGCTCCCTCCACATTTTAGAGCAGTTTACAGTGATTCTAAATTGCATCTCTCTGGCAACAACCCTAACAGGTCATTCTGGCAGTTGGGGAATAGTTGGACTGCAGCTGCATTCCAGCCATAGACTTTAACTTCTTTGAGGTAGGGAACATCTTTTCATTATGTGTGTACAGCACCTAGCACAATGATGTCCTGCCTTCTGGGGCAAACACAATATAAATAATAATTAAGGCAATAATGTGATGAGGATTAGGAGGTAGAGTTGGTATAGAGCCAGTACACCTGGCTCAATGGACACCTGCGGTTCCCCCACATCAGGACAATCCGCATTTGGCTATTTAAACCAGCTTTACAGTCCCTGGAACATACAGAATGGCGCAAGGGGGTCACTGCACACCTGAGACTAAGGTAATCTATTTTTATTTAATCTCTTTTGTTTTTTCTACATTGTGTTTATAATTTTCCATACATAAGATATAATGTGTTATCCACCTTTTATGTTTGTGTAGGCTATGCTTAATGTATTGTAACTTTTCCTTTGGATTCTAAAAAAATGAACACTTTTTTCCTGGCCACTTTTGCCTTTTAATGTTTAGTGAATGTCATTGGACCAATAGAGAATTTTACTTAAAAAGTGACGTCCATTGACTTTTCTGGGCCTGTTCTGAACGGAGATGAACATAGTAGGGCTTACTTTGTTCAATGATAACTTCATCTTATAAAGATTCTTTCTGAGCCAAAACATCTTTGTGTTGCAGTGTTAGAGACCCATGAGACTACAAATCACATAGGGTGCAAGCTAAATGCAGATCTGTAGTATAGCTGTGCATAGCATTTGTAACAGAACTTGAAATCAGACTAAACTGTCATGAGTTGTTTTTTTATTGTTGTTTATGAACCTGAAACTCAGCCCAATTTGCAATGTCCTATTTTATTACCATGGAACATTCTGAGTCATTTGTTTGTCATTTTTGGTGGTGAAAAAAGATTCCTTAAGTCAAGTGATCCCACTCATGCACCTACTAAAAATATTTCTAAAAGGAGAAAAGTGCAGTCCTTAGGCAGGTCCTGATTTACACCAGATATAGATTAGGATTAATGAACAGTCCCTCATCCTCCTACACAATATTGCTGATTACTTCCTATCCTGTTTTATCATGCAGTTGTTCACTGGCCCTCAGATTAACATGCTCAAACCATTCTGAAAGTGGCAGCTAAGTATACAGACATATGCCTTATGCACCTGCCCCACAATGGCAACTCTTTCTTTACATCTCTGATTTTGTTCTGCGTTCCTCTTCTGTTGTGAGAGCTATTAATTTTCTATGTTTTAGTTATCGGACTATCACCAGTTGTTAACTTTAATAACTATTCTTGCTCTTGAGGTAGGCAAAATACATGACCCTCTTCCCCTACTCATACTGATTGGAGAAGGCAGTGCACATTTACTGCAAAGCCTGAACAACATATATAAAGTGGGGGAAGAGGGGAAGGGGAAGAATCCAGCCTTTTTGACCCTTGCTTGCTGGAACTTTTTACTGCTGAGGAGTGTTTTTAAGGCTGCTAAGTTGTTAATGCTGCTAGTGCTGGATATCTGGTGTTAGCTGCGTGAGCAGAAAATTCAGCATGCTGATTCAATAGACCTCAATATTATTCATAAAGACAGACCACAGGCTAGGTTTGGTGGCAAAGGTGCTTGGCCAGGTTTATTGTTAACAGAGCATGGTACTAGTGCCCCTATAGCAGGGGTTCTCAACCTTTTTCTTTCTGAGGCCCCCACCAACATACCATAAAAACTCCATGGCCCACTTGTGCCACAATAACTGGTTTTCTGCTTATAAAAGCCAAGGTCAGTGTTAGGGGGTAGGAAGCAGGGCAATTGCTTGGGGCCCCACACCATAGGGGCCCCGGTGAAGTGACATTGCTCAGACTTCGGCTTCAGCCCCAGGGGGTGGGACTCAGAGCCCCAGGTTTCAGTCTCATGTGATGTAGCTTCAGTTTTCTGCCCTGGGCCTCAGCAAGTCTAACACTGGCCTTGCTTCATGTCCCCCTTGAAATCCACTTGCAGCTTGCTAAGGGGCCCCGGACCCCTGGTTGAGAACCATGGCACTAGACCAGGACAAAGAGCCCCTCCTATGACTTCTCCTTTGTGTTTTAGGACATTGATACCAACAAGTTAGGTATTTTGCACCAGATGTTGTTAGTTACCACCCTAAGCCTCATGCCTGCTAGTTCAAACAAAACATCCTTATTCATTATCCTGTCATGCTCTCCTTATCTTTGTGAGGGGTTGGTGTGTTCTTGTACCACCTCTTAGGAATGCATTTATGAGGTTACTTGAGAGATCTGTGTGTTTTTGAACCATCCTCTCTGGTCAGGAATGTGCTTACCTAGTTAGCTGACACCCTGTGTGTTACTGTTCTGCCAAGGTCAGGCCTGCTCTGGTTCACAGCCATTGGTTGACACTGCTAGTTAAGCCTAGTCTCCAGCAAGGCCTATATTACTTACTTTTCACCTACAATAATATACATTGCAGTTCACTGCAGCAAATCTTTGACTCAGTGACCATTTCTATTTCATAATAAAGTCAGAAATCCATCAATGTTTAAAGCAATTTACAAAATAAAATTCATGAGTAATGAAAAACTTGGGATCTGGTTTGCTGCTGATAGAATCGCCATTACTTTCAACATGCTAAGGGCTAATTTATACCATTATGCACAGTCCATACACAGAGATGAAGTGGAAACTGAGCCCTCCCTAGAGTAGCCCCAGAAGGGGCTGAGGCATCATTCCCACCCTTCTTCCCCTTTGCCTTGGGGGTGGCTAGCCTACACAAGCAGCAAATTACAACCCACCCCGTGTTGGTGGGTCTGCATGGCCTGGTGCACTGATAGCTGGAGTCAAGACTCCTCTCAATCCAAACCCTCCCCATCCAGTCCTAAAATACATATGACTAGTGTACCTGATCTAAGGTGCTTACTCCTCCTTATTCTTCTACAAAGACATGACGTCTACATTAATGACCTGCAGTGGGACTGGGATCTCACAGGTCCTGCAGGACCTGCTGCCATAATAGCGAGAGTGGATAAAATATACTTTGTTTCAGTTGGTATTGGATAGGCAAAAAAAAAAAAACCCTAACAGATTGTAGTAATTTGCGGGAAAACACTATTTTTTTTTAAAAAAAAAAATAAAGATTTTAATATTTAAATTTAAGAGAGGGACAGAAAATATCTGGTGTCTATTATAGCAGGAGTTGAAGTATTTTTACATGATTTAAACAAGATTTGTTTTATTCTTTTAGTAGTAAAAATTGTGTCTGAATTCCAGTTTTTATGTGTGTATATACAGTAACTCCTCACTTAACGTTGTAGTTATGTTCCTGAAAAATGAGTCTTTAAGTGAAACGATGTTAAACAAATCCAATTTCCCCATAAGAATGAATGTAAATGGGGGAGGGTTAAGTTCCAGGGAAATTTTTTTTTGCCATACCATTCTGTACAGTACAGTACTATAGTTGGGAGGTGCCCCTGCCTTACCCCACACAGGCACAGCCCATTGGCACTGGAGACAATGAGGCAGGCAAGGAGGCTGAAAGTGCTATAGGCTCGGAGAAGCACATTGCGCAGCAGGAGTGGCAGCTTCCCCTACTCTGCAAGCACCAGGAGTGGGGGGCTTGACTCTTGGCCCACCCATGCTACCCCTTTCCCCAAGCCCCCACCCTTAACCTGCCTCTTCTTCCCCCATCCTCCCCCTTTACTCTGCACATTGCGTCCTCGCGCCTTCCTCCTCCCTCCTGCCCCCGGTAATCAGCTGGCTTGCAGTGTTCAAGAGGGAGGGAAGAGGAGCGAGGACTTGGCATGCAGGCTCCCTCCTACCTCCCCTGCCTCCTGCCCATGGTAGTCAGCAGGTTTGCAGCATTCGGGAGGCAGGGGAGGGAGGGGGAGCCTGCGCAACAAGTCCTTGCTCCTCCCCCCTCCCTCCTGAATACAGCAAGCCAGCTGATTGGTGTGGGCAGGAGGTAGGGGGAAGGCACTGATCTGTGGGGTCTGCTGGCGGGTGGGAGGTGCTGGGGGGGAGATGTAGGGGAGCTGATGGGGGGCTGCCAGCTGTGGACAAAGCACGCAGCCAAACAACATTATAGCAAAGCATGTTCTGTAACTGACCAGGGATGTAAGGTTGAAACAGGATTTGTGGGATCTAAGGTTTTTGCAGGTGGGTGTGGGATAACAATGAGGGAGTGGGTGTTGGGGGACAGGATGGGAGCAGGATTAAAAAGATGTTGTAATGCAGGACTCTAGTTTAAGTCAAAATATGGTGTCATGAGTGTATATTTACAACAGAATAAACCACTTTCCCCACATTTAAAATTATTAGTTTAGTATAAAAATGTGGTATTTATTCTATAGTAGTGTTTTATTACAATAAACAAATTGTTGCAGGTTTGACTTTTTTAAACATGGAATTTGAGAACTCCTCTTACATGTAAGAAATTTGCATAGGTGCAATCTGCCATATACAAGGGCTAGCAGAAGTCATAGGCACCACTTAAGTGCTATTTTGAGGGTTTATGTAAGACTAAAATGGAGTCTAGGACATGTACTAGCCTACTGCATAGGGGTGAATTTCATTCCATCTGTTGAAAACATGCATACCCCTATGTTATAACTTCTTGGTTTAGATGTTGGATTTTTTAATTGAAATGCACATTTTCAGTTACTGAACAACACGCTACATAACTTTAATGATTAATTAAATTTTGGGGTGTAAATATTTGAACAGTGCTCTTTTCATTATCTGTATTTAATGTGATGTGACTCAGTGAACTGGTATCACAAGTTATGGGATTTGGAGACTTTCACCTCTGCAGGTCAGAGGTTTATCTGTTTCTATACACCATCACTTATTATCCTTTGATAATTACTTGGTTTATGCACAAGCAATACAGTTTCTACAGGGTAGGTGTCTATACCACTAAAATTATCAGAGTAATTTGCACTCTTATTAGCAAAAAGGCTAAAGACTGAATGGGGTGATGACAACTGAACTCTGACATCCTTCATAAAGTTAAGTGAATTAGGTTAAAACATTTTGGCAGGGCAATTTGCAGCATTAAATCCAATTATTACTTGTTCTGTGAATTGACTTGACTTGAACCTCTAAGGCTGCGCAATTTGGTACATTTCATGAGCACTAAATTCAGTTTTAAAATCAAAAAGAAATCACATTAATTCAGAGCAAACTAACATAAGTGGGAGAAGTTGTATTTGAATTTTTGTATCCGATGTTTTCCCCAAGGATCAAAAATAGAACAAAATACTAATGATATGAATGCTTTTTTTGGGGGGAGGGGGTAAAGAAACAATAGTCCTCTGCTAATTCCATCTGCACAGCTCTCTCTCACACTGCAACACAGCTGCCCTTTGTTCACTGAAGGCAGAACACAGTCATTGTTCATATTAGGTTTAATAATATACTGTAAATTCTTTTAGAAAAGGGTAAACATTGTGATGAGATCTAAATCAGGCAAGTAGTTTTACAAAGCTTTTCAGGCAAACACCTATTGGGGTTACAAAAAAAGTTTTCAAATACAAGAAGACAAAAAAGCTCTTAAATATAATAATTATTTTCACTTAAGAGTTAGTGATAGATAAGCAAGAGTGATGTTCCTTTAAAAAAAATTGATAAGTAGCTTGAATGTTTACAACTGATCTTCTCTGGAGAATAAAATCTCCACGTTTTATTCAAAATGCCAAGGGCATCAAAGGTATAGAAAGGTTTGTTTCCTTAAGAGGAAAGTGCACACTAGTAAACATGGAACTGGTTCTCATTTTACAGTCATCAGATACTATGATGTTCATACATCTGCTATCTGACAAGGACCCATTATTTACATGCTGCATGAGGATTTCATTCATGCATAAGTCTCATTGGGTAAGGAAGAATTTTGTCATGTCCTCTGCCTGGATATATTTTATCTCTCTGTACCAGTCACTATATAGTCTAGGGATGTGGCATGTTGGCACAAGACATTCGTATTGTGACTATTTTAAATAAACTGAATAATTGTTCTCGACCTGATTTATTTTTACCTGATGCAACACCAAACTAACTATGATGGATGGAGACCATGTTGTATTGGCTCAATGTAAAGAGGGCATTTGTCTGAGTTATTTTAATAAGGGCTCTTATTTCATGAAGAAGGCAGGAACATGAATTCACTCAGCTGAGTGGTCAATGAAATGCTCAGAAGTAAAAAATAACATATCATCCCCTCAAAAGAAACTAAATTACCCATTCATGAATTCATGGTAATCTGTTTTTATTGCTACTTAATGGCTTGTTGGATCTGTGCAGTCCTCTGCAGATAAGCTCAGAAATGCTACTTACATTGGAACATCTTTCATAGTTGTAAATGCTGATCATATTAAGAATTCACAGACATGAATTTCTGGCATTCTATACCTGTGGTTCCTTTTCTTTTTGAAGAATTCATTTTTAAAATACTTAAATTCATATCAGATACTGCATATCCCATTTCATTACAAGCAAGGAAGAACAGATTAATTCCATATGTGTTAAAACAGTCAATGAAGCTTACTAATCAGAATCATAGGCCTGCAAGAGACCTTGAGAAATCATCTAGTCCAGTCTCCTCCTCTCATGACAGGACTAAGTATTACCTAGACCATCCCTGACAGGTGTTTGTCTAACCTGCTCTTAAAAAGTTCCAATGATGGAGATTCCACAACCTCCCTACGCAATTTATTCTGGTGCTTAAACTCCCTGACAGTTAGGAAGTTTTTCCTAATGTCCAACCTAAATCTCCCTTGCTGCAATTTAAACCCATTGCTTCTAATCTTGTCCTCAGTGGTTAAGAACAATTTTTCCTCCTCCTCCTTGTAACAACTTTTTATGTACTTGAAAACTGTGATTATATCCCCTCTTAGTCTTCTCCTTTCCAGGCTAAACAAACCTATTTTTTCAATCTTCCTTCACAGGTCATATTTTCTAGACCTTTAATCATTTTTGTTGCTCTTCTCTGGACTTTCTCCAATTTGTCCCAATCTTGCCTGAAATGTGGTGCTCAGAACTGGACACAATACTCCTGTATCAGAGGGGTACCCATGTTAGCCTGTATCCACAAAAACAAGGAGGAGTCTGATGGCACCTTAAAGACTAACAGATTTATTTGGGCATAAGCAGGGCCGGGCTCCAGGGTTTTTGCCACCCCAAGCGGCGGGAAAAAAAAAAAGCCGTGACCATGGCTTCACCGTGCCACTTTCTTCTTCGGCAGCAGGTCCTTCCCTCCGAGAGAGACTGAGGGACCTGCTGCTGAAGAGCCGGACGTGCGACCCAAGCACCGCTTGCTGCGCCTGGTGCCTGGAGCGGCCTGGCATAAGCTGTCGTGGAATAAAAAAACCCACTTCTTCAGTGCAGGATGAAAATTACAGATACAGGCAATAAAAATATATATTGGGCAATCAAAGAAAAGGGAGTTTACCTGAATTTCGTAAGCATCTTTCCAAATATGGCACTTAGCGTCCAGAAATCTTGGGTGCCTGCAATGAACCCCTCTAAGCTTATTACCAGCCAGATTTATCTCACTGCCACCAGCACAAAAATTCAAAAGGGTTTTGGCTCCTCTGGTCTCTCCCCAATCCCCTTCCCTGGAACCTTTAAACCCAAGACTCAGAAGCCCTGATCTTTACAACAGAAGGGAAATAACCCACTTCGCCTTCCCCTCTCGCTCCACCCAGACTTCCTCTCTTGTGCTAACCTGAGAGTCAATGGATGCAATCTCCTTTAACACAGATACTAAGAAGCATTGTCTCCCTCTATGTCCACAAAGAGACAAACCCCAAATACAAGCGAAACAGAATGATTCTATCTCTCTTCCCTCACAAATCTGTGCTGCAGACTTTACCTTCCGTAGAAGCTAACACAAGAGATCCTTCCCTCGTCCTTACCACCCAGAGAGAAAAACCAACAAGTCCTTAAAAAAAAGCTTTTATATAAAAAGAAAGAAAAAAAAAACACATGACATATGATCTCTGCATTATAAATTGACAATACACAGGGGCTATCTACTTAAAGAAAATGTGAATAAACAGGACTTATTCAAAAAGAGATACAATTCAACATTCCAGCAACTACACACATGTAAATCACAAAAAAACAAACAGTAACAGGCCTATTGTTGTTTTCTAACTTGTTACTTACAACTTTGAACACTTGGAAGATTAGAGCTAAGATAGAAAGAAGAAAAATCCCCTCTCATAAGCTGAGAAGCCAGACAAGACACAGACCCAAAGAAAATGCCCTCGCCCCTGAGCTTTGAAAAATCTGGTTTCCTGATTGGTCCTCTGGTCAGGTGTTTGGTTCCCTTTGTTAACCCTTTACAGGTAAAAGAAACATTAACCCTTAGCTATCTGTTTATGACACCTTACAAGTGGAGAACCGATGTTGAAGGCCAATTTAGGGTGGGTGTAGTCCACTCCCAAGAATTGATGAGGCGATGTCAATACCAAGAAAGGGAAAATTGCTTTTGTAGTGAGCCAGCCATTCCAAAACCACTATGCTTATGCTCACTCTACTTCGCTGTAAGCCAACCACTCTCCCCTCCCCCCTTTGATCTCTGCTTGCAGGGGCAATAAAGTCAGTGTTGTTTCTTATTCATGCATTCTTTATTACTTCATCACACAAATGGGGGGATAACTGCCACAGTAGCCCAGAAGGGGTGAGGGAGGGGGGAGGCCACGGGTGGGGTTGTTGCAGGGGCACCCCTTAGAATGGAATGCAGCTCATTATTTCTGCAGGATGTCTGGGGCTCTGACCCGGAGTGGCCGTTTGCCTCTCTGGTTCTTTAGTAGGCTTGCCTGATATTCTAGGCAGGACTGACTCTCCATTAGACAAAACTTAAAGAAGAGAGTGACCTGGGGAGTCATTCCCATTTTTGTGCAGACACCCCCAACTGACCTCACCGAGGCTCGCCAGGAGCACCCATGACAGCAGCAGACGGTACAGTGTGACTTTGTCAACTTGCAAAGCAGCAGACGGTACAGTAAGGCTGGTAACTGTCTTTGTCAACTTGCAAAAGGCAAGGGGATGTTGCTGTGTAGCACTGCAGTACTGTGTCTGTCAGCAGCATCCAGTAGACATACGGTGACAGTAGTGAAAAAAGGTTGAAAGGGCTCCATGGTTGCTGTGCTATGGCGTCTGCCTGGGCAATCCAGGGAAAAGGGTGCGAAATGATAGTCTGCTGTTGCTTTCATGGAGAGAGGATTGACTGATGACATTTACCCAGAATCACCTGCGACACTGTCTTTGCCCCATCATGCATTGGGATCTCAACCCAGAATTCCAAAGGGCGGGGGAGACTGCGGGAACTATGCGATAGCTATGGGATAGCTACCCACAGTGCAAGGCTCCGGAAATCGACTCTAGCCTCAGTACATGGATGCACACTGCCAAATTAATGTGCTTAGTGTGGCCGCGTGCACTCGACTTTATACAATCTGTTCCCAAAAATCAGTTTCTGTAAAATCGGAATAATCCCGTGGTGTAAACATACCCTAGAAGTGCTTTGCTGTATATATACTGATCTAGCTATACTGGAAAAGTGCTCCTAGTAGATCTGGCCTGAGGGTGTTAGCCAGAACTGAGACTATGTAACTTACAGCAGATGCAAGTAAAATTCTAATACTTAAAAAACATAGAGGATGTCCAACTGTTTGACATTCTTGATCTGCTGATTATATAGAATAGCACTGGTTTAGTCCTCTATTACTGCTGCCTGTTATTGCAGTTGAGTACTCTCTATCACCCTGTCAAGGAATATGGTTTGGCCTGGTCCCCCTTTAAGGCAGCAGAGAATAGTCGGATGGGATCAAAATCATCTGCCCTTGGGCAACTCATCTCAGCATAAAAGCCTGGAGTTGGCTTTTCTACATACACAGGTTTGGGCTTGTTTTGAATAAGTTCATTGTGGAAAAACCATGTTCTGCTACTTCACTGTCTTACCTCAGCTGTCTTACCTGACCTCAGCTGCTATACAGGCTCACGGAGAGAAGGTTGGTCTTCTAGATAGTGAAGATCCATCTTCAGAACACTTTGTTAAAAAAAGTGAATAAAGCATGATTTTAAAAGCTTCCCCATTTAAAAATTGAGTAATTTGGCTATTCGGTGTGTACATCGCTGTTTTTGTAACGTGTTCAGTATAGTCCTTAATATGTCCTCCAGAAGATCTAGATTCCATAATGGTCATCAAGGACTAGTCTGTCCTCCTGAAGCAGTCAGGTACAGTCACAGGCTGGAATAAGTTATCTGCAGCTGAGTTAGACAGTATTTTGTCTCCAGAGTCAGGATTACATTTATACAGTATCCATAGTTGTCATCTAAGTTCTTTGCATTCTTCCTCATAAGTTCTACAATTGCTAAAAAGTTAAATATAAACAAGTGAAATATTAATTTATGATTTTTTGAAGATGAAATGTTTAATCAAGAAATCGCTTTCATGTATTTACCTAGTGTAGTAAAATATGACCCAGGCAGTTACAAGTATAAGTATTTTCATATTTATTATGAATTATTTTCTATCATAATTGTAACTGAGTATCGTCTTACCAGTGAAAGATGTCATTATTTGGCAATATGTGAGTAATCTGAGAAGTATGGAACCCACAGAAATCCATAAAGTGAAAGGTTAACTGTCTTCAGAGGGAACCAGCCAGAAAACTCTGTGGTGATGGGCATCTATATACAAATCTGGATGGATGAATGAATAGTGCCTGCCCTTCCCCAGAGAAGCTATAATAGGAGGATCCTTTCCACCAAGGTTCATTATGTCAAATATATAAACAGGAAGAGGAAATGCCTTGGGGCTTGCCAAGGAAGATGAGTATCCTCTGTCTCTTTACTCCTAGTTTGGGGAGATCCCAGACCAAGCCCTAATCACAGAGCAAGGATAACTTGAGAAACTGACCAACTTATTCGCAGTAGGGGGACTGTATTTTTTGCCAGACAATTTAAGTTACGGATGTTTATTTCATCTTTATTTTGGTTTCTCCTGGCTGAAGCAAGGCTGCCTCCATTAGACACTGGACTCTCCCCTTTGGGCCAAGCTGAGGAAAGCCTTGGCCTGACTGTGGAAGTTGTCCAGGGCAAAGGGGCTCCACGCTTAAATCCAGCTAGTGTGCTAAAAATAGAATGTAGCTGCAGCTAGCTTCCCCATGCCGGCACACATTATCTGAGATCCTAGGCACATATATGCTATTTTTAGCACACTAGCTCAATGGGAGTTAGTGCAAGTATGTCTCCTTAAGCTGGGAATAACTTGAAGTGTAGACTTACCCAAAGAGCCAAAGGATGAAATTCTGGCCCCACTGCAGTTAGAGAGTTTTGCCACCGACATCAATAGGGCCAGGATTTCACCCAATGTTTTGTTTTCCCCTTTTGTTGTGTCCCTCCTTTTTGTTGGTACATAACCCTGTAACCTTAGGCTGCCCTTGTAGAGGGAGCTTTAGAACCTCAGTTCCCTGATGAGCTAGTGCAATGTCCCATGATATCCTTCCAATCAACAGTTTGTTTATGATGGAATTATGGTTCAGGTCAATGGATGTCTATATGTGGAAGAATCTGATGAAGTGCATGACTTTTTAAAAATTTTTTCTAGACAAAATGTGGTTGGAAGACCATTGTAAAAAGCTCCACCAACTTGCTTACAGCTTTCTGTTCTGTACTGGGGCCCAGAGACTTTGGTAATGGGTTCATTTTTAAGTAAACTCTTCCAGACTGGGACCATCCCTTTGTTATGTGTTTATACAGTGCCTTGCACAATGGGAGGGGGGTCGCTAGAAAATACCATAATAAAATAATATAAGAGATTTTTTTTTAAAGTAAGGAGTTTGCAAAATATATCTAATAATCTAGACTTGTAGATTTGTAAAGACATAACTGGCCTAATTTTGTGCAAATCAGTGCAGAATATGTCACTGCAGCTTCATTATAAATGAAGTTCTTTCATTACAGAATGATTTCTGGAATTGTTTTCTCTATGTAGGAAGTTTTATTTCCTACTCAAATGTGTATCTTGTCTCTTTCATTACCGAGGACATTCATTAGTTGCATTTAAAAAAAAAATCTTTTGCAGAGTTCATAATAATTGCTAGAGACTCTCTTACAAAGGCCTTTTAAAATTATTTGGATCCAGGGGTTTTGGTCTGAAAAATACAGCAACTTCCTTTGCAAGTGGATAAAATCTTAGTTCAGAATACTTTACTGTAATGTGAAATAAAACTGGTCCTTTGAAATCAGACAAGAACTTGAAGTTAAGTGATATTCATGGAGCAGTGGATCTACCCTGCAAGCAAGCAGATGAAATATAAAATATTAAATGGTGTGAAGGGGCTTACTAGAACAGTGTAAGGCCACAGATGAGACTTCTGCATTCCAAATTCTCTTTCTTGAACTTTGGAAATAACAAGCTTGAAAATATAACCACTCAGTTTGAAAATTTTTGGAAGTGTAACAAGTTAGCTTAATAGCGGTGCCTTTTCAAGAGATTTTCAGTACCTGAACTCTAAACAAAAAGTCTTTGTCATCTACCAGACGTCTTAACATCAACAAGGTTGTCAATAAACTGCAGTATTCTGGATTCTACATTCATGACCGTTGCAAGAAATATTCTTGAAGGGACATAGAAAGTGTGGTCAGGAAACTTCTGACAAAAACCTAATGTACAAAACTAAAAAAAAAAATGCAATAACAATGGATTTGGGGGAAAGTAACTGGTTTTCCAGACAAAGCAAAGCTAAAATCTGTTTCATCTAGACTTTCCGACAAGATAGACAGTGCAAGGTTTGTATAAGACTACTTAACTATAGGAAAATGTCCATCTGTTTATTTAGGGGAAATTATTACATAGTAATAAAATCTTTTAAGATAATATGGTGATGGATGTAATGGAAATGCCCAAAATGGATTTATACATTAAACTATACGTTTCATTTATTTATCTGACTTTTCAGTTTAGAAAAGAAGCCATACATATGCCCTTACAATGTGCATTACTGGCTATTATAATGTTCTTAATACAGAAAAGGCTGATGAATAAGGGTCTAATCTTGCAATGGGACTACTTGTTCAAGTAAGAAATTACTTGCTAGAGTAAGTGATAGTACCATCAGGTCTTTTATATTTATTTATAAGACAATCAACTCTAAATTACACAAACTTGTAATAGTATCAATTTAAGAGTCTGTTGAAAATAATTAATTTTCTTAGCCTTTAAAATTCTATGGGGAAAATCTGAAGTTAGTTTTTTTTATATATTTCTATTGTTTAATTTATGCATATGTAATACACCTGAATGGTCTTTATATGTACTGAATGTTTCAAACAATATAACTCATCTCATGTTCAGGAGAAATTATTCTGTTTTATAAAAGAGGACTGTTATGTGAAAATAACAGGGATAAGAAAGTTTTAAAGATTAAAATGTCAGGGAGATAAACACATTACTTTGAAACATATTTGTATTCTCCAGCTAGTTCAAACACGCAGGCAATTTATCTTTCAGAAAGTAAACATGCATGAAATCTGATCAGCTTTTTATTGTACATGGAATAAATTATTCAAGACATTGTAATAGACTCCTATGTAGCTCATTTACACATCTTTTGATAAATATAATATGCGGCTTCCCAGTACTTTGTGAGACATTAACTTTCTTGCATATTGATACTGCTGTTCTGAAATCTGATGGGCAGTCAAAGACCTTTCTTTCACCCTTTGGAAGAAAGCAAGTCTCCTACCCAGGAAGGACTTGCTCAGTATTCTACAAATGTAGTTTTTTCAGAGTCCAGTGTCTTATGTGAATTCTCATTAAAATATTAAAGATTTAAGGAGATCAAATAATTGCAATTATAGTAACACATCAAAGTGTTATTTACAGTATTGCAATCATCCAGTGTGGAAGATGGGCAATTAGAATACAACCAATTGGTGCTTGATGGGAAGATACTGATTATTCACCAGTAATTAACAGGAACCATTTAATAGTTCTGTTGGTGTTGCAAGATAATTCAGTTCATTCAGATCTGATCAAGAGAATAGTCAAGATCATCAAGAGTGACTAGTGATTTTGGATGCCTCAATTTTTGGATGCCCATTTAAGACATCTTAAATAAGCTTCACATTTGAGAAAGTGATGAGCCCAATCTCAGAAAATCAGTTCCCTTCAAGTGTCTCAAGTTAGGCACTCAAAAACTGAAACAACCAAAATCAGTAGTCACTCTTGAAGATCTCGGCAAGAGTGGTTGTTACATATGTGTCCTGCAAGAGTGTATGTAACCATAGGTTGTTTCTTTTAAAATGCTTGGTTTGATATATTAGAGGAATTATGAAGCTGTGCAGCTGTGTTTAGAGAACTTTGAGAAATAGTTAGAGAAAGCTTGCTGATAAATGACAGTACGTTTCTACATTGCGTGTGATGGTCTGATTGTGGAAATAAGTTTGCAAAAGTTCTTTTTTCCTGCAAAGAGAAAAGACAGCACAGGGAACTGCATCGGGGAGAAGTTAGATCACCAGGATGAATAAAACACCCCAGCACACTATGCACTCAGATGCTTCACTGATGCCCAAAGGGTACCTGACTTGGCCCTTGCTGGCATTGCCTGTGGGGCTGCCCAAGAGATTCACAGATTTGCAGGACTGAGCCAGATCTGGGAACTTCACTACACGATGCCTGGTGTAACACCATTAACCGTGGTCATTCTGGCTGGTGCAATGGTCCTCAGTAAACTATCCATATTTGATGATGATGACTCGGCTAGGCAATGAACACACATAGTAAGAGAGAATCCCTGCTCCCAGAGAGCTTACAGTCTACATAACAAATAGTTTAGATGTGAAGGTCTGTGCATTTCTCTACACTTTGTGAAAGAGCGAGCACCATCTCACCTGCCACCACTCCAGTATACTTTCCACCTGGCTACTTTTTGCAAGGTAGCTGGCCTCTTCAAGGGGAGATGGGTCCCAGCCCAACCTATGGGACACAAAACTCCCTTGCCCAAGTGTAGAGAATGAGTAATGTCATGTGACACGTGAGTCATATAGACACGTGAGTCATATAGGCCTCTGGGGATAGATAAGAGAGGCCTGTGGAGACTATAAGACGGAGAATGCCTTGTGTCCTTTTGAAAAGGAGACTCCACATAAGAAGTTTTGGGAGTTGCTCCTAGATAGGGAGAAGTTTGGAGTGATCAGTCCCACACAGAGACTATTCTTAGCTCCTCAGGACTGGACAGGAGAATGCAGAGAGATAGTACCAGTAGCAGGGCTGGAGAATAGGAACATGTGAGCTGAATGAAAAGCCTCAGCCAGGGAGTTGTTTTTTTAAAGTTCAAAAACAGCCCCCAAGAAGAGGTGTTCTAAAAGGCCATATGAAAGCTTTTATGAGTTACTGAGGATCCCAAGAAGGGAAACTGGGGTGGCAGTAGAGGTAAACCCCATTCAGGCAAGTGGCTCAGTGCCTCTATGCCCAAACTGGAATAGAAAGAATTCAGCAGATATGGTCGTTGAAAGGTCTTGGAAGCTACTGCCCACATAAAATTCTTGTTCTCACTTCTCAGGCATACCTGATGGTCAATGGTTGTGTGACAGGCATCATCTGCTCCAGAGCATTGGATTAATGATGAAAGATTGTTCTCTCACTTCCCTCATGTTGCAGTACAATTGTAGTTAGTGGATTGTATGCCCAGTGTGCAGGATAATAGCAGTATTGTAAAACTAAACATTCAAAACATGAGACTTCTTAAAAAATGGAATTTTATTTGCTTTCTGATTTTTTTGAACATGTAGAGTAGATTTAGTTGACACATTTTGGGGCTTTTCTCCAAACTCGGAGGATGAGGAACATACTTTCGTTTTTAATAAATGATCCATAATCCTTTACATCCAGGAGCTAGAGTTTTAAGAAAAACATATAAACTGGTGAGATGCAACACTGTTTAATAGTGCCAAAAGATTGCAGACAGTGGGATTAATTCCTGGTGTCTGTCAATCTCTGTCTGAGAAATTTTTAAAGAATTTTTTTATCCATGGGAGAAGTTAGGTCAAGAAGGGATCTGAGAGCAAAGATCAATTAAACAGACTTGCTATTTTTCTGGAATCTTTGTGCCAAATTTTAGACTAATTAGCAAAATCATCCCACTAAACCCTTGACTTGGTAAAATATTTGAAAACTAAATATTTTCAGTTTAATTTACAGTTTATTTGATGGGTTTAGAACTTGTGTGACAGGGAAAAATTGCTCATTAGTGAAATTATTCGCTGGCTGCTGCGATGGAAGAGTGTCTCTGTTTCCCTACCTTGGGCATGAAGTGTCAGCTGCTGAGCCCACTGTCTGTCTTAGGTACTTATACGGTCCTGGTTATCAAAGTATCTGAGACCTTCTTAATCTGTCTAGTGTGTTTATCCTTGCAACAGTCCTGTGAGTTAGGGAAGTGCTATTAGTCCATTTTACAGATGGGGAACTGAGGCACAGAAAGATTCAGGCTCAGAGCTTTAAATGTATTTCATTGGGGTTAGGTGCTTTTTAACATCCCACTAACCACCTGTCTGTAACTTTAGGCACCAAGTGACTTGTCCAAGGAAGCTGGAAGAATAGGGAGCTGAATCCAGATGTTTTAGAGTCCCATGGTAGTGTCCTAAACACTGGATCATCCTTATTCTCCAGAGTGCAGCACTCTGAAATCTCCCACTAGCCAAAGGCTACTAATTTTAACTAACTCAAGTTTCAAACAATCTCAAACAAAATCAACATAGTGAAAACAAAAAGAAAGCTCTCATATGCTCTTCAGGTTCTTCTGGGTCATCAGTCCAATCTGAATGACAGGAACTTATTGCCTCCTCCACTGCAGCTATCACTGTAACACTGATCATTAAAATGTCTTGAAGAACGTGAATGTCAGCAATGGCTGTCAGGATGTGAAATCAGTCATGCAGTTAGAGAAACTGTGTCAGTTGGCTTCACCTACAACATTAACATTGTAAATGTGGTACAATAGCAAATGTATTCCTTAGTGTGTGTGTGAGAGGGTGTTGTTTTTCAAAAAGCCCAGCAAATAAGTATAAACAACTTCATATTTAAGAGAAAAGGAAGTCTGATCATATACTTGCATAACTGGAAATCTGTGGCCTATTTAATTAGAAATTATTCAGTACTACAGAAATTGAGTAAACTAAACTAAAGCAGAATGCGCTGTCAGTTTTCCACAACTTTTAAAGGTGTCTCTAAGGCCTGGTCTATACTACGATTTTAGGTCAAATTTAGCAGCGTTACCTCAATGTAACCCTGCACCTGTCCACACAATGAAGCCCTTTTTTTTCGACTTAAAGGGTTCTTAAAAACTATTTGTAAAAAAACGACTTCTATAAATTCGACCTAGTATTGTTGTGTAGACATACCCTAAATTTAGCCCTTGCCTCTAGCAGACTAAAATTGTCAGCATGTATTGATTTATGAAAAAATAGAATAGAATAACATTTTATAGCTTCTTCCATGAAAAATGTAAGTCAGTACAGTTAACCAGTAGCACTCTAGAGTTTAACAAATCCAGAAAATTTAGAAGATATAGGCAAGGAAGAAAGGGTCATTTATAACAGCATATTCTGAGGAGAAGCAGATCATCCCCAAGATGTGGAGAAGAGACAGGAATACAGACCCTTATTTCCTCTGCACAGTACGTTGGGATTGGCTGGATATGCGGTAGGACTGAAAGGATGGTACATTGTGCATGTTCCCTCCACACAATAGGGAGCAACTGAGCTCCAGTGGATAGTGCTTAAATGGTACAGTATGGTTCTCAGAACCATATTGAGAAAGCTCCCGTTCCCCCAAAGAGGTCTTGCCTTAGATTTTTAGCTGGAGGAAGCTGAGTTGAAGTTTCTGTTTTCAATTCTCTTGTGATTTTAATAGTCCATTTTCGAGACTGGTAAGTGTACTGAAAAAAATCAAATAAATAAGAAATTGTCCATTACTGTGCCTTGGTCTAGGATAACTCTCAGAATGTAACTGTGACCGAATGCTTACCTGTATTCACAGCCTACACACCATTGTAATAATATTTATCCAAAGTATGCATTGTGATGTATCATTTGAAAAAGAATAAGCTGCTGGTCAATAATATCTTAGTTAAATGTGTGTAGCAACGTTATATGTAAAGTTATGAACATAAGCTGAAATTGACTGAAATGTGTTGCCCAGATAAGTCTGCGGGGGGGGTTAACAAAGACAAAGGACAAGCTGATGCTTCTAGCTGTGTGTCATCAAAGTTGATTGGCAATTACCAATCAGGTGGCCATTCTTTGGCATCTGAGTGGGGGGCAGGAACAGGTCAATCTGCATTTTAACAAACAAAAACATAGAACCTCTTTCACCATGAGACTTTGTCTGCATCCTCACACCAGGAAGGAACTTTATCTAGGGGTAGCCCTCAGGAAAATGCATTTCACAGGGTGACTGGAAGTGAGGGGCAAAATACTTCAGGTTCTCTTTCTTTCCCTCTTCTTTCTTTCTCTTTCACCCAAGACGACAAAGGAACCAGACTGTGGACTTTGTGAGGGGTTCTGACCTGAGAATTTGGTCAGCCCTATTTCTGGGAATGGATGGTAAGGATTTTACCTTAAACCAAGTCTGTCTTTTTAAGTTTTAGTTACTAGAATGCATTTTATTATTTATTTCTCTTTTAACCATTTCTGACTTTAATACCTTAGATTTTAAGTGAGTGCAAGTATATCCCTTTGTAGTTATACATTTATCTTGTTTTTTAATCAAAACTAATCCACTGTTGTGTTTAAAGTGAACTGTTTGGGTAACTCCAGTTGAAGGGGCAAACTGTTGAATACTGACCCCTTAACGGGGCAACAGGCCTATAATATCTCAACCCCAGGAGAGGGCTGGACAGTGCAGAACACATGCTTTTCGGGGAAAATTTGAGACTTGGGAGTGTGTTGGGGTCACCCTGCAAGCAGAGGTGAAAGAAAGCTGGTATGGTCAGGTACGGATTCTCCAGTGGTGATTTAAAGAGCTCAGAGCTCTGGCCCCTGTGGGAAGCCCCAGACCCTTTAAAGCACTGCCTGAGCCCCGCTGCCGAAGCTCTGGTGGTGCTTTAAAGGGCCCGGGGCTCCCCGCAGTACCCAGAGCTCCAGCCCCTGCAGGGATCCCCGGGCCCTTTAAAGCACCGCCAGAGCCCTGCCACCACTGGGGTAGTGGTGGCAGGGCTCTGGAGGCAATTTAAAGGGCACAGGGCTACCTGCAGTGGCAGGAGCACTGGGCCCTTTAAATCCCCGCCTGAGCCTGGCTGCCAGAGCCCTGGAAGCCAGGCCTGGGTCTCCCCGCTGCAGCCGGAGTCCTGGGCCCTTTAAATCACTGCTGGAGTCCTGCTGCCACTACCCCAGCCATAGCCCCTGGGCCCTTTAATTTGCCCCTGAGCCCCAGGGCTCCCAGCTGCCTCTGCAGCTGGTAGCTCGGGGTGATTTAAAGGCCCTGGGGCTCCCAGCCATAGCTGGAGCCCCAGAGCCTTTAAATCTTGAAAGACCCCGCCTCTTCCGGTTGAGGCCATGCCCTGTGCAGGACTCCGGCATACCAGTAAGTCCTTTAAGTTACTTTCACCCCTGCCTGCAAGTGGCATCCAAGGCTGGTGGAAGCTGGAGTGTGACTGGAGTGTTGCTGGCAGGCTGCAGCTATACACAGACAATCTGGGTTTGACCTGCATGCTGTTTCGTTGTTTGTGAGGGGCCCAAGTTGGGAACTACAGAAGCAAAGCATTGCAAGGCACCCAAGATTGCAGGGTAGGTGGGGATGCAACTCCTCATTGGTCTGGATTGCATCCCAGAATGTGCTAACCTACAGCCCAAACTTCGATTACAATAATGTCATTATCTTAGTTACATTATGATTTATGTACATAAAAATTAGTACTTGATAGTATACTCTACCGTCTCACCCATTCCCACAGTAGCTCTACTTACAAAACTTCATTGTGGTTATTCACACTGCATATGCCATCATGTAGATGGTCTCAATTTAAAATTTCCTCTTGGAAATTGACCTGCATAGATCAGAAGGTAGTAGCAGTGAAAACTTATGCAGAGGATGTGCTATTGAATGGGACAAAAAGATCTCAGGGGGAAAGGGTAAAATCAAAGACCAAGACCTGCATTCACTAGTCCTGCCATTCTCTCTCATTTAAAAGTCTTAAAACTACTTAAACAGTAGTTTTTGATGTACCAAACAATCTGAAAATCAATCACCCCAGCAATCATGCACTTGAAGAATGTGGACCAGCATTTTAATCTGACCTTTATGAACCTTCAGAAACCAAAAAAATCACACAGGTGAAGAGTTTTATTCTGTCTCTTCAGTCAGCACTTTTTGAAAAGAACAAAATCAATACAATGCAGAACCTACATGGGGTTTTGCATGACTAGGTTATAAAACACCCTACAAACTGTTCAGATATAATCAAAGGAAAGAAAGGACTCAAATAGCAAATTCACCAGTTTCCATAGGAGAATGATCTTCATGTCCTTATCTTTACTTGGTGACTGCAGTATTGAGTAGGAATGCAGAAATTTCAGACTGAGATCTGTGTATTCAGTATGCAAAGGTGCAGGATATTCTAGATAATATTTACCTCTTATGTAGAACTTCATTTTTCCAAAATTCTATACAAAACACATTTCATATCAGTCCCCAGGAGAAGAGAGAACTGAATATTATTGTCACTTTATGGTGGAAAGGCTGAGACACTCAGAGGTGAAGTGGTTTGCCTAGGCCCACACAGTGAGTCAGGGGTAGCTCTCAGATTAGACTTGGGTTTTCTTGGTACCTGGTGCCATTGTGCAATCTGCTAGACTGCACTGTCTCTTGAGAGATGCTCCATGATCCTTACTGAGCACTGGAAATTAGAATCCAGCCCTTATGCCAAAAATGACATATTTGGAGAAAATTCTGATTTCATATAATTTAGGGCTGGAAGGGACCTCAGGATGTCATCTAGTCTATCTCTCACCCCCCATATACTGAGGGAGAATTAAGTATACGTAAATGAGCTTATTTTTCACATGTGTATGTGAAATATTTTATAAAACCACTCTGTATGCTAGAATACAGCCTCTTGCATTGAAAACTCAGTACTGCAAAACAATCCTTATAAAGTAATGTGTGCCACAAATAATCTCAAATCACTTTACAGACTTTTTGTCAACATCATACGGGCCCAGCACCAAAATGTAGCCCTCTCCAAAATCAAATAGAGTAGTCCTTCTTCACCAGCAAACAGCAACTTTTAGGGGGGAGTTTTAATGTAGCTAAACATCTCCATCAATGATCTGGATGATCGGATGGATTGCACCCCCAGCAAGTTTGTGGATGACACTAAGCTGAGGGGAGAGGTAGATATGTTGGAGAGTAGGGATAGGGTCCAGAGGGACCTAGACAAATTGGAGGGTTGGGCCAAAAGAAATATGATGAGGTTCAACAAGGACAAATGCAGAGTCCTGCACTTAGGGCAGAAAACACCCATGCACTGCTACAGGCTGGGGACTGACTGGCTAAGTGGCAGTTCTGCAGAAAAGGACCTGGGGATTACAGTGGACAAGAAGCTGAATATGAGGCAGCAGTGTGCCCTTGTTGTTAAGAAGGCTAACGGTATATTGGGCTGCATTAGTAGGAGCATTGCCAGCAGATCGAGGGAAGTGATTATTCCCCTCTATTCGGCACTGGTGAGGTCACATCTGGACTACTGCATCCAGTTTTGGGCCTCCCACTACAGAAAGGATGTGGACAAATTGGAGAAAGTCCAGCGGAGGGCAAAAAAAATGATTAGGGAGCTGGGGCATATGACTTATGAGGAGAGGCTGAGGGAACTTGGCTTATTTAGTCTGAAAAAGAGAAGAGTGAAGGGGGATTTGATAGCAGCCTTCAACTCCCTGAAGCGGGGGCGTTCCAAAGAGGATCAAGCTCGGCTGTTCTCAATGATGGCAGATGCCAGAACAAGGAGCAATGGTCTCAAGTTGCAGTGGGGGAGGTCTAGGTTGGATATTAGGAAAAACTATTTCACTGGGAGTGGTGAAGCACTGGAATGGGTTACCTAGGGAGGTGGTGGAATCTCCATCCTTAGAGGCTTTTAAGGCCTGGTTTGAAAAGCCCTGGGGTTGGTCCTGCTTTGAGCAGGGGGTTGGACTAGATGATCGCCTGAGGCCTCTTCCATCCCTAATCTTCTATGATTCTAATTGTATACATCTGGGAACAAAGAATGTAGGCCATATTTATATGATGGGAACAACATCTTGGGAAGCAATGACTATGAAAAAAATGTGGTTGTGGTGGATAATCAGCTGAACATGAGCTCCCAATGCAATGTTGTGGCCAAAGGGGCTAATGCAATCCTGGGATGCATAAACAGGGGAATCTTGAGTGGGAATAGAGAGGTTATTTTACCTCTATATTTGGCACTGGCATGACCAATACTCTGTCCATTTGTGCTGTTCACAATTTAAGAAGGATGTTGAGAAACTGAAGTGGGTTCATAGAGGAGCCACAAGAAGGTTAAAAGATTAGAAAATATTCCATATGGTCATAGACTTAAGGAACTATTTAGCTAACTGTGGTGGGGCAGCTGTCCCACCCCCATGTGAGAGAGGGCTAGAGTAGGCCAGAGAGGCTGTGCAGGCTGACAGCCAATTAAAAAAGGGCTTACTGAGAGCCAATCCAGGCCAACATTGGAGACAGCCAATCAGGGCTCAGCTGGGCCATATATAAAGGCTGCCCAGAACAGCCGCAGGCAACCTCTCCCAGACCTTCAGAGGGGAAGGTCTGTCTCCTGAGTAAGGTGACCAGCACCTGGGACAGTGCTGGGCAGGCTTGGGGGAGTAGAAGAGAACTCCAGCCCATTACCTGCCAGGTTGCAGGCCCTGAGGTAAGGACCTAACTGGTGCAAAGGGACTGAAGGGGAAGTGGCTAAGGAAGAGAGGTGCACAAGGGGAGAGAAGGAGGGCAGGAAGGCTGCCACCAAAGAGTCCCTGGGTTGGGACCCAGAGTAGTGAGTGGGCCTGGGTCCCCCCTTTTCCGTCTTGCATGACACCCAGCCAGTGGATGTGGTGAGAGTTGATAGCACCAGACCCCTGACACTAGGGGTTAGACTTTGGGATGTGGTTGACCATAGTGGCTGGGGTGCAGAGAAGGACTGCTAATAACACCAGACCCCCAGAAGGGGGTGAGACTGGAATAGTGAGCACTGCTGGAGAGCAGTGTCCTGAAGAGGGTGCTGCTGAGCGGGAAGCATTGTGGGTCCAGATGACAACAGGAAAGGAGTAGAACAGGGGTTGGCAACCTTTTAGAAGTGGTGTGCTGAGTCTTCATTTAGTTACTCTAATTTAAGGTTTTGTGTGCCAGTAATACATTTTAACATTCTTAGAAGGTCTCTTTCTATAAGTTTATAATATATAGCTAAACTATTGTTGTACGTAAAGTAAATAAGGCCTTTAAAATGTTTTAAGAAGCTTCATTTAAAATTTAAATTAAAATGCAGAGCCCCCCAGACTGGTGGCCAGGACCCGGGCAGTGTGTGTGCCACTGAAAATCACCTTGCGTGCTGTCTTTGGCATGCGTGCCATAGGTTGCCTACCCCTGGAATAGAGGATAGATGGGACACAGCCAGAAGTAGGTGCCCTGCCAAGGACTGAGCTAATTCCGAGTGACCATCAGGAGGTGCCATGGTAGTGAGTCCCAGCACTGTTACAGTAACAAGAGAAGGTTAATGGGTGACTCGATTAGTCTATAAATACTTAGGGGGAACTATTTAATAATGGACTCTTTAATCTAGCAGAGAAAGGTATAACATGATCCAGTAGCTGGCAGTTGAAACTAGACAAATTAAGAATGGAAATAAGGCTTATCTTTTAACAGTGAGAGAAATTAACCATTGGAATGATTTACCAAGAATCATGGTTGTTTCTCAATCACTGGCCATTTTTTTAAATTAACATTTGATGTTTTTCTAAAAGATATGCTGTAGGAATTCTTTGGGGGAAATTCTAAGATTCACTTTTTTTATTAGCTGACACTTATTTTCCCCGCTCTAGTATTTGACTAGGGACAGTCTGAATTATGTTGATATAACAATTGAGATCTGCAGATGATAATTATATGCACAATCTAGATGCATCAGTGTAATAATTGTGAAGTATTTAAGGGGGGGCTTGGGGAAATGCACAACCTTAGATAAAAGTCATAGCTAAGGTTAAGATTCTGACACAGGTATTTTTAGTAAAAGTCAGGGACAGGTAACGGCAATGAACAAAAATGCATGGAAGCTCTTGACCTGTCCCTGACTTTTACTAAAAATATCCATGGCTGCTGCACCTGCTGTGGGGCTGACCCAACCCCAGATGCTGCTCCAGGAGCCCAGGAACTGTGGCTTCAGAAGCCCAGGGACTGTGGCTCCATCAGTCAACCCACTGGCCAGCTGCTCTGGTGGCCCGGGGGCTGAACACCAGAGACAACAGCTGCTCCGGTGGCCCCAGAAAGTCCCAGAATCCATGACATCCACAACAGAACCTTATCCTTAGTCACAGTGGTCTAGTGAATGAATGCATTCTGAATACTTCCATGCTGTGCTCAAAGTCATGGCAACCATATTAGATTTGGATATATTTCAGACTGCTCAGAAATGCAACCGCGGAAAAGAAAGCAGTGGCAGGAAACAATTCCTCTGTAAAGAGGTTGTTGCATCATACAAAGAGCATTTTGGAGTGGCTACCGCTCAGCTGAACATTATGAATTATTTTCCATGGAAAAGAGTGCAATTGCAATGAGACATCTACTAACACAACAGAACAATTGTGAGTAGCTACAGATCCTACCTGCAAAACACAACCACAGGGGTAGTTTATTGCCAGAACGGATTGATACTAAAGATGAATTTAAGCAATCTATTTGTATCTTTTTTTTAAATTCACAAAATTATATTTAAGATAGAAATTCATTAATGGAATCTGTGCAGACTGAAAACACATTGACTTCTAATTTTTAAAACAAAATATTTGAAAATTGGTACCACATTTATTAACTTGGTTAGACCCAGCCCAGTGTTTCTCCATCTACTCTTGAAGATGTTGCCAAGTCCTGAAGTAGTATACAGAATTTAGCTCCCTGCTCTGCTGTAGGTGGTGGTGACGTTATCACATTTGTAGGGGAAGTACAGACCTCTAAAGTCATAACAAGTTTTTTACTACACCTTTTAAATTCCTAGGTCCAGATTCTCTACTGGCCTAACTCTATAGAAGTCAGTGGTGTTAGGCCAACAGGGAAGTTAAGCATGAGTACAGCCATGCTGGGTGAAATTCAGCCCACTGTACAGGTCCCATACAAGCATCTATGCAGTAAAATCCTATTCAAATGGCTTACGTGATCCATAGAGTGTCTACACCGAGGTGAACTTTGTTCGTAAGAGATGTCAAACAGTTGTTAGTTTATTTTATAAAAGCACTCACCTATAATAATTGAATATTCTGTATCAATTTGTGGCAGGTTCAGAGATGTCCGTGCACAGCTAAGCCAATTCATCTCAGTCTAGTGCAACATTTTTGAAGGCAAAATAAAAATGAGGCTCATTTGGATTATGGAACCAGAGCATTTTTATTCATATCCAAACAAGGGAATAATCTACCATTTAAAATCAGACAAGGGATATTATCTCTGTAATAAAAGGCAATTGAGAATCTAAATGAAAAATCTAATGCTTTTCATGCTGATTTATTTTAGATTAGAAAAAGTTAAACCAGCTGTAAACATGAACTGATGAAGCTTGAAAAGAAAATCACTGTAGAGTGATATATTTCTGTTTCATGGTATAGGTTCAGACTTGCATTAACAAAAATAAGTTGATCCATAAGCTTCTCCAATACTTAATTACTGCTGCAGAAGAAAATGTAAGAGATCAGTTATCAACATAAGTTGGCATAGATCAGTTTGGTTTAGGTTAACCATCAAAGATTTATGCTATCAACATAAGGGTGAAATGACTATTGTGATGGAACAAAAATTTCAGTTCTATGCAGACAGTGCAGCAGGAGCCATCAGAACCACTTATACACATATATGGGTGTATGACAAATGGGTAAACTTCATCCACAGAGCTTGGTAATGCAGGCAGTATGTGCTTAAGAAGGCCCAATTCTGTCTTCATCTGTGCATGTTTGCATATCATGTTGAAATGAATCAGAGGCACACAAAGTAAGTACATAAGTAGTGGATTTTTAGCTGCAATTCAGCTGCTAAGGGAAGGAAAAACCAACACCCTATAACCAGCCATTCCTCTTTGGACAGCTGTGTTAAAGAGCATCCATACACCGTATGGGGGAACAGGGGGTCTGAACCCCAAAGAATAAGTAATTGAATCAACTGATTCTATACAACGTTATTGTACTATAAAAGTGCATTAGTAAGGTTTTTTATGAAAGATGGTGACCCTCTAGTCATTAATATTATGTGGTGTATATACAGTTAGTGTGTAAAGAGTGGTGTGTTTGCTGGAAATATGTTCCTAAAATATGTTTTTGGAGGCATTCCTGATAAACGAGTTTGTCCTAGCAAAGGGATGTGGTTTTTCCTTGTTACCTGTGTCTTCAGTGTAAATTGAACAAGTTGATGCCAGGCATACGAAGCAGCAGGGAAATGGAAAGGCAGTGGAAAAAGACAAACAACAGAGGAGGAAAAACTTTATCTGAGGCATACACTTCAAAAGAATACATTTCTAAGGTTTACAGTACTTAAAATAACCCTTAATTATTAATCTCTTGGGCTAAAGAGGACAGCACCCTCCAATGCTGTGAATGTTAAATCCTCCTGCCAGAAAGACTGGAGATGCTTGTAGCTTGATGTAAATGAGAAAGCTTTTAGGCTAAGATTGTAGCTCACTAAAGTTAAGTTAAGTTTAGAAAGTGTGTTTTTGTTTGTAACCATACATGTTTCTGTTACCTCTGCTTAGAATCACTTGTCTGTGGTCTTGTTGTGAGACAGAGTGGCCTCCCTCCAGACCTGAGGCAGAGGGACTACTAGGCTTTTCCTGCAAGCCCCTAGACCAGAGATCGGCAATCTTTGGCATGCAGCCCATCAGGGAAATCTGCTGGCTGGCCGGGACAGTTTGTTTACCTGCAGCATCCACAGGTTTGGCTGATCGCAGCTCCCACTGGCTGCGGTTCGCTGTTCTAGGCCAATGAGTGCTGCGGGAAGTGGCGCGGACTGAAGGATATGCTGGCCACCACTTCCCACAGCCCCCATTGGCCTGGAGTGGCAAACTGCAGCCAGTGGGAGCTGCAATCGGCCAAACCTGTGGGTGCTGCAGATAAACAAACCATCCCAGCCCGCTAGCAGATTTCCCTGACAGGCCACGTGCCAAAGGTTGCTGGTCCCTGCCCTAGACTGTTTGTCTGCCTTAGCGGAGAGGCTGGGCTAAAGACTGCTTAAAAGCTTACTGCTGTACATCACCCAGACTGTAGTTACTACCTGCCTTAGCCAGAAGGTTCAGGCTAAAGATTGCTTGTTGCCCTGTCCTGCCCAAGGAACCAGAGCCTGGTGTGGTAGGCAGCTGAGACATAATTTAAGCTCCCGCAAAGCTCTGTCTTGCTGAGGGAGGGGGATAACACAATGGTTCCCAATTCTGGGCACCCTGAGGAAAGCCTCACAACAACCAACAGTCCACTGGTCACAGTGGACATAGCTAGGAGCAGACAATGTTGACAGAAATTGACATCTTTCCAGGATAAGAGAGTGTATTGCTGATAGGATGGGGCTCACCATGTTGCAGTTTACCTGTAAGAAATTTACTTGGGAATATAGTTGGTGAGGCAAGAAAAGTCGCTTCCTTTCCTCTGGTAGTATCTTGGGGCACTTTCTCAATATATTAATGTACTTTTTTAGTGATGATAATTTTTTAAAAATCAGATGCAGGGGCTAAAACATTTTGTATTTCATGTTTGTGCAACACAACTCACTCTGACTTCACAGTGGGAGGAAAACAGGCCATTTATATTTGCTGCATGTCTCTAGATTTTGCTAATCTCAAAATGTGAGTTACTTCTATAATTGATATTAACTTACTTACATATATCACACGCAAGATACAACAGGAAAAGAATGAAACAGTTGCCCTGTAATGACCTATTCAAGATTACCCTTGGTTCATTAACTTATATTCTATATATTGATGGGCCTGAAAATTCGTGGATCAAAACTGTGTGTGAATTCCAAATGTTGATCTAGAATTTAACTCTGCAGGTGGACAATAACTTTAAAGTGGATAAAACGCAAAGCCTGAGTCTGAACCCATGCATCCTCACATGTTACAGTTCTGCATCTGAACTTCATTTAATCTCAACAAAATAAATAGACTTGAATATCTTGCATGCAAGAGGTTCTCAAGTTATGATCAGAGGACTGTTGGTTGTCCAAAAAGAGATGGCTGGTGGTAATGTTGGTTTTTCCTTCTTGCAGCTTCCAAATTGCAGTTAAAAGTACACTACATTCCTAATTACTTTTTCAGGTGAGCAAGCTACAGTTACCACAGATGGTCAATGGGAGGGCAAGTAGTCACCTCCTTCGGAATACAAGAGAACGTTTTTTATGAGACAATTTCTCATAAAAGATGTGGTCCTGTTTGTTTTTTTTCAAGTCCAATAAAAAAAGTTTGAGAAACCCAATCCCAAAACATCTGTCAGGCATATTATACACTAATACAATTGTCTGATGCCACAAGAAATGATACATTGTCATCCACATGACCTTTCTTCTAGATGAGCTGCCAGCCCTTCCATGACTTCCCCAAAGCAGTTTGATTTCACGTACAATGACAGTGAGAATCTGAAGATTGTTTTAGGAGTTTTGGCCCCATTCTAACACTGACTGGCTGAATGGTGGTAGGATGTTGTGTGGCTTTAGCAGGGCTCAATCTCTCCTCATGCATGGTTTGTCAATGTTTGAGGAAAAGAACACAGCCTGGAGTGGGCTTCAGATCTCTCCAGTTCAATTGTATTGCTCAAACCAGTGTTCCATTTTATATTCCCAACCAGCTAACCCTAGCTTTTTTAAAAGATTTCTTTGAAGATGTTCTTAAGTAGAAAACAAAATTGCATACAAGTCACATAAAGACACACAGCTAAACAAATGTCCTGTGGTTTCAGACACATGCTGGTGTTAAACTGCTTGAAGGGAATGGTTACAGAATCACTAAATAGAGTTTGTCCTTAGAAATTAAATGGAAAGATCTGATCAAACTAGATAATAGACAGACCCTCATAACGTGTATATTACTGAATTGATGCAAATGGCATAAGGGAATTCAGTCTGATAAAGGGTATCTTACTATGTGTTTGTACAGCCATAGCACAAGAGAATAATTCATGGTTGGGGCCCTTTAGGTGCTACTGAGGTACAAATAATAAACAGAAGTCTGGTAACCACTGGGGGTGTCTAAGTCAATAGTTCACTCTGACAATTTGCCTGCAGCCACCACCCACAGTGAACTAGAGTCTAAATTAAACAGAACATCTTCTAAACAGCTGATAATTAAACAAGAAAAATTGGAATAACATGGCCTCACCTCTCCAGCGTTGTTGTCTTCAGTATTATATATGTACACACCATTACTAACTTCATTATACCCTGCAGAAAAATACCAGAGACTTAAAATGTTTTTCTCTCCTCTATAATATAGCATAATCTTCATCAGAGGGTATTTAAGTGTGTAGGTTGATCATGGCTTGTTATGTTGTCTTTGCTGTTCCTTTGAACCTCCATATCCCAGCTTCATTTTCTGTTAGAATTAGCTCAGGGGAAAAGAAGAAAGGAGTATGATTCCACAGCTAACGGCCTCTTTGGAGTCCTTAATCAAGCAAAATTCCTATCCTTAGTCTGAAAATGCTAAAATGCTTTAGGATACTGTTTTTGCTTGGTTTTTATACTGGTATTAATGATTTTAAGATTACATATACTGTAACACAAGTATGTGCAAGAGTGAGTTTTGTTTTTATAGATCAGTGCGGATTGTTCTCACCTCAAAAAATCATTGTCTATGGAGAAGAAATGAAAGTCTGTCATATTCACGTAAAGAGAACTCTTTTCAGGCTATAGGAATATTTGGTGGAGCATTTATTTACCACTTCTCTTACTAACTAGTAATTAATAATGATACATTATCTTTGAAGTACAATCTGGCCACAAATATAAAAATACAGTGCAATGGTAAGGACAAGATGTGAGGCAGATTTGAATTTCTAAATAAAAACAAAAGCTTTCAGAATAAAAGCCATTTAAAGGAAAAATGCAAAAGAGAGCTTGTTGATTGCCCAGTATTGTTTGACTTTTGGGATTATGAGTAGATTGCTAATTAGGCCAGGTTCATACCAGTCATATTGCAGTGTGCCATATAGAATGATTAATGGAATACACAGCACATTTTTTCGTCCATGATGCATTTTAAACATAGATAAACCCCCTTTTTTATAAATCATGTTTAAAATAATAATGGTACCACTAATGTGGTGTCACTAAATTGCAACCACACAAGTGAGTGTCAGTGTAAATTGTTTGTAAATAAAGTTTTATTTCTTTGAGATCAGTTCTGTGCGTGGGCCAAACTATCTCATGTGTATTCACATATTGCTATTAGGTTAACGGAATGTTTCAGTTCAGAGACTGCAGCAATAATAAATACAGAGAGAATAATGTAGAGCAGGAAAGTAGGATTTATTAAAATAGTCCCAGTTTCATTTCCAATTCTCCTAAGTAACAGAATGGTGGCCTAGCTCAGAAAAGAAATTTCTCTTTCATGAATAAAAATGATCAGTTGGGGCCTGGGATCAAAGTTGGTATTTAAGATGAGACTTTTGTACCCCACTCTCAACTGAGAAAGTTTCTTCTTTGAGTGCTTGCTCATGTTGATTCCAAGTAGGTGTGTGCGCTCTGTGTGCCCAGTCATCAGAAGGATTTCCCCTAGCAGTACCTATTGGGTCAACTGTGGGGCCCCCTGGAAGGCTGGAATCTTAGTTGGACTAGGAAGTGGAGTCCTATGTGCCTAGGCAGAGCCAGCACCACTCTTGGCATTACTCTTGGCACTGCTCGAGAGAGGAGGAAGGACGGCCATTGCCTATGATGCCAGGGCCAACGCAGCAGCAGGCATCAGCTCAATGGCTTACCACCAGGCCCAGGGACCCAAGTCCAGATTATCAGTTGTATTGGAGGCACGGGACCCTCCATCATCTGTAGCCTGGGAACCTTCACAAAGGCCACATAGGCCGCAGCAGGAACTGGCACTGAGGCTGGCATGGATCTATCTCACTTCTACCATGCCTGGTCACAAATCATCTCAGACCAATGGGTCTTGAACACAGTAGAATTGGGATATTCTCTTCATAGACTTAGGGTCAAAAGGGACCATTATGATCATCTACTCTGACTTTTTGCACAATGCAGGCCACAGAATATCACCCACCCACTCCTGTAACAAACCCCTAACCTATGTCTGAGTTATTGAAGTCCTCAAATCATGGTTTAAAGACCTCAAGGTGCAGAGAATCTTCCAGCAAGTGACTTGTGCCCCATGCTGCAGAGGAAGGTGAAAAACTTCCAGGACCTCTGCCAATCTTCCCTGGTGGAAAATTCCTTCCTGACTCCAAATATGGCGATCAGTTAAACCTTGAGCATGTGGGCAAGACTTACCAGCCAGCACCTAGGAAAGAATTCTCTGCAGTAACTCAGATCCCACCCCATCTAACATCCCATCACAGACCATTGGGCATATTTACCTGCTAATAATCAAAGATCAATTAATTGCCAAAATAGTCACACTTATTCCTCCAGTTATAGAGTCCCTTCTGTGGTGGCTCGACCCGCAAGCAGTCTGCATGGGAATACCCTTCTCCAGGCCCCAACCCTCGCTGTCTCTAATCACTGATGTGGCAGTGATGGGATAGTGGGGCGCATCTAGGCAGACTCAGGACTCAAGGTCTCTGGTCCCAGGCAAAACTTTCACTGCACATCAACGTCAGGGAGCTGAGAGCAGTTTGCCTTGCTTGCCAGAAGTTTCAAGCCCATCTGGAGGGCAAGTATTGGTATTGACTGACAACACAACAGCGATGTTCTATATAAACAGGGTGGTGCTTGCTCCTCTCCCCTGATCTGGGAAGCCCTCAAACAGTGGGACTTCTGCATTGCCCCCTCGATACATCTAGAGGCATCATTCTGAGATCCTGGAAGGTATGAGCTGGCTGATCATCTCAGCAGGTCCTTTCACAACCATGAATGGTCCCTCCACCCAGATGTTGTGATCAACCTCTTCCAAAGGGGGGAGGGCGGGAATCTCCCAGATAGACATGTTCACAACATGGAACAACAGGAAGTGTCATCAGTTCTGTTCCTTCCTGAATCACTGCCCGGGTTCGCTCGCAGTTGCCTTTCTCCTCCTTTGGAAGGGGCACGTAGTATATGCATCCTGCCCTTCTTGCTCATACACAAGGTCCTGCTGAAGGTCAGAAGAGAGGGAGCATCAATAATCTTAATAGCACCAGAGTGGCCATGTCAACACTAGTTCACCATGCTTTTTGACCTTTTGGTGGACATACCTATAACCCTGCCCCTGCGCCCGGACTTGATCATTCAGGACCATGGCTGCTTCCAGCACCCTAATTTGGAGTCTCGCCACCTATAGCATGGAAGCTCCATGGCTAAGCCCTTCAGAGCTCTCATGCTCAAACTCTGTTAGGGAGGTTCTCCTTGGCAGCAGGAAACCATCCACCAGGGCGACTTTTTTGGCAAAGTGGAAGAGATTCTGGATTTAGTCATTACAAAAGGTCACTCTGCCTTACAGACATCAATTCCCCTTATCCTGGACTATCTATTACACCTGAAACAGCAAGGCTTGTCGGTGTCATCAATAAAGATGCACCTGGCCACCATCTCAGTTTTCCATCCTGAGTCAGCCAGTCAGTTTTCGCTATCCCCATGGTTGGCCGATTCCTTAAAGGACTAGATGGACTGTACCCTCAAGTAAGACAGCCAATCCCCCCATGGGATCTCAACCTGGTGCTCTCAAGGCTGTTGGGCCCTCTTTGAGCCCCTAGCAGCATGCTCTCTCCTCTACCTCTCCTGGAAAGTAACATTTTTGGTGGCTATAATTTCAGCCAGGAGGGTTTCTGAGCTTGAGGCCTTGACTTCTGAGCCCCCCCCCCCCCATACTCCTTTTTATAAGGAGAAAATACATCTGCGGCCACATCTGGCTTTTCTCCCAAAGGTAGTTTTCATAATTCCATGCGAACCAGGACATATTACTTTCAGTGTTCTGCCCTAGGCTGCACGCTAGTAACTGGGAATGAATGTTCCACTCCCTGGATCTCAGATGAGCATTGGCTTTTTATATTGAATGAACAAAGCCGTTTTGGAAATTGATTCAACACTTCATTTCAATTGCGGAATGAATGAAGGGACTCCCCGTGTCATCCCAGAGAATCTCCTCCTGGATCATGGCCTGTATTAGGACATGCTATGATCTGGCAAATTTACCTGTCTCCATGCTGACAGCACACTCTACAAGGGCGCAGACATCCTTGGCGGTGTTTCTGGCACAAGTCCCCATCCAAGACATCTGTGGGGCAGCAACATGGGCATCAATTCATACGTTTACATCACACTACACCATTACACAACAGGCCAGAGATGATGCAGCATTTGGCAGAGTGGTGCTGCAGTCGGTGACGCACTGTACTCTTCCTCCTATTAAGAGATGCTTGGAAATCACCTACTTGGAATCACCATGAGCAAACACTCGAAGCAAAAATGGTTATCTACCTTTTCATAACTTTTGTTCCTTGGTGTGTTGCTCATGTCCATTCTAAGACCCACCCACCTTCTGTCAGGACTCTGTCAAGAAAGAATTGAAGAGGTGGTGGGTCGGCAGGGACCTATATACGCTGCAATGAAGGTGTGACTCCAGGGGGCTCCACAGCCAACTTGACGGGTGCCACTAGGGGAAAAAACTTCTGACGACTGTGCACATGATGCACACGCACCTACTTGGAGTGGACATGATCAGTACATCTCAAAGAACAACAGTTATGAGAAGCTAGGTAATCATTTTATGTACAATCTTTTCTTTATTGAAAATGAGTGTTCATTTCTAGTACTAGTGGATACTTTGATATCTGATTTACACAATAGACTGTGGTGCAGATATAAACTAGTGGTTAACATGATGAGTCTAGCAATATAAAATACAAAGTTACATTTCAGGAAACTGTGTCCTTTTTATAGGATTAGCTATATAAAATTGATGTTGTTGGTTTAAACATTTACAATAGGCCTGGATTAGACTTTGCTGATGTTAGGGAAGGCACCTTATTATGTCAGCATCACTGTTACTGTCTGAAAGTGATCTGTCTTCCTAACTTCTCTCCTATTACCCCATCATTTCTTGAGATATATGCCTCTAATAAATGTGAAAAAAGATGCACCAAATAAAAATGACAAAATCACTCTATCCCCTGCCCAACACCATTGAACCAGCATTTTGGTAGGCTGAGAGTTCCATCAATTGTATTTGGTCTTGTTTTGATAGATTCAGTTCAGCATGTTGGGCATGAGAAGACTAGGGCAGGAGTAGGGGCATGGTGGTAGCAAATTTAGAAGGCTTTTTAAAATAATATGCAGAGATTGTTACATGATCTGAAGAGTCATGTGTGCTGAAAGCAACATGTTTCTATAGTGCCCACAATAGCAGTGGACACTATATTGCTATGGCAATACAGACAATAATTAATGAATATAAAAAAAGTTCTATATTGTGTACATATAAAAGTGTCTAAAGGATAGTTTGGGGAGGGAGGAGAGGAGGAAATAGAAGAAGTGAATGGAAAGATGAAAGAAAAAAGGTAAAATGGGAAAGGAATTAATTATAATATGGTGGTACTGGACACTGCACAAGAGTATGGTGCTGTCAAAGGTGAGCTACTGCACAGTACTAGTCAAAGTTGCTGATCAGTAGCATGTGCAAATCTGAGAAGTGGATCTTTTGGACAATGGAGCTGCTGGAATGTCTCTAACTTCGCATTTTTGATTGATTGTTTTTTTTTCACAAATTCAATTCTCAAAAACAAATACTTGGACAATTTTGTTGAGAAAATTCTGAGATTTTTGACTGGTTTTTTTGAAAATTGGAATTTTTTAACACAATTTTAAAACATGGAAATACTAGTTTTCTTTGCTTTCTGCGATATGATCATTGATGGACCTTGATAGCTGGAGTTCCCTGAAGAGGAAGGACACACAAAATAGTTATAAAAAGCTACCCATAGCACCTTTGTTTTCTGTCATCATCATGTTCCTTGGAAGTGCCTGTGATACAATTCCACTGAGGTCAACACCATCTGAAGCCATTCCACCATCTTCAGGGAGTTAGTTGGGATTTATCCACATGTCCCATTGGCTTTGAGTGGCTAAATTGATGACACTCTTGAAAGTCCTATGTCTCTTTTTCTCTTTTTTCCACAAAGAGCACTGGCAATGACATTTTGGCAACCATCTGAGTGAAATTTCTAATAATAAAGGACCCCAGGCACTTTGGAGGACAGAATTAAAACTTAAAATGACCTTGACAAATTGGGGAATTGTTCTGACATCAGCCAGATGAAATTCAATAAAGACAAGTTCAAAGTAGTACACTTAGGAAGGAAAAATCAACAGCAGAAATACAAAATGAGGAATAACTGTGTAGGCAGTAGTAACACTGTAAAAGAATCTGGGAGTTACAGTTCACATATTCAATGAGAGACAACAGTATGATGTTGCAAAAAAGGCTAATATCACTCTCGGCTGTTTTAACAGAATACGTAAGACATGGGAGGTTGTTGTCTTGTTCTACTCAGCACTGTTGAGGCCTCGGCTGGAGTACTGTGTCCAGTTCTGGGTGCCACACTTCAGGAAAGATGTGAACAAACTGGAGAGAGTCCAGAGGAGAGCAACAAAATTACAAAAGGTTTAGAAAATCTGACCTATGAGAAGATTAAAAAAAACCCTGAGCCTGTTGAGAAAAGAAGCCTGAGGGAAGAACCTCATGTCTTCAGATATGGTAAGTGCTGTTAGAAGTGGACAGTGACCAACTCCATGTTCACCATGTGCAGTTGTCACAGAACCTAGCAAAGGCTCTCTGCTGCTGTCATGTAGGGCTGCTGTGAGGGGGATCCAAGCTCAGAATTCCAAAAGTCTGATGCAAAATATCTGAGGTTGAGGACAGGAATGAACAATATCCAAATAATAGTCTTGGAGGATGTCAGAAATTCTTAGTCACTGAATTCCAACTGCCATCTGAAGGGAAAGCTAAACCAAAGCCTAGTGAATTCTCAAGAGTTCTTAGCAAACCAGGGTGAAGAGGGCATTCCATGCACAGAGTTGGGGTGAAAAAAACCACACTATGGACCAATTTCAGGTTGCCTCTTTTGTATATGTAAGAAATGAGCTGAATGGAGGGAGAACTGTGGGACGCACCTATCAATCAGCAGAGTTCTCATTGCACGTTCTCCAGAGAGTAGGATCTGGGCTATGATGCTTTTTAATACACATGCTGCCTGACTCTGCTGTGCAGATTGCTCATATAGATTGGCTGCCTGTCTCCTTAACTTATATAGTTTAATGGCAATATCAATAAGCACATTCCATTTTTTCATGCTAGAATGGCCTTTGAAGGTATCTAAATGATAGCTTATTAGTTGGTGCTGTTCACGGAACTTCCAGTTTCTCTTGTCTGTCTGGACGTATATACCTGGCACTTTGTTTTTGTAGAATCTCCAATATAAACAACTTTGTGTCATCACAAGGGGGCCACTTAGGGAGAGGCTTATTACATGGTGGCAGCGGTGGGAAAGATAGAATCCAGAAGCCAGTAGGAATATTATTTTTCTTTTTCTTTGCTAGGGGTTTTTAGCAGAGAGAAAGGGTTTGGGTTTAAAAGTAGCCAGAGAGAAATCTTTTTTTTCTGCTGCTTTGGAGGCTTGCATATTAAGCAAGGAACGATTAAGGGACATTAAGGGTCTATTGTTAGCAACAGAATTCCAAATGGGAATCAAGTACCCAGCAAACACACAGGTAAATAAAGTGGCTTTTGTTTTGGTTAATTTACATATCAAAGAGTAGCAAGAAGAAGAAAAAACGAGTTGCTAGGCAAACCAGGAGACAACAGAGAGCCAGCAGTTCAGGCAATAACCACCAGAGGGCACCCCAACACAAGAAAACAGAAACCATGAGTTCCAAGGAAAGCCTGAAAAAAGGAACGAGCACTGCAACAAGCCAGAACAACGAAAATGAACATAGGAGACGGATGGAACTAATTAAAGATGAACAAGAAGCCCATGAGGCAGCCCATAAAAGAGATCAAGAAGCCAAAAATGCAGCTCACGAAAGAAAACTACAGAAGAAGAGGTGGCCTACAAAAGAAAACAACAAGAAGAAGAGGCAGCCTACAGAAGAAGATGGAAGAAACAACAAAGAAAAGTGAAGAGATGGAAAACAAAGAAAGCATCGGAACTGGAGTTAACGCAGGCTAGGCAAAATGCTCCAGCCAATCCTAACAACCCTTCGCCAATACTTCTTCCACAGCACAAGAAATTTCCCAACTACAAGGCAGGTGATGACACTGAGACCTTCTTAGAAAATTTTGAAAGAGCCTGCATTGGGTACAGCATCCTGAAGACCAGTACATGGTAGAGCTGAGGTCACACCTCAGTGGACCCTTAGCAGAGGTGGCGGCTGAAATGCCAAAGGACCAAATGAACGATTATATAAACTGTTTCAAACCAAGGCCAGATACAGAATGGGGATAACCCGGATCATGCCCGTCGGCGGTTCAGAACCAAAAGTGGAAACCAGATGGGTCATTTCCCAAACACGCCTACTACGTTGGGAAGCATTATGACGCCTGGATATCAGGAACCAAGGTTCAATCCATTGACGAACTGCACCTCCTCATGAAAATGGAGCAGTTCTTGGATGGTGTTCCTGAGGACATAACACGGTACATCCTAGATGGAAAACCCAAAAATCTCACCGAGGCGGGGGAGATTGGAGCCAAATGGATGGAAGTGGCAGAAAGCAAGAAAGCTACTGTAAAGGGGAATGAAAACCCCAGGGGGCACACCGACAATAAACCCTACAACGAGGGCAACCCAAAACCCCACCTACAACCCAAGGAAAGCCACAGACACCCTATCCTTCCACCTCACCAGTCTCCAGTAACTTACCTCAACCCAGTGACCCGTTAGCTGGAAGATGCTATAAGTGTAATGAACTGGGACATATAAAGCCAACTGCCCAAAGAACCCACCCCGGGTGCAAGTCATTACACCACCATCACACCAAAGATCCCCAGGCCCAGATACCTCTCAAATCCCCTTGGAGCGAAGGGAACATTTGAGAGTGGGCGGAAAGAAGGTTACCGCGTGGAGAGACACGGGGCACAAGTGTCAGCTATCCACCAATCCTTCGTGGATCCCAAACTCATCAACCCAAAGGCCAAAGTGACCATTTACCCCTTCATGTCACAAGCTGTGGACTTGCCTACAGCTGAACTGCCTGTCCAGTACAAAGGCTGGTCAGGAATGTGGACTTTTGCAGTCTATGACAATTATTCCATCCCCATGCTACTGGGGGAAGACTTGGCCAACCAGGTGAAGCGGGCCAAGAGAGTGGGAATGGTTACACGCAGCCAAACCAGGCAAGCTTCCAGACCCATTCCTGTTCCTGAGCCGTCCACAGGGAACCCGTCTGTGTTACCAGAGACCCAGACAGAGGTAGTGGACCCGGATCCCATGCCAACGGCTGAACCAGCCACAGCACCTCCAGTCCCAGGCCCGGAACTGGAACAGCAACCAGCACCAGCACCAGCAATTGCAACCACATCTTCAACCTCAACGCCAGAGGGGGCCAGCGAGCCTGAACTGGCAGAAGCAACAGACAACCATACCGAAGAGGCTCAGCCAGAGCCTGAAATACCCCAGGTGCACCAGCGGAGAGCGTTCACCAGCAATGGAAACAACCCCATCACCTACATCGCTTCCAGAGGGACCAAGCCCAAGTCCACAGTCTGAGGAAGAACTGGTGTCCCAGCCTCAAGGGAACAGTTCCAGACTGAGCAGGAAGCAGATGACAGCCTTCAGAAAGCTTGGGTGGCGGCACGGAGCAACCCCCGCCTCTCAGCTCTTCTAACCGATCCCGGTTTGTTATAGACCAAGGACTTTTATACAAGGAAATTCTTTCTGGTGGACACCAGGAAGAATGGCAGCCGCACAAACGGTTGGTGGTTCCAACTAAGTACGGGGGAAGCTCTTAAGCTTAGCCCATGATCATCCCAGTGCCATGCTGGGGTGAACAGAACCAAAAAGACAGGTTGGGGAAGTCCTTCCACTGGGAGGGATGGGCAAGGAAGTTGCCCAGTATGTCCGGTCTTGTGAGGTGTGCCAAAGAGTGGAAGAAAGCCCCAAGATCTGGTCAAGGCCCCTCTCCAGCCACTCCCCATAATTGAGGTCCCATTTCAGCGAGTAGCTGTGGATATTCTGGGTCCTTTCCCAAGAAAGACGCCCAGGGAAAGCAGTACGTACTGACTTTCGTGGACTTTGCTACCCGATGGCCGGAAGCAGTAGCTCTAGGCAACACCAGGGCTAAAGCGGTGTGCCAGGCCCTAACAGACATTTTTGCCAGGGTAGGTTGGCCCTCCGATATCCTTACAGATTCAGGATCTAATTTCCTGGCAGGCACCATGAAAGACCTGTGGGAAACTCATGGGGTGAATCACTTGGTTGCCACCCCGTACCACCATCAAACCAATGGCCTGGTGGAAAGGTTTAATGGAACTTTGGGGCCATGATCCGTAAATTCGTGAATGAATACTCCAATGACTGGGACCTAGTGTTGCAGCAGTTGCTCTTTGCTTACAGGGCTGTACCACATCCCAGTTTAGGGTTTTCACCATTTGAACTTGTGTATGGCCACGAGGTTAAGGGGCCATTACAGTTGGTGAAGCAACAATGGGAGGGGTTTACACCCTCTCCAGGAACTAACATTCTGGACTTTGTAAGCAACCTACAAAACACCCTCCGACACTCTTTAGCCCTTGCTAGAGAAAACCTAAAGGATACTCAGGAAGAGCAAAAGGCCTGGTATGATAAACATACCAGAGACCGTTCCTTCAAGAGAGAGACCAGGTTATGGTCTTGAAGGCGCAACAGGCCCATAAGATGGAAGCATCATGGGAAGGGCCATTCACGGTCCAAGAGCGCCTGGGAGCTGTTAACTACCTCATAGCATTTCCCAATTCCTCACTAAAACCCAAAGTGTACCATGTTAATTCTCTCAAGCCCTTTTATTCCAGAGACTTACAGGTTTGTCAGTTTACAGTCCAGGGAGGAGATGACGCTGAGTGGCCTGATGGTGTCTACTACGACGGAAAAAAAAGGACGGTGGCGTGGAAGAGGTGAACCTCTCAACCACCCTGGAATCTGCAGCGGCAACAAATCAAGGAGCTGTGCACTAGCTTCGCCCCATTGTTCTCAGCCACTCCAGGACGGACTGAACAGGCATACCACTCCATTGACACAGGTAATGCTCACCCATTAGAACACCACCCTACCGGGTGTCTCCTCACGCCCAAGCTGCTATAGAACGGGAGATCCAGAACATGCTACAGATGGGTATAATCCGCTCATCTACCAGTGCATGGGCATCTCCAGTGGTTCTGGTACCCAAACCAGATGGGGAAATACGCTTTTGCGTGGACTACCGTAAGCTAAATGCGGTAACTCGTCCAGACAACTATCCAATGCCACGCACGATGAGCTATGGAAAAGTTGGGACGTGCCCAGTTCATCTCTACAATAGACTTAACCAAGGGGTACTGGCAAGTACCGCTAGATGAACCTGCCAAGGAAAGGTCAGCATTCGTCACCCATGCGGGGGTGTATGAATTTAATGTACTTCCTTTCGGGCTGCGAAATGCACCCGCCACCTTCCAGAGGCTGGTAGATGGTCTACTAGCAGGACTGGGAGAATATGCAGTTGCCTACCTCGATGATGTGGCCATTTTTTCAGACTCCTGGCCCGAACACCTAGTACACCTGGAAAAGGTCTTTGAGCGTATCAGGCAGGCAGGACTAACTGTTAAGGCCAAAAAGTGTCAAATAGGCCAAAACAGAGTGACTTACCTGGGACACCAGGTGGGTCGAGGAACCATAAACCCCTACAGGCCAAGGTGGATGCTATCCAAAAGTGGCCTGTCCCAAAGTCAAAGAAACAGGTCCAATCCTTCTTAGGCTTGGCCGGGTACTACAGGCGATTTGTACCACACTACAGCCAAATCGCTGCCCCACTGACCGACCTGACCAAAAAGACCCAGCCAAATACAGTTAAATGGACTGATGAGTGTCAGGAGGCCTTTACCCAACTTAAGGCGACGCTCACGTCTGACCCTGTGCTAAGGGCCCCAGACTTTGACAAACCATTCCTAGTAACCACCGATGCATCTGAGCGTGGTATAGGAGCAGTTCTCATGCAGGAAGGACCGGATCACAACTTCCATCCTGTCGTGTTTCTCAGCAAGAAACTATCTGAGAGGGAAAGCCACTGGTCAGTCAGTGAAAAGGAATGCTATGCCATTGTGTACGCCCTGGAAAAGCTACGCCCATATGTTTGGGACGGCGGTTCCAGCTACAAACTGACCATGCTGCTGCGCTAAAGTGGCTTCATACAGCCAAAGGGAACAACAAGAAACTTCTTCGTTGGAGTTTAGCTCTCCAAGATTTTGATTTTGAAATTCAACACATTTCAGGAGCTTCTAACAAAGTAGCTGATGCACTCTCCCGTGAGAGTTTCCCGGAATACACTGGTTAAAACTTTTTCCTTAAATGTAAAGTCTTGTAGTTTACATGCTTAGTAGTATATGTAAAGGTGCATGTGTTGTATTATCTGTTTAGTTTAAAGTTCTAGGAAGAAATCACCGCCAGTGAAATTTTCCACTGTCTGTGATTTGGGGGGCGTGTCATAAACAGATAGCTAAGGGTTAATGTTTCTTTTACCTGTAAAGGGTTAACAAAGGGAACCAAACACCTGACCAGAGGACCAATCAGGAAACCGGATTTTTCAAAGTGAGGGAGGGAACTTTGGGTGTGTGTTTTGTCTTTGTTCTGTCTGTTTGTTTTCTCTCGGCTATGAGGGAAGAGCTTTTTTTTCTTCTCATCTCTTCTTTCTACCCTTCTGTTTCCAAGTTGTGAGTACAAAAGAAAAGCAAATAGGCTTTTATATTGTTTTTTGTATTTACATGTGTGGAGTTGCTGGAATGTTTAAATTGGATATCTTTTTGAATAAGGCTGTTTATTCATATTTTCTTTTAAGCAATAGCCCTGTTATGTCATCTTGATGCAGAGATCATTTATGTGTTTTTCTTTCTTTTTTTTTTTTTAAGACTTGTTTGAGTTTTTCTCTTTTAAGGAACAAGGGGAAAACTCTTTGATTTTTTTTCCTAGTTAAAGGCAGCACCAGGGATTGGTGGGAGGAAAAGAGGAAAATCATTTCTCTCTGTTTCCTTGGTTTGGGTTTGGGAGGGGTGGAAGAAGAGGGGGAGACATGCTTCTTGGTATTGTGATGTTTAAAGAGATTGCATCAATACTCTCAGTTAGCCCAGAGAGGAAAGTCTGGGGAAGTAAACCCAGATTTTGGACGCTAAGGTCCAGATTTGGGACAGAGGCTTATTACAACCTGGCACCTTGTTTTTGTAGAATCTCCAATATAAACAACTTTGTGTCATCACAAGGGGGCCACTTAGGGATCTGGGGCAAAAATCAGTACTTGGTCCTGCTAGTGAAGGAAGGAACTGGACTCAATGACCTTTCAAGGTCCCTTCCAGTTCTAGGAGATATGATATCTCCATTATTATTATCTTGGGTTGGGATCTCATTAACAAAGGGGCTGGCTAGTAGCTGGAAATAGGAACATCAAGGAAAACCCAGAGTTCTGTTCACTTGGAAGCAAATCCTGCCCTCTTCTTTGGTGCCTCAGAGAATCCATTGTCAGAACTGGTGCAGTTCCACCCCCTCAAACTAGAGGCAGAGATGTGTTAGTGAGTAGATGATATGGCCATGTCTCCCACTGGAGGGAAGGAAAGAAGGATCTAAGAAGTGCTGCTTCAGCCTTTGAGCTGAAATAGCCCCTGCAGCTGCTTTGTTGATGCTTTGTAGCCTGCTGGGAAGATTCATTTTCCTCCCATTGCATCTGCCCGGGTACATGAGTTGTGTGTGGAGGATCTGGGAGAGGTTTATGCCATTAGTTTCCCATAGCAATAATAGGAGGTACATGTACAATTCCCTGTGTGTCATACGCTCAGCTCAGGTGAAAAAGAATTTTTCTTTGCCGTCTTCTTGGTTTGTCTCAAACTAATCATGCAAGGACATTAAAATACCAAGAGAGGTGCTGCATAGAGTAAACAGTGTATCATGCAGTAACGTACTGTATAAACATCATGTTTTCCTCAATTCATGTATCTGTTTAGCTTGTTTCTTCTACTCTTGTTCCAAAGCCAGAGGTTAAGATTTTGGATGGTTGGGTTTCTCCCCTTCACTGTGTTTTTTAGGAGGACATTGTGTCTGTGGGGATGTGCTAAGAAATGGCAGTCCATTTTATCATGTACTTGTGTCTAGTGATTTGCTAATAGCCATCTACATGGCCCAAAATGTTGTCTAATACTAGTACTGGCTGATGCTGATCTGTTTCAGCTTTTTATTTGACAGCTAGACAAGCAATTTTTCAGATATCAAAGAATATTCAAGGGCTGGTATTGTATTGCCTTATTACTTCAAAACTGATGTAAATTTACTTCAAAATTAATGTTAAATGCAGTCCTCAAACTCTTGACAAGTTGCTTTTGCAGCCCCAAGTAGACAACTCTTTATGGGAAGAGTAAGGGACCATAGTGATCATGTAGGCTGACCTCCTGTATAGCAGAAGCCATAGAACTTGCATGAAAAAATTCCTAAAGCGTATCTTCTACAAAAATGTCCAATCTTGATTGAAAAATTGCTATTGATGGAGAATGCATTGAAACCCTTGGTTAATTACCCTCAGTGTTAAGGTTTATTTTTTCTGTATTCCTTATTCCCAGTTTCAGTGTGTCTAGTTTCATCTTCCATCCATTGGATCATGTTATACCTTTCTCTGCTAGCCTGAAGAGCCCACTATTAAATATTTATTCCCATGTAAGTACTTAAAGGATGTAATCAAATCACCCCTTAACTTTCTTTTTGATAATTTAAATAGATTTTGCTCCTTGAGTCTACCACTATGCGGCAAGTTTTCAAATCCTTTAATCGTTCTCGTGGCTCTGAACCCTCTCCTATTTCTCAACAGCCTTTTTGAATTGTGGACATCAGAACTGGACAGCAGCAGTGGCACCAGTGTCAACTACAGAAGTAAAATAATCTCTCTATTCCTACTCAAGAGTTTCCTTTTTACGCATCCAAGGATTACATTAGCCTTTTTAGTCATTGCATCACACTGGGAGTTCATGCTGAGCTGATTTATCCACTCTGACCCCCAAATCTCTTTTGGAGTTACTGCTTCCCAAGATAATCCCCCTAACCTGTAAGTATGGCCTGCATTATGTTCCTAGATGTATATATTCACATTTAGCAATATAAAACACACATTGTTTGTTTGCTTGCATCCAGCTTACCAAGCGATTCAGATCATTCTGTGTCAGTGACCTCTTCTCCATTATTTATCACTCTCCCAATCTTTCTGTGATCTGCAAACTTATTGTGTTATGTTACACAGAAATGACACTATATTTTCCGTAAACTACAGTCCATATTGGTGCGTCAAACAGAATAAGTATAAGGAAGAATTCTGATCATTTGGAGGCCTTTTTCTCATTTTTGTGAGCCAAAGCAGCACTGTAGGGATTGGACTTGTAAGACTGAGGACAGTAGTTTTGAAGCTGAAATACATCTTCCTCTTCTAGACTATTCCCATGCACTGCATCATCAGTTACTCTTCCAAAGCAGTAAATCATCCTCAGAGTATTTTTTTTTTGTTTGTTTGCTAGTGATAGACTTCATGTTGGCAGATTTGTCTGTTTGGTTAGAATAGAGGTCTGGGAATTTGAACTCTTGGGATCTGTTCCCAGATCTGCCATTAACCAAGCATCCCAATTACTATGTGGCTCAGTTTACCCTTCTGTAGAATTTCCAGACTCTGCCATGGCTTACCAAGGGTTATTGCAAGCATTAGTGTTCGTAAAGTGACTTGAAATCCTTGGATGAAAGGTACCATTTAATTTTAAACATAATTCTGATAGCTGTGGGTGAAAAATACAATTCCCCTGGGCTCCCCTATCTAGTTTAATACTGCATATATGTGAAGACTGCTCCAGGAAAAAAATATTTTTGGTTACTAAGCTTCAAAACTAACTGATTCATTCATACAAAAAATGTCAGGCAATTACTGTACATGAGTCATTAGCAAATCCTGCTGTTTGCTGCTTGATGCTTGTCTTAGTGAAATGTTGTTAATATAGCAGTGGATGGAAAGAGTTAATAATGCGGTAATGTTTGTGTATTTTTGTGACTCATGCCAAAATGATCAGTTAGCATATTATTATTTTAAAATAAATTAGTGTGTGGATTGAAACAACCATGGAACAAAATGATATGTTAACATGTGCTGATACCTGATAATTATTCATCAGCTATTTGTTTGTATTTAATGCAGGAACAATTCTATATTCTCCTCCTGGTGCAAAAAGTAAAGCCTGCCAAAGGTGGTAATATAGAAGCCACTGAACTGAATGGGCTCTTGGGTCAGGTGGAAAATGTTTTCCTTGGCTGAAATTACAATATTAAAATATCCTTTCTATTACAAGGACTTGTATATGTTCCCATTTCAGGATGATTAATGCCTAGTAGCAACAGGTTCTGCTTAGCAATTCATGTATCTGTAATAGTAATAAACAATTCTATAAAGCCTTAGAATCATTTTTGTTATATAAAGTCTTTATGAAGGCTATAATGGGAGAAAAGTTCAAAAGCAGCAAGTAATGTTGAGCACACAGTCTCTCACACCTACACTTCTTTACAGACTTGAATCTTGAGTGTACAAAACTAGGGAAATACCTGACCAATCGAATTACCCATGCAAACCCCAGCTGTGAATTTGCAGAAACATGCAATAAGGCACAAATATGTAGAATTTTATGTGCCACTTGCAGCCCATTTTGAAAATGTTTCTCAGTGATGATGAATGGCTTTTTCAAATAAATAACGGTAAAGGATTGCATCTATTACAGTGGTTCTCAAACTTTCCTACTGGTGACCCCTTTCACATAACAAGCCTCTAAGCGCGACCCCCATTATAAATTAAAAACACTTGTTTATATATTTAACACCATTATAAATGCCGGAGGCAAAGCAGGGTTTGGAGTAGAGACTGACACCTTGCGATTTCCCCCCCACCCCATGTAATACACTCGCAACCCCCTGAGGGGTCTCGACCCTCAGTTTGAGAACCCCTGATCTATTATGTAGATTGTGGCAGTGTTCAGATTCATAGGTGCTTTGCAAAAACTGAGGATGACACAGTCCCTGTCCCTTTTTAGATCATCTAAATAGACAGATGGGAAACAGTAGTTCACTGCTCATGTCAGAGGTGTTTGGGGCATAGTGGAAACCTTTCCTACTTCAACTCATGCTGCCCACTCAGCCTTGGTCTAAACTATGAGTTTAGGTTGAATTTAGCAGCGTTAGGTTGATTTTTTTACTCTGCACCCATCCACACAACACAGCCATTTCTGTCAACTTAAAGTGCTCTTAAAATCGATTTTAGTACTCCTACCCGACAAGGGGATTAGCGCTGAAATCGACCTTTCTGGGTCAAATTTGGGGTAGTGTAGACACAATGAGATGGTATTGGCCTCTGGGAGCTATCCTAGAATGCTCCATTGTGACTGCTTTGGACAGCACTCTCAACTCCAATGCACTGGCTAGGTAGACAGGAAAAGCCCTGTGAACTTTTGAATTTTATTTCCTGTTTGCCCAGCATGGAGAACTGATCAGGTGACCATGCAGAGCTCATCAGCATAGGTGACCATGGAGTCCCAGAATAGCAAAAGAGCTCCAGAATGGACCAAATGGGAGGTACTGGATCTGATCGCTGTATGGGAAGACAAATCTGTGCTATCAGAACTCTGTTCCAAAAGACACACACTTACATGACAATATTCAAGTTGATATTTTAGGAGATCGATAGCTTTCGTGGGTGAATACCCACTTTGTCAGATGCATGTAGTGGAAATCAATCAGGGAGGATGAGGCCCTGTTCTAGCAGTTGAGGTGTGAAAACCAAGGAGGAGAAACTGGTTCTGTAGTTGGCAAGCCATTCACAGTCTTTTTAATCCTGAGCTGATGGTGTCAAATTTGCAGATGAACTGAAGCTCAGCAGTTTCTCTTTGAAGTCTGGTCCTGAAGTTTTTTTGCTGCAGGATGGCCACCTTAAGATCTGCTATAGTGTGGCCAGGGAGGTTGAAGTGCTCTCCTACAGGTTTTTGTATATTGCCATTCCTAATATCTGATTTGTGTCCATTTATCCTTTTCCTGTAGAGACTGTCCAGTTTGGCCGATGTACATAGCAGAGGGGCATTGCTGGCATATGATGGCGTATATTACATTGGTGGACGTGCAGGTGAATGAACCGTGATGGTGTGGCTGATCTGGTTAGGTCCTGTGATGGTGTCGCTGGTGTAGATATGTGGGCAGAGTTGGCATCGAGGTTTGTTGCATGGATTGGTTCCTGAGCTAGAGTTACTATGGTGCGGTGTGTGCAGTTACTGGTGAGAATATGTTTCAGGTTGGCAGGTTGTCTGTGGGCGAGGACTGGCCTGCCACCCAAGGCCTGTGAAAGTGTGGGATCATTGTCCAGGATGGGTTGTAGATCCCTGATGATGCGTTGGAGGGGTTTTAGCTGGGGACTGTATGTGATGGCCAGTGGAGTCCTGTTGGTTTCTTTCTTGGGTTTGTCTTGCAGTAGGAGGCTTCTGGGTACACGTCTGGCTCTGTTGATCTGTTTCCTTATTTCCTCGTGCGGGTATTGTAGTTTTGAGAATGCTTGGTGGAGATTTTGTAGGTGTTGGTCTCTGTCTGAGGGGTTAGAGCAGATGCGGTTGTACCTCAGTGCTTGGCTGTAGACAATGGATCGTGTGATGTGCCCGGGATGGAAGCTGGAGGCATGAAGGTAGGCATAGCGGTCGGTAGGTTTTCGGTATAGGGTGGTGTTAATGTGACCATCACTTATTTGCACCGTGGTGTCTAGGAAGTGGACCTCCCGTGTAGATTGGTCCAGGCTGAGGTTGATGGTGGGGTGGAAGCTGTTGAAATCGTGGTGGAATTTTTCCAGAGTCTCCTTCCCATGGGTCCAGATGATGAAGATGTCATCAATGTAGCGTAGGTAGAGAAGGGGCGTGAGTGGACGAGAGCTGAGGAAGCGTTGTTCCAGGTCAGCCATAAAAATATTGGCATATTGTGGGCCATGCGGGTGCCCATAGCGGTGCCACTGATCTGGATATATATATGTCATCAAATTTGAAATAGTTGTGTGTGAGGATAAAGGCACAGAGCTCAGCAGCCAGTTGTGCTGTGGCATCATCAGGGATACTGTTCCTGACAGCTTGTATTCCATCTGTGTGTGGGATGTTTGTGTAGAGAGCCTCTACATCCATGGTGGCTAGGATGGTGTTTTCTGGAAGGTCACCAATGCATTGTAGTTTCCTCAGGAAATCAGTGGTGTCACGGAGATAGCTGGGAGTGCTGGTGGCATAGGGTCTGAGTAGAGAGTCCACATATCCAGACAGTCCTTCAGTGAGAGTGCCAATGCCCGAGATGATGGGGCGTCCAGGATTTCCGGGTTTGTGGATCTTGGGTAGTAGATAGAATAACCCTGGTCGGGCTCTAAGGGTATGTTGATTTTGTTCCAGGTGTTAGTGTAGGGAGTGTCCTGAGTAGATGGTGCAGTTTCTTAGTGTATTCCTCAGTGGGATCTGAGGAAGTGGCCTGTAGAATTTGGTATTGGAGAGTTGTCTGGCGGCCTCCTTTTGGTAGTCAGACCTGTTCATGATGACAACAGCACCTCCTTTATCAGCCTCTTTGATGATAATGTCAGGGTGGTTTCTGAGGCTGTGGATGGCATTGCGTTCTGCACGACTTAGGTTATGAGGCAAGCGATGTTGTTTTTCCACAATTTGCCTGTGCACGTCGCGGAAGCATTCAATGTATAGGTCCAGACTGTCATTTCGACCCTCAGGAGGAGTCCATGTGGAGTTCTTCTTCTTGTGCTGCTGTGGTGGGAGGGTACCTGTGTATCAGTGCACTGTTCAGTGTTGTCCTGGAAGTATTCTTTGAGTCGGAGACGGCGAAAGTAGGCTTCCAGATCGCCACAGAACTGTATCATGTGTTGGGGGGGCAGGGCAGAAAGAGAGTCCCGAGATAGGACAGACTTTTCTCTGGGCTGAGTGTGTAGTTGGATAGATTGACGATATTGCTGGGTGGGTTAGGGGTACCACGGTTGTGGCCCATGTGGCAGGTAGGAGTTTAGACAGCTTACAGTCCTTTTTCCTTTGTAGAGAGGTGAAGTGAGTAATGTAGGACCACGGCCCATTCACATGCATTGAGTTGGAACTCTGGCTCCTCAGTCTTGAAGGCTTAGGGGATGGCAGTGTCACGCAGTGGAAGTCAGTGTATCCCTACCTGACGGGCAAAGATGAAGTCTGCACATGTGCTAGGATTTGAACTACTGATTCCAGGCAACCTAAATAAAATTCAACTTAGATATGTGACAGTCATGTATCATCGACCCTATACTCTCATGTGTTTAGGGTTCTGCTGGAGCAATGCTTACCCAGAAACTTGTCAGTACGGATGCCTGTGGATAGGCCCTTCACCGAAGGACATTTCTCTCTTTCTGCAGTCAGAGCAAGGAATGGTGATATATGTTACAACTTGGATACAGGAATGGAAATAACAACGGTTTTGAAAGACCTAGAGGCACTGATCAATAAAGATTGAGTCAACCACCATCTTCTTAAAAGGAGCAGGACGTAATTCCAGTTCAGATTTTTGCCATGATCATCCTGGCCCCTGCAATAATCCAATGACAAATGCCTGTGGATGCAAGCTCACATGCTCAAACCTATGGACAGTTATGCCTTCACTTTTACCATGGGCTGTTGATGGTATAATTCCCCACCCTGAACCTTAGCATCCAAAAGATGAAGGTACCAGCATGAATTCCTCTAAGCTCAATTACCAGCTTAGTACTTGTAGCGCTGCCACCAACCAGGAATTCCAGTGCCTGGTACACTCTGGTCCCCCAAAACACCTTGCCCGGGGAACCCCAAGACCCAGACCCTCTGGATCTTAACACAAGGAAAGTAAACCCTTTCCCCCACCGTTGCCTCTCCCAGGCTTCCCCTCCCTGGGTTACCCTGGAAGATCACTGTGATTCAAACTCCTTGAATCACAAAACAGAGAGGAAATTCACCTTCCTCCCTCCTTCTCTTTCCCCTCCCAGACTCTCCCTGAGAGAGAAAGTAATCCTAACACAGAGAGAAATTAACCTTTCTCTCCCCCTTCCCTCCTTTCTCCCCACCAATTCCCTGGTGGATCCAGACCCAGTCCCCTGGGGTCTCACCAGAAATAAAAAAAACAATCAGGTTCTTAAACAAGAAAACTTTTAATTAAAGAGAAAAACAGTAAAAATTATCTTTGTAAATTTAAGATTGGATTAGGTACAGGGTTTTTCAGCTATAGACACTGGGAATACCCTCCCAGCCTAAGTATACAAGTACAAATTAAAATCCTTTCAGCAAAATACAAATTTGAACTCCTTCCAGCCAAATACAAATGCTCCTTCCACATTTGCAAATAAAGAAAACAAACATAAGCCTAACTCGCCTTACTACCTAGTACTTACTATTTTGAACTTATAAGAACCTGTATCAGAGAGATTGGAGAGAAACCTGGTTGCACGTCTGGTCACTCTCAGAACCCAGAGAAACAACCACCAAATTTCTAACAGCACACACAGAAACTTCCCAATCCCTCAAGATTTGAAAGTATCCTGTCCCCTGATTGGTCCTCTGGTCAGGTGACAGCCAGGCTTACTGAACTTTGTAACCCTTTACAGTCAAAAGAGATATAAAGTATTTCTGTTCTATTAACTCTTACTATCTGTTTATGTTTAAGTGGTTCCAAGTAAGTAACAGACTGAACAAAGTGAATTATAGCCAATAAAGTAAAACATGCAAGTCTATGTTAATCCAGATATACGAGACAGTTATACAGGTAAGATTCTCGTCACCTTCTATTGATGTTTAGTAAGTCTCTCTCTCACAGACTTGGGTGCAGTGGAGTCCTAGAATCTGGGCACAAGGACTTTCCCCTCTAGTACAGCCTTTGAAATGTCATCAGCTCCAGGTGACCTTAGGTAGAGGATTATGTCATTGAATGTAGCTCCTTTCTTTGTTCCACCCTTTTTGCACTTGCCCATGAAGCGCAGCATATCCTTTTTGTCACAGTCAGCAGGTTGATCTTAAACTGCGTTTTCAGCCCTCACCAATAGAAACAGCATTCTAGGTTAAATGCTAGATTCGCTAGTTCAAGGTGCACAAGTACCCACTTTGCCAGCACACACACATAACAGGTTTCAAGACTGATTCTTCAGGTAAAACAGAACCATTCCGAAGCCTCACATTGTCCGGGTTAATAAAAAAAATAAAAAACACTGGGAGACATAGTAATAATATATTGAACTAAATAAAAGATGAAAATATAACAATAAACTAAAAATAAAAAATATAAGGGATTTTAAATTAAAAATTAATAAAAAGACAAATTAAGAAAAAATAAATCTTATCTAAATAATAATAAACTGAAGAAATATACAGATTGATAAAGATGAAAGTCACTGAAGAAAATAAGTGCTTAAAATAGTGTGACAGAAAATAAATAAAAAAGAAATAGTAATGAGGAACTGCCACTAATGTATAAAAGAATAATACTGATCCGGCCTATAAACATGCAAGCCTAGAATCCAGCACCCTGTAAATAGCACCCTGTCTTGTTGAGCCAGACACACCAGTCAGCGCCAACATAGACCCAGGGTCTGAACCATTCAAAGTCAATTGTCCTGGTTAATGGGAGCCATCTAGATTCCAAGCCACCATTAATGGCCCACACTTTGCATAATTACAATAGGCCTTCAGAGTTATATTTTATATTTCTAGTTTCAGATAAAAGAGTGATACATTTATACAAATAGATGATCACACTCAGTAGATTATAAGCTTTGTAATAATACCTTACGAGAGAGCTTTTGCATGAAGCATATTCCAGTTACATTATATTCATACTCCTGAGTTTATGAAAATATGCTAATATAGAGTGCAACATCACACATAGCCTTACAGATGTACATTTATATACAGCATCTTCAGCTACCATGATAAATAGTTCACTGTATTAGCCAGAAAATTCAAAGACTTTATTTTTTAAATTATGGATTGTTTGGGGGAAATTTTCATTTCAGATACAAAACAGATTTAAAACCAATTTATTATTATATTCACCAGTAAGATGATAAATAAGCAGAGAGAGAGAAACTCTATCCAACAGAAATTCTGAGAGGAAAGCAGCAACTCAACCCACAACCAGCAGATGCCAAAACGCACCAGCTTTTACTAAGTACATTTTGAAAAGGGATAAAATATTGTATTATTCTAAATGCCCATTTTCAATATAATAAAAATACTGTGCGTTTTCATATTGCTATGCAAGGGTCTCCAAGAGCCATACATATATTAATATCCATGTCTAGCAGGGAAGTGGTGGTCTCATGTTACATAGGGGAGAAATGAATCGAAGAGAAGTCAGGCAGCTTGCTCTGCGACTCACAGAGTATATATCCATGGCATATCCAACCACTAAATCCAAGTCCCCTGACTCCTAGCTCTGTGCTTTAGCCCTAAGCCTCTCCTTCACCTCAGTAACAGCTGAAAAGTCCAGCCAGAGCTATTTGAGTTGCAGATGCTTTGCCTTTATCTTCATTTGTAAAGTAAGTCTTATTAAAGGTCTTCCAAGAGGATTCTGGTAATTGCCCTATCTACGGAAAGGAATAACTAGTTCTGAGATGTTAAGTCTAAACTAATAGTTTTTGTCATAGGAAAGCTAGGTTAGCAGAACTGTCAAGTCAATTAAATAGAGCTGCAATTAAATATTGAACTGTATCAGAAGTGACTGAAAAACACTTGGTCTGACTCATGGGAACTCTGACCCTCTTCTCTGGAATGCTAGTCATGCAAGATAATCTGGCTGGGGTCAACACACCAGACTTTTCTGACTAGTTTTGCATGTGTAACTCACTCCTTTGAAATGCATTTGCCCCGTCTCCTCCTCAGTTGCTTCCTTTGGGGCATGACTATTCTCTTTAGTCTCTTTCGTAGTAAGACTCTTTAGGTCATGACTAGTCTTTTTAGTAGTAGGTCAGCCAAGCATTTAATTGTACTTCAAGAACTCCAAGTGGGTGAGCACTGTGCTAAAAAGAACCAACAAAATAAACAAAAAACTAAGCATTTACCATATATGTTAACCAAAAATCAGCATTACTTAGGGCACAGGATAGTGCAGAAGAGGAGACTTAGGAAGTTCTCACAAAATCTGTTGTGAGTGTTAATAGGCATACTCACAACTTTTGAACTACCAAAACTATTAGATTCATATGTATTTTAAATTGTTTACATGCGACATCAAAAATGCAGAGTAATTTCTCAGTGGTAGTAAAACCACCTCTAAACAATAGATATGAGCTGTTAAAGTCAGAGAGAAGTTACTCTACATACATTAATTTAAAGTAAAGGTGCATATGTCACAGATCGAAGCAGTTAATAAACATGAAAGGTATTTTGCCCTATCCTTGCAGACGGCAACAGACTAGTTTGTCCTTTTTTGCAGTTCCAAGGACAGTTATGCTTTCGCATAAGAAGAATCAAGGTTACAGGGCTTCTGTTGAAGTGGTTGTCAACTCAACCCAGTTTCTTTAATTGCCAGTGCAGTCTAACAGTGCAACCTGCAGCAGTTGCACCTCTACATCTCTGTTTATTGATCTTTGTGATTCAGTGTTTTTGCTCACAGGCATAAGTCAGCACGTTTAACAGATTAGCACCATGGTTCATGATCAATCATTATTTCTCCCTCCTGATCCATTTTAATTGTGATATCAAAGATGGGGTGATCCTTACTTTGGTTAGAAGATATATTTAAAGCCAGGGCAAAATTATATTATAAAAGCAGCAAGACTCTGATATGCAGATCTGAACGAAAATCTAAACCTAAGATCTGACCTGAAATTAAGCAGACAGAGATGCTGAGCTTAGTTTAAGCTTTTACAGCAAGCAATTCAGTAAATACTTCACCTTTCACTTAGAAGCATTTGAAATCTGGAAGGCAACTGTCTTTCCAGGACAACGGAACTCTAGGAAAATTATTAAGCAGAGACTCAAACTCTTTTTGTTTTGACAGCAGGAGTGACCCAGCGTGCTAATGGATTCTGGAATATGTAAGTGTAGATCTGATCTGAACATTAACTTTTTTATTTTTAAAGTCCTTCTAGTATTCAACTGGAATTGAAAATTAAAGACAATGAACATGTCATCACAAAACCGTGATACATCTTTTGAGAGACATAACAGAACTGGATATGGTAAAGACCAATTTATCCATCTTGTCAAAATGCCTGCTACAATAGGCATTGCCCTACCGTATGTTTCTAGAGCTTTGTCCAGTCTAGCTTTAAATATTCAAGGCCGTGGAACTTCCATGGCTTCCCATGGGAGACTACTCCACAGCCCACAAGGTCTTGCTCTCAAATATTCCCTGGAAGAGGCTTGGAAATCTCTGAGCATCCTTTCATGAAGATGGACAGAAACACACACACTCTTGTCAGAGAAGTGAGATTTGTGTCCCCTAAAGAGAAGAATCTAACCCCAAATTTGACAAATATCCTGGGAAACTCATGGATGCCCTATACCTCAATTTCCCTGGCAGCAAATTTCCTATGGCCTCTGTGGTAATTCAGCCTCCCAGTCCCAGACCTGGACTTTAGCGTCCACAATCTGGTCCTGTCCCAAACCTGGACTTTTGCGTCCAAAAGTCTGGGGGCTTACCTGAAACTCCCCCAAGCTCACTACCAGCTTGGGTATTTGGGCTGCCACCAGGTCAGGAA
>NC_133783.1:43723935-43755257 GCF_003597395.2 Chelonoidis abingdonii
GGTATAATATTTGAAATAAGAAGGAGTTAGGAGGAAACCTTGTTTACTCACAGCCGAGAAAACAAAAAAGACACAGAGTATACAAATTCCCGCCCCTGACTTTAAACAATCCAGTTCTCTGATTGGTCCCCTGGTCAGGTGTTTGGTTACCCTTTCCAGGTAAAAGAAACTTAACCCTTACCTTACCTATCTAGTTATGACAGCCTCCCCTTCTCCTTAAAGGGAGGCCCACAGAAAAAGATAATACAGTCCCAAGCAAGAATGTCTTTCCTGACTAATTTCCATGTGTCTGGAAGTAATTTCCTTGTGGCTAGAAATGGGGTAATGTGTGACTCTCCCTCTCTCACACCTCACTGCGGAGTCTTCAACCTCATCCACAGAACTGACCCAGGACCTCACAAGGAGGCCTTCGCAGCCCTTTCCATGCAGAGGGAGGGGGAAGAGATTCATAGGTGGGGACGGTCTGCTTCATGCATGGATCTAAGGACAACAATCTGACCCTTGATTAGGCTATTAAAGATGTTCCATCTTAATCCTATCAATTCTACTACATCTAATACCTGAGCAAGTCAAAACACTCAAATAGTCTTTTGGTTTGGCAGACAGATTTTTTTTTCCTATATGTTTTTGTGAAGCAGAGGCTGACATGTCTCAATTTCATTAACTTCTTTGTTTTCTCAAGAGCTGTTTCCTTCTCAACTGCCAATTTTTCAGGAATGGATAATTCTGCATTTAACTGCAATTGCAACACCCACCTCTGGCTATACAAAGAAGCATTACCATACACAAATCAGGTAATGTATCTAACTACCCAACTGGCATGCACAAATGGGCACTAATGCAAAATCCAGACACACAAATTTAATGAGTTTGAGCCTGGGAATCAGTGGCAGAGTGTCTTCATTAAGATGGGGGTGAGGGAGAGTGGAAATGGAGCAGAAGGAATTAAAAAAAAATTAGGAATAAAGTGTTAGCACATAAGGCTGGAGAGGCAGAGAATAACAGAAGGGAAGCAAAATGCATATTCAGTGGAATGGGAACACACATCAGGTGTTTGGACAGTATACAGGCAATATTAGATGATCTTGTAGCAGGCCAACAGGAAAATGAGGTCACACTGCAGACAGATGGAACGTAATGGGCAAGGTTAGAGGCCTTGAAAAATTAAGATGTACAAAAAAGATAGGAGATTAGAGGTGGGATTGACATTGAACTGCAGAGACAATGAAGATGAGTGAATAGAAAAATAGGATGAGGAAGAGAAGATGGATGTCTACTCTCTAAAGAAAATTATTCTGATTTGGTAGATAACTTTTTAATCGCCAAAATCCTTTGAGACTTTCCTACCTATAGAGGGAGCCCAAACCCTAACACTGGATGAAAGTGGGGAAATTTTGGGACTGACATAACCTGCGTTGTCCAATCCCAACTCTATAAGATGGAGCCAGGCCAGGACCAGACACCTTTCACTTTGAGAATGTTCAGATTCTGCTTTACTAATCAACTCATTTAGGTCTGCTCCAAATCCCCAGAAATAAACAGATCTGATCCCTGTCTTGTACTTCAGGACTGCCTCTGCTCCTCACCTTAAAAGAGAGGGGATAGCCACATCCTAGATATTTTAGAAGTCACTGGGTTTGACAACTTCTGGATGACTGAGCTGTTCTCTTCCCCCCACTCCCTCTTTCTGTATGGAATGAGCTACAGGGCTCAATTAACTCTCTATCTCCTGAAGTTTTCTGCTGTTTCCCACGTTGGAGGGGAGAATTTATGTGCCTCTCTTCCTCATTTCCCCCCACCATACAATCCTATTCCTCGCCCCCCCCCAATCTGTGCCTATTGCGATATCTGTCTCTATCTCCTGCATATTATTTGTCTGTCCTTCCTCCCATTTGTGCCCCCTGTTTTCCATTACTTTGCCTATCTCATATTTGTCCCATTTCCTTTTCTGAGTCTCCCTTTCTTTGTGTTCTCTCTGTTTTGGCCCCCTTGTATGTGCCTTTGCCCTTTCTGTGTCTCCTTCCTTCCTTCCCTTCACTACAGCGTACACAAAAGGGAGATGATGTTTTCATGGCCCTGAGCAGCAGTGAGATTAAGATTGAGAGCTGAATGCTCCTCTGATACCTGCTTGAGCCTTTGCTAGTTGATGTCTAAGTGCCCAGAGCAGCTGAGATGGAAGGAACACTGATGCAGGAGCTTTGCTTCAATCTGCACAGCACCTTCTAGTGGCAGGGAAATATACTTATTTGCTGTAGCAGCTGCCTGGAATTGGACTGGGACTGAAGAGATTCAGGAGTGTATTTGAAAACTCTGGACAGTCCAGGCCAAAATGAAACAGCTGGCAAGAATGTTCTGTAATTGCATGGACACAGGTGTGTTTTGTTTTAATGAAGGCTAGCCTCTCAGCACTTGCCTGTGGAGAGGCAAGTTTGTAAAAACACAAACAAGCACAACCCCTACCTCCATATAAACAAATATCCATGAATCAATCTATCAAATGTATTTGAATAATAAATAACTAGAAGTAAATAGCAATCTATTTAGAGAATGTCTGGAAGCAGAAAGAGGCTGAATTTATTAAGAAAATGATTTGCTGTGACTTATTCATGCAGCAGTACATGCTCTATGGGAATTCCCATGCAGTAATACTGGAAAAGGAGGGCCAGAGAACATAATACAATGCAACACCCCTGACTTTCATCAGAAGGACTATTCCTGTGTGGGAAGATTATTTGGGCATAGCTGAAAAAAATTTGGAGTGACAGCTATTAAAGAAGCAAAATTTCCAAATGGCTGTTTAGGAAAATAACTGATCTTATTAAGAGGAAGAGATTAATTTAAATGAAACTGCACAAGCAGGCTGGAGAGGGAAATTTCTAGTTTCTTCTGGTTCCATAAAAGCGCCGTCTATTAAAACTACTGTATCTGTCTCTTAAAGCAATATATCATCAGAAGAAACTCATCATGGATCATCAAACCCTGTAGACTTGATCCTATTGCCTAGCTGCTAGTGGAAGCTGTGGTTCTAGCTTTATACAAATTACAGTTTTTGTGGGTGTTACGTAGATGGTATCTCCTGGGGCATATATAAATGATTAAATTGAAGAGTGGTCCTGAGTCTATGTTTGGAGGGACACGAATCTTCCACAGTTAATTTGGCACAACATGAATAAAAAATGTTACTGTCTGAAAGGCATCCGTTGCAAATACACTTCACCTTCTCAGGGTAAGTTTCCTGTTATAATAATCTCTGTAACCGAACTACAGTACTTTAATTGTCAATAAATCCTGTTATAATTAAGCTCCTTATAGCAATACTCCCTACTTAGAATGTTGGGCCCTGGAGGATACTGGTGTAACAGAGTGCAACATATCTTCCTGTTAAGTCAACAGCAATTTATGATCAGATCAGAAGGAATTCGTGATTTAAAAATCTCTGGTGGTTCTTGAATAGCAGAAAAAGGAACAAATATGGAAAACCGATGCTTCAAATGGAATGTTAGCAGTTGTATTTTGTATCCCCAACCAAGCACTATAGTTGGCCTTTACACATTTCCTAGCACATAGACAGTGATGTATTAAGGACTCTATTGGAATTGCAAGCTGTCACTTCAACAATAAGTGTTTGCAGGAGGAGAGAAGGGAAGGTTCTGGTCATGCTTGCAGGCTAGGAGACTCTGTAGTGAAGTGTGTGATCAGCAGTTAGTCTGGACTCTGGAAAGAATCAGTCTAAAGATGCCTCAGGAAGCAGCCTGCTTTGTGTCTCTGTTTTTGACTACTGTGTATTATTGTTTTGGAATCTAAGAATAAAGTAAAGTTTCTCTGTAACCTTCCAACATGATTTTTATCTAACTTTTCTCTGTATACGCTGTGGACATAACATAGACCCCCACATAAAAATCTAACTCCTGAAGGACCATGTTGTACAAATTCTCACATCAGAGTTCAGTGCTTCCAATGGAATTACTTCTGGTAGAAAGGTCATGCTCAGTAATAAGTGTTTGTAGGATCTGGCATAAAGATAAGTGCCGCCTTTATAAATACAATAAGATGTTTTATTTTACTAATATGATCTAAAAAGATTCTTGTTTGCTTGTTGCTGGAGTTACTTTGTGTTTTTCTCAGCCAGTATGAGTAGATAGGTGACTTCTGGATATTACCTCTTTGTACTTCCCCCCACATACACACATCACAAGCATATCCTTGAAATAATTTAGTGAAGTTATCTACCCTGTGCCAAGAACTTAGAAAGCATAGTCAAAATTTTGTTTCACATAATAAATAATCAGATCTGTTGTTATGCAGAGTTGTTGGAAAAGTTGGTGGTGAGAGCTAATTGGTTTTATCAATACACATTGCATCCGCAATAATACTTAACTTTCTGTCTCCTCCAGGTACTTATGGCCTCCATCAGAGAGTGTTTGAGCACTTCCCAAAGTTTTTAAAAATAGAAGGACAAATAGCCATCTTTCCCATCTTTCCAGCCTGTGGGTGAAGTAGCCTGATTAGTTGCAGGTTTTGTGTGTGGGTGTGTTGTCAGTCTGTTGTGTGAGTTTGACAAATTTATTGGGGGAAAGCTAAGTCAAAGAGATGGGTTTTGCATTAAATTATTAATGTGATAAGGTCATTGGTCATTCTTATCTGTTCTGGTACTAAGTTCCGTTGTCATAGTGTAGTTCCTGTCAGCGTTCTGTCTCCTGTGCTCACAAGCCTCTCTGTATTCTTTATAACTCTTTTAAAGAAAAAGGCAGCACAAGTTAGCTAGTAAGATAAAAACACTCTTTTAAAGATGTCATTCATGTTTATTGCATAATGATGAGAAAAAAGTACAGTAACTAATATTAACAATTGAAAGAAGATTATAGCAAAAACCCCGAATTACCAGTTTCTCTAATCCACCTATAATAGTGTACCAAGCTATCACTGAAGCACTTAAACCTTAAAAAGCTTTAGTAAGAACCAGAAGGCAATTGGCTGCTTCAGTATCTCAGAGAAGTGGATGTGGACATAATCCAACTACTGTCTCTTACTCTTTCCTTCTAATATTTCTTCCATCTCTTGGACAGCTTGACAATCTTATAGTTTTGGCTTCTAAAACATGATAGTTTGGCTATCTGCTAAGGCTCATGAAATCCACTGTATAGTTTTTGTGGGAGCTCTTACAAGGAGACAGCTGAATGTAAGGGCCTTCTCTTGTACCAAGGAGGCCAATGGGAGTTTTGCTCCAATGGGAACAGAATCAGGCACAAATTAAGTAGGTGTATATTTTTTCTAGCAAAAAGCATATTCTCTATTTTTAGTTATAGATATACATGTATATCTACCAATATATAAACGCATGCATGAATATAATATACTGGGGGTAGATCATCAGTGGGTCTATGACAATTTACATCAGCAGATGATTTGTACCTCTGTTAGAGCATATTTTCAATATTCTAAAATGGTGATAAGTAACAATAGTTTGGTTGCATTTTTATGTAATTCCTCTGTAGTTTGTCTTCAAAAACATTGAATGATGTAGATCTGATTCCCACTAGCTTGCATTACTTTTGCTGAATATCGGAGATGGTGAAGCTCTAGTAAACTAATTAATTTTACTCAATTTTGGCATACTGCTTAAATCAGTTTAGAAATGCCACAGCTGAATAAACCCATCTAAAAGTTTATGATTGCTTCCTTTTGAAGGATCTGGTCACATGCCAACAGCAACTGAAACGGCACACTGAAAAGAACCACTTAATTAAACAACTGTTATAAAAGCAGGCAATGGTAAAATGTGTAACATTCCTAATGATATTTTTTAAAAATGATAAAATGAAGGGGTATTTCACTTATATATTTTAAGGAACATAGTTGTGATTCAATAGTTAAGGTAGTAAAACAGATTTGTATTCTATCCCAGACCTGATCACACCTTTAACTTTTGCAAAAATATCTGTTCATCCTTATTATTTACATACTCTAGGTCATAATTTTGCAAACAGTTAGGGATTGCACATGTGTGTAAACTTAATCATGTGTTTATCTGTTTACAAGATTAGGGCCTTAGTCATGTGCCAATAGAAATTTGTTTTGACAGTGGGAGTGGGAAATTTCAGGTTAGTTAAGAAGGATGTTTTCAGATTGCTTGTGTTTAGAAAAACTGAAGGGGCTCAATTCTCCTCTCACTTTCTTTGGTGTAAATCAAGAGTAACACCATTGAACGTAATGGAATTATACTGGGACAAAAGTCATGTGAGAGGGGGATCAGGCCTCAAGTTTTTAACTTTTTGATGACTGGTCTATGGTTGGTGTGTGTGTGTCCCAGCACAACTCGTGAAAAGATTGATCAAAAGACTTCAAACATATTTTACACGTTTAGTCTCAAAGTAAACCAGTGCCTATGCCTAATTTTACTTTTTTTTTTTGGAGTTCCTTTTTCATTTATTGCTTTCTTAATTTTCCATCAATACTTTAAATTCTAGTCAGTGTTTGTGCAGAGTATTAATTCTGTGTTTATTCCTGCTGACTTTGCAAGGCTCACAAGTGCAGTCTGTGGGCTTTATGATCTCTGTGCTGACTACTGTAGAGTTTAATGACTGTGGACAAAGATGCAGCCATTAGAAGTTACAGAGCTCCTAAATTCTGTATTCATCACTATGATGTTATTAAACTCCATTGCAGTGCAACAAAGCTTATAAGCTCCTAATATAACCACAAGTTTTCTAAGCTTAAGTATGACAACTCCTGAGCCATATGTCAATATTTCATAGTATAAATAAATATATGCATCCACCTTTGTACACAATTTTCTGACCTGTGCTCTGTATAGTTCAGCCACACCCAAGGAACTTCTTCTAACTTTCGTACATCCTCCTTAAGTCTGCCTCACTACCCTTAACTACATATCCCCATCTACCATAAAGTATCTCTATCCTCTGCGCCTACTACTTAGTGACTAGAGACCCTTCCAATCCTTACTCCCCTATTATGGGCAGCAGCTCACATCTTACACTTGGCAGACTGTTACTCCTACTACTTATCATCCCACTTTGAGATGAGAGCCTAGTGTACCCAATTCACACTCCCCATTATTGTTCAGGCAAGAAATTCACTTCTATTACATTTAATTTTCTTGGGACAAAATTCTGCTCTTGCTTACACCTACTGAAATTGTAATATGTATTGGGTGATGGGGCTGCTTGATCTAACCTCTAATTTCTTTGACTTTGAAAAATATAGAGAGACATCCTCCACCTACGCCCCATGCGGACATCTAAATTAGCCATAGAGGAGTGGGAATAGCACTTGCATTATCCTCTAAATCACTGTTTTGTTTTCTTAAATCTTAGCACATAATCTTGTCAGCCAACCTAATTGACCTGTTTTAGGTTTTAATTTACCTCAGACTGCTCATTCATTTGAACTCCCTGGGAAGCTACATCCTGCCTAGCATCATTTGCTAAATCAGACAAACCTTTATCTCCTAGTTGTGTTCCCTGCTTTGAATTATTTGAAGAAGTCAGTGGTCTCTCAGCTGACCAGGCAAAAGGGATATACATTTTTAGTGAAGGTTAGTTTTCATTAGTTTGTATCAGGGTAATAGTGTAATTAGTAGAGTTGGGAAATGGGATCATGGCCAAAGGGAACTGTGAAACTTCATAAATTGAATGATGGAGTTACTCCTTGTAGACAATTGGTTTTGGTCATATAGGTTGTCATTTCACTTAACATAAAGCACAGTATCAGCAGGGGTGAAAGTAACTTAAAGGACTTACCAGTATGCAGGAGTCCTGAGCAGGGGATGTGGCCTCAGCTGGAAGAAGCATGGCCTCAACCAGAAGAGGCGGGGCCTTTAAATACCCAGGCCCTTTAAATCACTGACAGAGCCCTGCCATCGCTATCCCAGGGCTCTGGCAGCCAGGTTCGGGTGACGATTTAAAGGGCTAGGGGCTCCGACCACTGCAGGGAGCCCTGGGCCCTTTAAATTGCCAAGCTGGGAAAGTCAGTCTGGTCTGGCATGGCGTACTGGCTCTTGCCTGTATGCCATATTGGACTGGACTGGCTTACTTTCATCCCTGAGTATCAGCAAATGACACAGCAATCTAAGTATGCACCAAAGAGAGGCATAGTCCTGTACAAGGCAAGCAAAGACACGATGAAATACTGTGGGAATTTTGTCTGTGGGAATTTTGCCATCGGTGTCAATGTGGCCAAGATTTCTTCCAGAGTCTTGAAGATTTTACAATACAAACTAACTGGGGGAAATGAAACAGAGGAAGATAAATGGAACAGTGGTTCTCAACCTGCGGCCTGTTGGTCGCTTGCAGCTCAATCAGCACAGAGCTTCAGCCCATGTGACATCCTCAGGGCCATACAAGTGGTATTGGATGCAGCCCACAATGGTAAACCCGTTGAGAACCACAAAGTTACATTATGGGGTTGCTCAGGCACATCATGTTACCTTACTGGTTTTTTTTTTTGTTTTTTGCAGTTTTAAATGTATTAGACAATCTAATGATTAACTAAGAACAGGAAGAATTAAAATGCTGAGGTAATATTATTTAGTTATCAAAGACAATTGAACACCTTAAAAGGCAATCATGGTACTTTCCTCTTGCTCTGTCTTGCTTGCTGCCATATGGTTATTTTTTCAGAAGTAATGGCAGACTTTCACAGGCTGAGGAGTTGTGTGTTGGGGTGTGTGTGTGTGTATGTACATCTGTTTCTGAATGAATGAACTAGATTTATTGATCAGTGCTGTGGAGAGGCCAGTTTATTTAGAATCAACTGCGAAATTTTACAAACATTTTAAGACCTGATTCTAATCTCAAATACACCGGTTTAATTCCATTGATGTCAGTTACTCTTGACTTATATTGATACGTGAGAACTGAATCTGGCCCTACAGATGTGGCATCACATTTCAGTGATCTACTCTATTAGCACACATTCATTTTCTGAGTTCCGATTTCTGAGTTCTGATTTCTAAAATGTAATTAGAGATGAGCACTTTGTGATCTGGATGCTTAGTCTATAAACTAAATCACAATAATTAAAAAAGATGGTCCATAAACAATAGCCTTATAAAAAGATAGGGGTGGTCGGGTGGGGGAAAGATGGGCTTTTCACCATTCCTAGAAGGCATGCTGGGAAGACCAGGGGCCTAGCAGTGAGTTCTAAATCTGAGGGTCTCTCACAGAGGATGTCCTGTTGTCTCATTCTTGAGTGTGGCTCTATGTCATGGGAAATTATAAATAAAGATGAGAACCTTAATGAGGCTCTATTCCAGGTATTTGAAATAGGCCATGACTGTCACTCTCTCTCTCAGACACACACACTCATTGTTTACTCTGGAATATACAGTAGATGCATTAGTTACACAGCATTTCAACATGGACATCCACAAGAGCCAACTCTGCTTTAGAGTGGAATTATGCCAAAGGTGTATTTGAGTATGGATTTTAAATAGAAAAACTGCACATTTCAGCATCAAATTATACACTATCCTTGTTACACAGCGACAAGGAGATGACCTAGTACTACAGAGCTAATTGGTTTTATTGAACGGTGTAAGAACATTACCAAAAGACAGCTTGCTAATGCTACTATTTGTGGTTCTGTGAAGTTCCTGAGACAGATTATTATTATTCTTTGTATTGCAGTAGCACTTAGAAGCTTTGTTGTGCTAGGTACTGTACAAATACATAATAAAATGATGCCTGCCCCAAAAAATTTACAATCTAAGTAAATGCTGAGACAACAGGTGACTACAACCATATGACAAGGAGAGAACAAGGTAGCAATGAGACTATGATGATCAGTGTTTAACACTGTACAGGAGTTCAGACTAGATAATCATGATTGTCCCTTCTGAGCTTAAAGTCTATGAGTGGCATAAGCAGCAGTCACAGGATACTAGTTGCCTAACCATTGTCAAGTATTTTTTAGGAGTCTTAGGAGAGGTGAGTTTTAAGGAAGGATTTGAAAGAAGAAAATTAGGTGGCTTTGCCTAATGCTCCATGCAGCCATAATGGCTGGCCTGGGAAGGTCAACAAAGCCAAACAACAAAGATGCTTGTTGGAAAATATGGTAGTGAAGGCTGGCACTGTTGGCAGACTGGATGGAGGAATCAGCACTTAAATAGCATATGAGATGATAGAAAAGGTGGAAATAGGCCATGAAGGGCCTTTAAATGAAGACTGGTAGTTTGTTTGATGCTGTGGAAAAGGGGGAGCCAATGGAGAAGTGATGTGATTGAAGTGAGGAGCTAGAAAAACAATCATTGTAGCAACAAGGGACAGGAAGAGATTTCTCAAGGTCAGAGAGGAGGAGGTTGCGGTAGCCAACACACAAGATGATGAGGGCCTGGCGAGGGTTTTAGCGGTGTAGATGTAGAGGAAAGATCGGATCTATCTTAGAAAAGATGTGCAGGGAGAAGCAGCAAGATAAAGACATGGACTAAATTCTATGGCGCTACACCAAATTCTGCCAATTGATTATATGGTCCCTCTCTTCACAAACTCTGCTCTTGGTGCTACTGCAAAACAGGGGTCTTTGACAAGCTAATTTATTGAAGAGATTGTACATTTATATCCATTTCCATAATTTTCATTTGCATGTTTAAATTTTTTTTATGGTGGCATTCCTTGGTTGACATGTTTCCACTGTAATGCAAACTAGAAAATTTAAGTTGAGGGTAAACAAATATTGTTTGTTAATAAACACAGGTATGCTGCAAAGATCAACCTGTGTCCCATGTCCAGAGGTTGTGGTATTTATGCTAGGTGTACAGTGCTGTCAACTACCGTATATATTTTTTATTTAAGTGCTATGAGCACCATTAAAAACAAATATTTACTAGGTAATGAAATAGCTCATGTTAAGGTCTTCAGGAGAGAACTAATTTAATAAATACAGGCCATTTCAAGTGCATTGTCAGACATTAGACATTAAATATTGTATGTATTTTTCTGTTTATTATGGGAACTAAAATGAGGCAAAAAGCAAATGCTTCTCCTTTGTACAAATTGCTCTTGAACACAATCATTAAGCAGTAGGCGTGTCTATTTATACAAAATAGTTATTCTGTTTAGCTTGATCTGTGTCATAGATTCCTAGTAACACAAATTCATAAATTCATAAATACCCTTTTCTGCTAAATTAAGGTGAAGAATTTACAGATTGCATCTATTTTTAATTCCTCAAAATTAGGAAGGATACAAAGTTTTAAATACCCTTTGCACCAGGGCCCTGCCTGAATAAAGAGATTCCCTATTAACATAATTTATTGTAACTTCGATATGAATCTTTCAGGGTGATTTTGTGTCTTTTTAGGTCCCAGTCCTGCAGTTGAAACAATGGGACTTTCCATGACCACAGGTATCTGTGTTACTGAATCTGGTTGCAAACCTTTATATCAAATGCTGTATTATAACAATGACATTCATGTTCCAGTATACTTAAGGTTATATCATTTTTTCCAGTGAAGCCCTTCTGTCAGCCAAGATGATTAGTAATTGTATTAAGAGCATCAAGGAAGCTCAAACAAGGATCAGCACCCCATAGTACTAGCTAGGTGCTATAGATACATGTAGCAGAGAGACAGTCCCTGTCCCAGAGCCCTCAAAATCTAAATGACAGACCAGGTGCAATAAGTGGGTGAAACAAACAAAAAAGATTTAGAATGAAATCCTATCCTCAATTAAGTCAACGGCAAAATGCTGATTGATTTCAGTGGGGCCAGGATTTCACCTGTATTATAAAAGATCTAGGGGAACATCATTGGTAGTCAAAATTGAAATAAACTATTCTGCCAATTTTTAAATTACAAGAGTATGAAAGAAAGATATTTTGTAATTTCAGATTTTTTTGCATTCCTCTCAGGGGCAGCTCCAGGCACCAGCACAGCAAGCGTGTGCCTGGTGCGGCAAGCTGGGAGGGAGGCCTGCCAGTCGCCATGAGGGTGGCAGTCAGGCAGCCTTCGGTGGCGTTTCTGCGGGAGGTCCGCCAGTCTCACAGTTTTGGTGGCAATTCAGTGACAGGTACGCCGAAGGCATGGGACCGGCAGATCACCCGCAGAACCACCACCGATTCTGCATGACCAGCAGACCTCCCACAGAAACGCCGCCAAAGGCTGCTTGCTTGAGGTGGCAAAAAACATAGAGGTGCCCCTAATTCCTCTAATGGGAAAAAAGCCAAGAAATTTGGGAGAAAACAGCTAAATGAAGTTTAGAAAAGTAGTTTTCATGGAGAATCAGAGAGAACATTGTGGGACAATAGCTGTTAAATTGTTGAGGGCAAATGGCATTTGGTTCAACTCCCTTTTCCTGTGTGAAAGCTTTCCATTTTGTTTTACTGTAAAATTGTTGCTGGTGACTTTTCAGCAATAGAAATGCCAAATTGTAAAGCCAGAACAATTACTAAAATTTTGGCTGAACTGTTGACAACGTGAGAAACTGCACCATCTTTTAGATACTTATAGGAAGTGGAAATTTGAGCCCCACTCCTACAAACAGCAAGTCAGGATCCATGCAGAGACCATCTGAAATCAAAGAGGTTTGATATGGATGCAGGGTTCTGTGCTAGTAAAGTCAGTTACCAAACTGTGGCCTAAATGAGTGTGGTTTAGAAAGTGCTGGGTCCTCTCATCTCCCATTTACTTCCATTGCAACGGAAAATGCTCAGTACCTTGTAAAATCTTCTCCTAATAAGGAAAGATAGAAGGTTAATTATACTGTAAATGAATATTTAGTTGCTTTATTTAATGCATAGAAAAAATAAGCCAGTGTACTATACCTGTAGCCCATTTATCTGTACTGCTGCAACTATCTGTGTCTGTCTTTGCAACCTACCTTAAGGTTATTTTTTTCTCATTGTACTTATTTATTCAATGCATGAATTATATGTATCAAACAATGAAGCAGAAATAAGACAAATGCACAAAAACTAAACAAAGGGTGTTATTGTATTAATGTGTAGGCAAAGCTACTTTTTTAATGGATCTTTTGAAAGTGCCTATAAATATATTACACAGAAAAACATGTGTTAAAAAAACATTATTAAGTCTGTAAAATCAAGCACTCAAAAGTTAAGAAATGCCAGAATTAAGGTTGCTTCTGCAGACGGAATCTTCAGGGACTTCAGCTGCTAATCTGCAGCAAGTTTCGACCGGCCACATGTGAACTGACTTTTTCAAAGGCTTATGACTTGACTAAAGTTTGGCTGACTTTTACCATGGAGAGCAAAAGGCACATGCCTGGCACAACAGCGACCCCATGCCAAATTTCAAGTACTTGCTCCAGAGCATGGGGAGTGCTAGAGCTTCTGAAGGAAATAGTTTCCAGAGTTTTTTAACTTTGGCAAAATGATGGATCTTTTGCTAAACTCATTCTTAGAAACAGCTGAACCAGTCTGGCTGAAATTTCCCCCCCAAAAATTCAACCTAAGGCAGCCACGTGACATGGAAAGCTTCAGCTCAAAGGCTTAAAGTTTGGCAAAGTTATAAGCAATTGAAAACAGAGTCTTATAATAGTATCATACAAGTCCCCAAGGTGATGCTACTCAACCCATCTATCATCTATCCAAAAGAGGCTTTGCACCCTAGGGGATAAATAACTTGTTGCTGCAATAATTATGTATCTATATATGTAAGTGTAGACACAGCCAGTAAGTCTGCAGGGGGAATACAGTCTCTTTAAGCATGGGGGTTAGTAGGAACTGTAGACTCCAGAATAGGCACAGGGTGATAGCAATGAGCTGACTGAGTCATGTATCTGCCTGTTGGAAACTCTATAAAGGAGTGCTGTTGACTTGGTCTTGTGAAGTTGAGTGTTCGTAAGACCCTGAAGGAAGCCCTTCAATGGGGACCAGGTAGGATACCCTGGAAGGGTGTGTCATCTCCTCTTCTAGCTTGGAAAATGATGGAAATATTTCTGCTGGCTAGAATCAAGTATTCTGAGTTTCTTTGATCTTGCTTTGAATCCTTTTGTAGTAAACCAGATTTGAGCAAAGAGCCTTGGACTGAAGTACAGTTAGGGCTTCATTTTATCTTCTTTGGGTGTACCTCCCACCAGCTTACAAAATAATGCATCAATATGTGCCTCCTAAATGTGCACAATGTTTAGGCAAGACACAAACCAACAAAAGCTTGGAAGTTCAATTAAATGCTGCCATTCTAGGCTTAAGACATACTCCTGAGTTAATGGCTCAAGTTAAGGAATCCGCATTATCTTTGAATTTTCTAGCTTTTGTCATTTGTTTGACAGCTTGACATTTTAAAAATACATTTTTTTTCTAGTATTTTAAAAATACAAATGGGAAACAATGTTACAGTAGAATGCATAACTCCATTGTAAATCAAGGCTTTGCACTGCTATTGATCTACAAAGCCTTAAAGGGATACACCTAAACTATCTCACTACCACAACTCATCACAGTATCTAGAATCAGCTAGTTTGTTATACTGAAGCTCACTTAGTCAGAGACCTGAGGGAACTGTTGGTAGGGCCTTCTCTGCAATGAGTTGATGGCTTTGTCAAAGAACCAGAGAAGTAAGAGGGAAAAAACAGGCCACACACTGAAAGACAGCTAGCAATAATCTGTAAACCAGAGGGTAGGATGGAGAATTGATTGATCGACTGACTTGTTGTCTACAACTCACTGATTTTCTGCAATCAAACTACAGCAACTAGATACTATAGTGATAGCTACTTTGAAGATGCCAGTAGTCATTCGGTCCCAGATCTCCTTACTCCCAAACCTGTTCTGTACTCAAATTCTCACCCTTTCCCTCCATAAATACAAAATAGTTTCTCTAGGTACTGTTATATAACTATGAAAAATCTGAAACATGTACAAACATTTCAAATTCTATGCTATAATTTAATATGTTCTAGATATACCAGCACTTCGGCGGCGGGTCCCGGAATGGAAGGACCTCCCGCAGCTGAATTCTCACCGAAGACCCGAAGCAGAAGAAGCTCCGGGGGCCCAGGCCCCATGAGAGTTTTCTGGGCCCCCCGGAGCGAGTGAAGGACCTGCTCCAGAGGCCCCAAAAAACTCTCATGGGGGGGCCCCTATGGGGCCTGGGGCAAATTGCCCCACTTGTCCGTCCTACCCCCCCCCACCCCCCAAGCGGTCCTGGTCTTCTCTTCTCCAGACTAAACAAATCCAATTTTTTCAATCTTCCCTCATAGGTCATGTTTTCCAGCCCTTTAATCATTTTTGTTTTCTTCTCTGAACTCTCTCCAGTTTGTTCACATCTTTCCTGAAATGTGGCACCCAGAACTGGAAACAGTACTCCAGTTGAGGCCTAATCAACACACAGTAGAGCAGAAGAATTACTTCTCATGTCTTGCTTACAACACTCCTGATGATATATCCCAGAATGATGTTTGCTTTTTTTGCAATAGTGTTACACTGTTCACTCATATTTAGCCTGTGAACCCCTATGAACCCCAGACCCTTTCCTGCAGTACTTCTTCCTAGGCAGTCATTTCCCATTTTGTATGTGTGCAACCGATTGTTCCTTCCTAAGTGGAGTACTTTGTATTTGTCCTTCTTGAATTTCATCCTATTTACTTCAGATCATTTCTCCAGTTTGTCCAGATCATTTTGAATTTTAATCCTATCCTCCAAAGCACTTCCAACCCCTCCCAGCTTGGTATTGTCCACAAACTTTACAAGTGTACTCTCTCTGCCATTTCCAAATCACTAATGAAGAGATTGAACAGAACTAGACCCATAACTAATCCCTGTGGGACCCCACTCGATATGCCCTTCCAGCATGACTATGAAACACTGATAACTACTCTCTGGGTATATTTTTCCAACCATTTATGCTCGCACCTTATAGTAGCTCCATGTAAGTTGTATTTCTCTAGTTTGTTTATGATAAGGTCATCTGAGATAGTATCAAAAACCTCACTAAAGTCAAGATATACCAAATCTACTCCTTCCTACCTATCCAGAAGGCTTGTGACCCTGTTGAAGAAAGCTGTTCTTGACAAATCAATGCTGACTGTTACTTATCACTTTATTATCTTCTAAGTGTTTGCAAATTGTTTGCTTAATTATTTACTCCATTATCTTTCCGGGTTCTGAAGTTAGGCTGACTGGTCTGTGATTCCCTGGATTGTCCTTCTTTCCCTTTTTATAGACAGCCACTATATTTCCAGTCCTTTGGAATCTCTCCCATCTTCCATGACTATTCGAAGATAATCACTAATGGCTCAGATATCTCCCCAGTCAGCTCCTTGAGTATTTTAGGATGTATTCCATCGGGCCCTGGTGACTTGAAGACATCTAATTTGTCTGAGTAATTTTTAATTTGTTCTTTCCCTATTTTAGCCGCTGATCCAACCTCAGTTTCACTGAGTTAAATGTCCAATTGTTACTAACCTTTTTGGTGAAAACTAGAACAAAAAAGTCATTTAGCACTTCTGCTATTTACACCTTTTATGTTATTGTTCCCTCCAACCCCTTAAATAATGGGCCTACTCTGTCCTTGGTCTTCCTCTTGCTTCCAGTGTAATTATAGAATATTTTCTTGTTACCCTTTATGTCTTTAGTTAGTTGAATCTTATTTTGTGACTTGGCCTTTTGAATTTTGTCCCTGCATACTTGTGTTATTTGTGTATATTCATCCTTTGAAATTTGACCTAGTTGACTTTTTGTAGGATTCCTTTTTGAGTTTCAGACTATTGAAGATCTCTGGGGGACGCCAGGGTGGTCTCTTGCCATACTGCCTATCTTTCCTACACAGTGGGATAGTTTGCTCTTGTGCCCTTAATAATCTCTCTTTGAAGAACTGCCAACTCTCTTGAAATGTTTTCCCCCTTAGACTTGCTTTCCATGAGATCTTACCTACAAACTCCTTTTGTCTGCTAATATGAATTCTGATAGGAAGGAAAACATTTGTAGGTATACCATAGGTTAATCCTGTGTCATCCTGTTTGTTTAAAATCTTGTAGAGAAGGTATCAGTCTGAATAAATAATGTAGTGACAATAATACAATAGTTGCTATGTAGAGAATTAGCTATTGAACTGTCAACAGCACTAGTGGCAGTAAAAGATGATCTCAGAGCAATGGGTATAGGGGCCATATTGTAATGTGAATGCTACTCAACATCTCTGCAGCTTTCAAATACAACAAAGCAGAAGCTGTTGCTGAACCACATATTATATAGGTGAAGTAGATTACATTTCTTTTATAATGGAGATATACCTATCTCCTAGAACTGGAAGGTACCCAAGGGTCATCAGGTCCAGCCCTCTGCCTTCACTAGCAGGACCAAGTACTGATTTTGCCCCAGATCCTTAAGTGGCCCCCTCAAGGGCTAAACTCACAACCCTGGGTTTGAGCAATCCAATACTCAAACCACTGAGCTATCCCTCCCCCCATTGTGATTTCCCTAATCAGTCTCTTGAACAGGATCCAGAAAGCAGTGATAGATAACTTCTCTTGTTTACTGGAATGATTGACAAACATCAATGTTAGTATTTTATCACTGAAATTTTAGATGACAATGAAATTGTCAAAATAGAATAAATGACCTCCAAAATATCACTTTTTGAAAGCTGATATTTTTCTTTGCAATTTTTTCCCACTCGTTGACATTAAAACTGGAAGATTTTGAAAACAAGTGTTATCTGACAGACCAAGAGATCATTAGAGAAGCATGTGCAAGCATTATGCCTCTAGATCTGTTCTGAACTTTGCTCAGGAAGGCACTCGGAAAAAGAACACCAGCTTAAATATTAAAGTCAAGAAAATGAAACATTCATGGGCTGCAGCCAGATATTGTTGCTGTAGCTGAATGTAACAGTGCCTGGCTGAATACGGTTGGAAATGCACCGACAATGTATATGTTGTCATTAAAGCCTGCATTTAGAGACACAAATACTAACTAATCAGACTAAATAAATCAGCCGACCCAGGTTTTATCTTCACAGATAACCCTCGTTAATCCAGTGAGCTTTTTTTTGAAGACAAAAGAAGAAATGAATTGCTTCGTTTGTGTTGCTTGAATGGAATGCTAATGATGGGAGGTGAAAATCTATTAATTATTCATGCCTGTCGACTGAGAAGGCAGATCCTGGCTTTTCCTGTTACCATTGCAACAAGTGGCCTGGCCTAGTCAGAACAAGGCCATAAAACATTTCAACAGAAACAGACTAGAGATCACAGTTATGCCTTCTGGAGAAAGGAAACCCATGTTCCTGAACTGTACAGAACACATTCAGATGGATTTAAAAGCTAAACATTATTCAAAATGGATCCAGGAAACCAAGCCTTTTGTGTCTCAAATTTACTTTACCATAAACAACTCCTCTTTGGAGAAAGAATGTTGCTTTGGTAAGTTTGTACAAGTTGAGCTTTTCCAAATTAGTTGGAAACTGTTTTATATTTCATGGTAAATGTAATATGCAATGTTTTTCTGTGTCATGCAAAGCAATATTGAATAGCTTGCCTTGTTTTTATTTTAAAATAGATTTAAAAAAAGAATAAAAATGATAACACTGATTCACAATTCTATACATTGTTTTAACCCTAGAAAAGATGTAACAGCAATTGTTTTTAAGAGTCAAAATAAAAAATTCTAAAAATTGGTCTGCATTATTAAAATCAATTTTCCCTGACAGTCAAATCCTCATAAGATTTAAACAAAAAATAAATCTTTGATCCAATATCTGGTTTCTTGCAATGTAACACAGTATCAAACTGGAGAGGCCAAAAGAAATCAGAATAGTACTCTGCAGAAGGTATTTTGGTTCTCTGCTTTAAGTTGCATATTTATGTACACCTTGTATTGTTGCTGTTTTGTACAGTAAAACACATTTTTGATTAATCTGGGAATAGAAGTAGAGAACAGTGTAACATTCTTATAGATTACATAAACTATACTGATGTAGCATAAATTAGTAGAAAGCAAAGTTAGGAATGAATTTTATTTTTCTAAGTAAAGAAATGACAGATGCTGTGCATGCAAAACACATAACAGTGGGGAAGCAGTGTTTGGCGTCTGTTTCCATTAGTGTAAGGAAGAAAAGCATCTGAAAGTTTTTATTTGTTAGTCAACACAACTACAACTGTAACATTTTCCATAGTCTTTATTGAGCAATGAAAAAAAGTCAGTATTTAAAATACAGTAGTATTTACATTATTCCAATAGAAGTCACAAGTCAATGCACTAAGTAGAATTTTTCATAATAAAAAGAATTGGAAATAAATAATCAGTGTCTAAGTTGAGAGGCCAAAATGTTATTAACTTTGTCTCTTGAAAATATTGATTGTTTTGGTGCATATTCTGCTTTTGATATACTTTGTTTTCTTCACTTTGACAGTTATGGCAATCTTTTTATTTCATGTCCAGAGGAATCATATTTATAAGAATTGAAAAGAGCAGATATCTGCATGTATTAAGGCAATGTACTAAGGCAATTTGCTAGGTAAATTTTATGCAAAAAGTGATGAAAATAAGGATATGTAGAGCTACACAAATATGGGGTGTGATCTTGCAACTCTTACTCACAGGAGTGTTCACATAAGTTGACCTATTATATTCAACAGAGTTACTCACATCAGTAAGGATTGTAGCAGAGGGCCCATGTTTTACCAGGAAATAACTGACTGTCTTATGTGACTGTTGTGCAATGTAATTTGAGCAGCAGGGTTTTTTTTAGTGATGTGTTTAAATGCCTTAAAGTGTTATGATTAAATTAGAGTTTACAGAATGTCTTTTTTTTTTTTAAAGTACAAAAAAGAAAAATGGAACAATATATTAGATGTGTCAGTAACAAGGTACAGGAAGCACATGATTTATTGTAGAGATGTGCTACCAGTGGAACAGCACTACTCACCTTAATTTATTTTATTTGTAAAAGAGATTAATTTTCAGTACATGAAGCATGCACACTTTGCCTTGCCTTACACTGGTGAGGGTGCATCATTTAGCATAGAGAACACCAGGACACCGTCTCAAGCTAGTTTAAGCACTGGACTATAACACAGGTAGAATTGGTGTCTCTCCCCAGTGAAATGTAATGACTCAGTGCCTATCAAAGACTTCATAGTTATTAGTGGAAATGGAACTCGGGAACGTCTGTGCCAGAAACACAGGTTCCAATCACCTGGGCTAAACAAAAGGGTCTATTAGCTGTTTTAGTATATCAAATTGACCCATGGGGAGCTCAGGGAAAAGTGGTGCCTTCGGGGCCGCGGGCACTCCCTGATCTCTCCAGAGTCCAGAGGTGTGGTAACACTGCACCATCCCTCTGAAACAAACTTGCTTCTTTGTCCATGAAACAATACAGAGAGGAGGCCTACAGCCTTCCCTTTGGTGTCGAATAAAAGCCCCAGGGGTGCATGGTGACTAAGGGTATAGTTGCACTATAGCAGCAAAACTTCAGCTTTGCTGCTGTAGTGTAGACACCTGCCATGCGATGGAAGAGGTTTTTCTCTCACTGTAGTAAATCTAGTGATTTCAGAAGCGATGGCTAGGTCAATGGAAGAATTATTCTGTCAATCTAGCAGTGTCTACATGAGAGCTGAGGCTGGCTTAGCTATGTCTCCTGGGGTGTGACTTTTTCATACCCCTGAGCAATATAGCTAAGTCAACCTTAGTTTTAGGTGTAGACCGGTGCTAAGATTTCTCTGCGCATCAAGGTGTGAGCGACAAAGAGATGCAAATTTCCATATGCACTTGTAACCTATCCCATGGTGTACTGGTGCTTATATACACTGCAGGTAGGTAACTAGAGCAGATTTGATCACATACTCAGAGGTGTGCCTTTCCATCCAGCAGAGGGCCGGGAAACGTACACTCCCTGTGCACTAACCAGTAAACATTACAGTGGGAGACTGTGAAAATTCATCATTGAGAAACTCTGTATGACGATAACAATAACAAACAGTCCTAGACACTCTTGGTACCCTCAACCTGTATGGTAGCAGCGATAACAGAGCTGTTGCTGTTGAAATGTAAACATTGCAGTGATAAAACATTCACATTGTGGAAACATTCTCTTGTGTACTTTGAAAGGACAAGAACAAAATGGAAGAGCAATACTATGAATATCATAAAACCATAGTGCTGGATGATAATGTATCATTTGCAAATGGTATGAAGCACCTGTTGTCTTTTTGTAATGGTGTTTGCATTAGATAGCAAACAGCTTGACTAATTCTCTAACTTTTGATCGGTTACATGAAAATAATTCTTGTTTGCTAAGTGCTGAGTTTTATTATATTATATTTTCCCACTCATGCATATTTGTTGCATCCTTGTCTTCTAGTGTTTATTATTTTTCTTTGCTTCAATTTGTTTAAAAATTTTAAAATAAAACAAACAAATAGCTTTCAATTTTTGCAATAAATCAGTAAGGATAATGATGTGAGTAAAGAAGTTTACCAGGGGAATTTGATATCCAATATTTACTCAATTGCTATAGGGTTCAATCCTGCAGCTCTCCCACTGGAGGTCACCAGAATTATGCGTAGAATCCACAGCTCTGAGCCTGTAGGATCATCCTGGTTTTAGTTGAAATATAGAGATTTCATTCAGATCTTTGTTTAATGGTCTACTTCTGGTGACAGACAGGGTCAAGTATCCATGCTGATTTTATTAGCCATTTCAGTAGTCTTTGATATGAATGAACATGAGGAAGTTTTATTTAAATGCCTATGGGACCAAGCAAAAGAGAATGAGGCTGCTCTAGAAAGTCTCTGCTCATTCAGAGAGGTCCAGTGCCAGTTGCTCATCTTGCATCAAGAACAATGCTTGTGGAGGTTTAATTATGTATGATAGCCCAAAATACCTCATAGTATACCTATAATTAGTATGCTGATGATGATTCTCACTGCAGCATATCCAATTTATGGAGGATTCTTTAGTCTCCTTTCACTCCCTGGCCAAGATAGGTACTTGAATGGGAGTAGATGCTCAGACTTTATTATAGGGCCATCGATTAATCACAGTTAACGCACACGATTAACTCAAAAAATGAATCATGATTAAACAAATCAATCATGATTAATTGCCCTTTTAATTGAACTGTTAAACAATAGAATACAAATTGAAATTTATTAAATATTTTTGATTTTCTATATTTTCAAATATATTGATTTCAATTATAACACAGAATAAAGTATGCAGTGTTCACTTTATATTTTTATTACAAGTATTTGCACTGTAAAAATGATAAAAGTATTTTTCAGTTCACTCGATACAAGTACTGTAGTGCCATCTCTTTATCATGAAAGTGCAACTTTCAAATGTAGATTTTTTTTGTTACATAACTGCACTCAAAAACAAAACAATGTAAAGTTTTAGAGCCTATAAGTCCTCCCAGTCCTACTTCTTATTCAGCCAATCACTAGGACAAACAAGTTTGCTTATATTTATGGGAGATAATGGTGCCGGCTTCTTATTTACTGTGTCACCTGAAAGTGAGCACAGGCGTTTGCATGGTACTTTTGTAACCAACATTGCAAGGTATTTATGTGCCAGATATGCTAACACTCTTATGCACCTTCATGTTTCAGCCACCATCCAGAGGACATGTTTCCATGTTGATGATGCTACTTAGAAAAATAGTGCGTTAATTACATTTTGACAGAACTCCTTGGGGGAGAATAGTATGTCTCCTGCTCTGTTTTACTTGAATTCAGCCATGTATTTCATATTATAGCAGTCTCGAATGATGACCCAGCACATGTTGTTCATTTTAAGAACATTTTCGCTGCAGATTTGACAAAACACAAAGCAGGTACCAATGTGAGATAGCTACAGCACTTGACCCAAGGTTTAAGAATCTGAAATGCCTTCCAAATTCTGAGAGGGACAAGGTGTGGAGCTCCTTTCAGAACTCTTAAAAGAGCAACACTTTGATGCAGAAACTGCAGAACCCAAACCACAAAAAAAGAAAATCAACCTTTTGCTTGGCATTTGACTCAGATGATAAAAATGAACATGTGTAGGTCTGCACAGCTTTGGATCATTACTGAGCAGAACCAGTCATCAGCATGGATGCATGTCCTCTGGAATGATGGTTGAAGATGAAGGGACATATGAATCTTTAGCATATCTGGAATGTAATTATCTTGCGACGCTGGCTACAACAGTGCCATGTGAATGCCTGTTTTCACTTTCAGGTGACATTGTAAACAAGAAGCAGGCAGCTTTATCTCCTGCACATGTAGACAAACTTGTTTGTCTGAGTGACTGACTGGCTGAACAAGAAGTAGGACTGAGTGGACATGTAGGCTTTAAAATTTTACATTGTTTTATTTTTGAATGCAGTTATTTTTTGTACATAATTCTACATTTGTAAGTTCAACTTTCATAATAAAGAGATTGTGTTACAGTACTTGTATGAGGTGAATTGAAAATATTTCTTTTTTTACAGCACGAATATTTGTAATAAAAATACACATAACATGAGCACAATGCACTTTGTATTCTTCATTGAAATTGAAATCAATATATTTGAAAATGTTGAAAGCATCCAAAATATTTAAATAAATGGCATTCTATTATTGTTTAACAGTGTGATTAATCATGATTATATTTTTAATCACGATTAATCACAATTATTTTTTTTAATTGCTTGACAGTTCTACTTTATTATAATATTTATGTAATAGTTGTGTATAGTGCCATAGGTAAGTATGATGGATTTCCTTGTTTTGGGCATGTAGCTGGGGCTATTATTTCTGTTGTCAGGTAAAGGTAGGGAGGATTAGACTGGCTTGTTGTTCATGATTGCCAACATTTATTGATTTGTTTATATTCTCATGATGCACCCAGGAGATTGAGCACCTATAAGCCACCTTTAAGCAAACAATAATTAATTATTGGCATATGGTTTCTGACCTACTATATTGTTACTTACTAACCTAATGTAATATTTAAAATGTGCCCCAGAAAGCCGTCTGCACTGAAAATACATAGTAATAACTTACTGAAAACGGGACAAAAAGTACATGTTTTCTGAGTGCAAAATTATTTAAAAGAAATAAAAAAAATGGAGAAACCGCTGGCAAAGCAGCTCACTTTCACTTCCTACAGTCAGAAATGAATCAGCACAATGCAACATGCACTATAGTATTTAATTTGGTGTTCCATTGATGGTAAGGGGGTGTCTCTCTCATATACCTACTTCCATATGAAATCAAATGGTTAGTGTGAGGCAGAAGAAGGCAAGGAAAAACTAAGTGCCAGAGTGAATATATCAGACTGCTGATTGCTTCTCCAGTAGATTTAGGAGGCTTGCTATAGTTTCTTTTATGAAACTCCTCCAGCCATAGAAATGCCTCCAGTTTCTGGCTTCCTGCAAACAATTTACGTATGTAGGTGTATGGAAATATTTAACATGTACAGCAGAAACTGGTATGTGTGTGTGATGCTTTTATGTTGAGGCTGATCTTATGAGGTGCTGAGCACCCCTGCTAGGTGCTGCATATCCTAAGTTTGATGCAGCGTCCTTCAAATCCTGCCTTAAAACTCAACTCTGCCATTAGGACATACAGAAATCTGCCATCTGATTATAACTAGGCAGGTGGTGAGCTGAGATTACTGCTACTGACTGGTTAGGAGTTGAGCACACAAATCCTCTGTGCTAAACCCCTATTGTTTTGGTACTCTGTCCTTTTCTGCTTGTTTGTCTCATCCATTTTTTATTTCTTGTTTGTCCTCTCAGCGGCAAGCTCTTTGGGGCAGGAACTGTAATTTACTATAAATTTGTACAGTGTCTAGAACAATGAGCCCTGACCTGGCTTTGTCCACTAACTACAACCACAGAAAGAATGTTAAATAATGCATGCAATTCCCATTGGAGTCAACAGGAGCTGAAGATACTCAGCACCTATAGGCATGTGTGCACTAGGTGGTGATCGTAGCTCAGTGATCAAGGCATTGGGTTTGGATTATCTGAGATACTTCTTGGAGTCACAAGTTCAGACTCTGGCAGTATAAACAGCATTTCATCTTCCCCAGATAGATACGGTAAGTACTGTATTGTGCAGTTTGACAAGCTGGCCTATCAGATGAGACTATAAATACAGAGAGGGGCTCCAAACAGGAAATGTAATCTGAACCAAAACATTCTCTTCAGCAGCTTTCTGCTTACAAACCAGTCTGCCTGCAAGCAATGTATTCTAACTATCCCACAGGACTTCTATGAACAGAGGTTTGTCTTGTTCTCCTAAACTAATATTCCCCCCACCCTTGCTCCCCATGCTGAAATGGGCTGGTTACCTGTGTGGCTGTCTCCAGCCATCCCAAAGGGGGATGCACATCAGAGGTGCTGTGTGTACACAGTTTGTAAAGCACTGTTAAGCCTTTGGGAGAAAAGGCAAGAGAAATGTACATACTTAGAAATGTTATTTATTATCCTTCATTAAATTTACTGTAGATAGTGCCACATGTTATTCACAGAGTAGTCATATTATCACTGTCTTATTTTCCCAGACTCAGATTTGGTGTACATACAGTTGTATTTCGTTAGCTAAATAAAATGCCATTTTGTGCCAGGATGGGTAAAAACTGAAATAATATACCTAGCGAAATGATCTGATAGCATGGTGGGCTAAAGGTGTTCTAGTAATACAGGAAAGGGGCCATATAAACTTAATATACTAATATGCCAGACCAAAAAAACCAAAACCAAACCCTACAGTAAAGTGGAGTTAAAGTTGAGAGTTCATATAAGCAATTTAAGGATTAAAAAAATCACAAGAATGTTTTAATTATTCCAGCTACAAGCATTTCTGCAACAGATAATTCAAAGTTTAACCTTAACTTATTTAAACATATGGAAATGTACAGCTAGGGAACCCAAACAAACTTAATTCTATCTTATGTAATAATTATAAAAGCACAATAGTTCACTGTTTGTTGATCCAGATTAGGTTAAATTGATTAGATTAGTTTATTTACTTTATGGCACCATTACAGAAGAGAGGTAAGATCATCTGGATGCCATAGCTTCAATTACTGAGATTATTAGTGACATAAAAAGCCCTGAGAAGTGCTAAATTTCTTACAGGATCCATTTAAAAATTCATTTAAACTCAGAAACAGATTTACCTGTAAAATCTCAGAAAATTAATTCTGTACTCAAAGAGCGAGTCATGTACATTTGGAGAGAAGACACTATATTCTTCATCCATAACAGAGAGGTTGAATCCTTGCTTCAACGGCAAAACTCAGCCTTAATATGGATTTATGACTGGTGCCTCTATAATTACATCATCTTATCAATACCATAGTCACACCTATACTAGCAACATGATACCACAAAGGAAGATTTCATCATCATCATCACTTTTTTCTTCCCATACATGAGTTGTTGGGAGAGTCTGTATTGTGCTCCTTTTCATCTTCATGTCAAGGAGGACCCAGAAGCTCCCATACTCCCTGTTCTTTTGCTACACTCTATCCACTCTGCTTGGAATGATCCTGTGAGGAATACTCTGTCCACTGTGACTGAGATTCCAGAATTTGGTTGATTCTGGATTTATTGGCAAGGCTACAACATAGAAATTACTCAGTGCCACAAGAAACTCCTCTTCAATAAATGTGTGTGCATAGAGTATACAGGCAGATACGGTCCATGGAAAGGACTGTGAATGTTAGGCTTTTGGCGCCTTTGTGGAAGTGGAGAACTATTTTGCTGACTTATCCTGGCAGTTAGACTAGAGTAGGTCTCATTATCTCCAGCTCAGGAAGATTAAAAAGGTAAGGAAGAGACCTACAACTCACAGAGAGAAGTAGGTAAGAAAGAGCCAGAGTGATTAACAGGAATTCCTGAAGGAATAAACCCAGGGAATAACTTAACCTGGGACAAAGGTCATTCTACAGGCTAGGTTGAGCTGTCTGTAAATACACTTCTGCCCCAGGGCTTTACTACTCAAGAGTGAGTTTGAACAAAAACTTATCATGTCTGTGCTGTGCTAGGAAAGGGTGGGAATCCTGTTGCAGGCAGATTGCAGTTGAGCTTGGCAGGTTATCAACCACTGCAAAATCATTAAGGTTTGATCCTGGATGTTTTCTACCTGTCTGGCTTTTGAATGTGCTAGTTTGCCTGCTAGTCACATTGGGTTCTGCATTATTATTTTTAATGTTTTTCTTTTTCTTTCTGCCCTCCTGTTAGCTACTCCCTTTTGGTTTGCTTTGGAATTCAAAAGTAGTATTTTCTGAGACATTATATGTCTTTAATTTGTTGTTGTTGTTGCTGTTTGTTGTTCTGGTGCTTGACATTTCCTAATCATGCACAACTCTCACTGGACTCAAGACTCTTTCTGCAGCGCTACAGATTGTAGACACAATTTGCTTTAATCAGGGCCCCTGGAATTTTGTAATACTTCAGGCCAATTTCTATAACAAATTTGAATATGTTCAGCAAAAACTTCTGCAGCAGTGATCAAATACAATTGCCTACAATTTCACACACATGCAGGATACTTGGTTGACTACAGAATTCCCGGAACCTCACCTTTTCACAGTTTCATCACCATGGAATCACTCACTTGTTAAGGAATTCAAGGCTTTTTAATATCTTGAATGTAAATTGTGAGATGGATTTTCAGCATGACATGGGCAATTAGCTATGCAACACTCCTGTTACAGTTTATTAGAGTAACAGAGATAGAAGGATCAAAAAATAATGATTTGCAAATCTCAAGAGGCTCAGAGGCCAAGTATTCTGAATCTTACCTCCGCCTATGGATCATCAGCTGGAGTTCGAACAATGACAGAGTTTCACACGAAACCTCTGCCACGTACACTTCTATTTGTGATTAGAATCCTGAATTCAAGTGCTTCTTCCAATCCTACCGCTGTTGTTAATAGAACTTGGAACCTACAGCAGGGAAAAGATCAGGGGAAATCCAAACAGCTAACACTTAAGAGTGATTAATAACAGTAGAAATGGAACAGAACCCAAAGTTCAGATGTGTAGCTGGTTGAGTTTTCATCAGATACGTTATTCAACAAACTTCACACCTTTATTCATAGGAATACAGGAATCTGCATACTGGGTCAGAACGGTGATCCACCTAATCCCGTGTTTTTGCTCAGACAGTGACTATGGCCAAGCTCAAGAGGAAAGGGCAAGAAACCTCTTAGCAGACAATGAAGGGGAAGTTTCTTCCTATCTCTTCTAAGTTAGAGGCAGGTTTATGCCCTAAAGCATGAGGATTTATTTGTGTTTCTTTTCCTCATGTAACTGTTGATGTTCCCATTACCCACAAAAACATCTAATCCTTTTGTGAATCATACTGTGCTCTTGGCCTCAATGATATTTTGTGGGAATGAGTTTGATAGGATAATGCTGCATTATGTAAAAAAAAAAAATAGCATCTCCTTTCGTCAGTTTTAAATTTACTACCTTTCAATTTCAGTGATTATCCTATTGTTATTTGACTATTAGAAGGAGTGAATAGGTGCACATGATTATCCTTCTCTCCTCAATTCAGTGTTCTGTATAACCCTATCATGCCCCTTATTGATCCCCACCTCTCTAAAGTAAACAGGCCTACTCTTTACATTCTTTCTTCTTATGGAAGTGTTTCCGTGCTCCTAATAATTGTCCATCTGTCATAAACAGATAGCTAAGGGTTAATGTCTCTTTCACCTGTAAAGGGTTAACAAACAGTGACCTGCAACACCTGACCAGAAGACCAATCAGGAGACAAAATATTTTCAAATCTGGGTGGAGGAAGGCTTGGGTGTGTGTTCTTTGTCTGTCTGCGTTTCTCTTGGGTTCTGAGAGTGACACACACCTACAGGCTCTCTAATTCTATTCCAATTTGTAAGTACAAAGTAAAAGCGATATAGTCTTTTTAATTGTTTTTTTTTAATTTGCAAATGTGTAGTTGCTAGAGTATTTTTAATTTGTATTCTGTGTGGAGAGGCATTTTCTCCAGTTTCTACAAGCTGAAAGACCCTGTAATATTACATCTTGAAATTACAGAGATTTCTTACTTTTTCTTTCTTTTATTAAAAGCTTTTCTTGTAAAAGACCTGATTAATTTTTTCCCCTTGTAAAGGCAAAGGAAGGGAGTCTGCACTCACCAGGGAGTTGGTAGGAGAAAGGGGGGAGGAAAAACCACCTCTCTGTGTTTATCTCTGTCTCTCTCTCCGGGAGAGAGGAGGGGGAGGGGAGGACAAGGTAAATGTCCTCTTTGCTTTAGATTCACGGAGCATGAATCTGTATTGCCTCTGGGTGAGGGAAAAATGGGGAGGGGGGAGGGGGAATTCCTCTGTGTGTTAAGATTCCAGGAGTTTGAATCACAGTATCTTCCAGGGTAACCCAGGGAGGGAAAGTCTAGGAGAGGCAACGGTAAAGGAAAGGGTTTACTTTCCTTGTGTCAAGATCCAGGGGATCTGGGTCTTGGGGTCCCCAGGGAAGGTTTGGGGAGACCAGAATTTATCAGGCACTCAAAGTCCTGAGTGGTGGCAGCGTATCAGATCTAAGTTGGTAATTAAGCTTAGAGGAATTCATGCTGGTACCCCATCTTTGGACACTAAGGTTCAGATTGGGGAAAGATATCATGACACCATCTCTGAACATTCTCCATTGAACTCCTTTTAGAGATAGAGTAAACATTTCAAAAGCACCTAGATGTTTTAGGCACTTGTGAAAATTTTACCCAGACGTCCTGGACTGGACACAGTATTCTGGCATTCCATCAGTTTATATATAGATATGGTTGCATTTTTAGCATTTTCCATCCCATTGTTTATGCATTCTAATGTGCGGTTTGCTTTTTTTACTGCTGTTGCATACTGAGCAAAGCCTTCCCCTGAGCTGTTCACAATGACACGTGATTATTTTTCATCATTCATTATCTAATTTTCTTTCTCCCCACATCTGACCAGCTCTACTCTAATACCATCTCCAAATTTATGGAGCAGTTTGGTTATGCAACCAGAGACAAAATCAAAACTGGAGGGAGGGATAGCTCAGTGGTTTGAGCATTGGCCTGCTAAACCAAGGGTTGTGAGCCCAACCCTGGAGGGGGCCATTTGGGGATTTAGTTGGGGATCAGTCCTGTGTTGAGCAGGGGGTGGGACTAGATGGTCTCCTGAGGTCCCTTCCAACCCTGATTTTCCATGATCTTGTCTCTGTACTTGCTGAAACAAAAACCTTTGCTCTGAACACCTATAAACTTTGAGAAAGTTTTGGATCCAAATGTTGAGGCTTGGATCCATCTGTAACATTCAGGTCCCATTAATTGTTGGAAGTGTAACATTCATGGATAGTGTAAAAAAATCTCTTTAAATTGAATGCATTTTGTAAGCAGTGCTTGTATATAGGAGAAAGTGGCACAGGGAAATCATAGAATATTAGGGTTGGAAGAGACCTCAGGAAGTCATGTAGTCCAATCCCCTGCTCAAAGCATGACCACACCAACTCAATCATTCCAGCCAAGGCTTTGTCAAGCCAGGCCTTAGATATTTTAAGGCTGGAGATTCCACCACCTCCCTGGTAATCCATTCCAGTGCTTCACCACCCTCCTAGTGAAATAGTGTTTCCTAATATCCAACCTAGACCTTCCCCACTGCAACTTGAGACCATTGCTTCTTGTTCTGTCATCTACCACCACTTAGAACAGCCTAGCTCCATCCTCTTTGGGACCCCCCTTCAGGTAGTTGAAGGCTGCTATCAAATCACCCGGTGACTCTTCATTTTGCAGGATAAAACATACAACCCCCAAAAGGTTTCCATCAGTACAGGAAGTTAAGAGAAGAGGAAAAAAGCTATATATCTGTAGAAACATCCTGTGTCTCGCTTGTGCTTGGTTAAAATAGAACAAATGTAACTGTGGCTTTGTCATAAGTAGATAGGTAAGGTTAAGGGTTAATTTTCTTTTTCTTGTAAGGGGAACAAAGAAACCAAACACCTGACAGAGGACAATCAGAGAACTGGCTTGTTTAAAGTCAGGGGGGAATTTGTATATCTTGGGTCTTTGTTGTTTCCTCGGCTATGGTAACAAGTTTTCTTCTAACTCCATCTTATCTCAAAAGTTTCCTAAACATCTGTGAGTACAAGGAAAGCAAAGTAATTCGGCTATGATGAGCTTGTGTTGTTTTACATGTATGTGATTGCTGGACTGGTTAATGGGCTATTTTTTAAATCATGACTGTTTATTCTTTATTTTCTATATAGCAAGAGCCTGTATTGAGTTTCTTAAGCAAGATTATGTTTTGTATTTTTTTTTTTTATATGAAGTTCTTTTGAAACTGTGGGAGTTTTTCCTAGTGAGGCAAAGGAGGAAAGCCAAGGCTGTGGGCTTATTTCTATTGTAGGGAAAGAGCAGGCTTACGGGAAA
>NC_133783.1:43755507-43820133 GCF_003597395.2 Chelonoidis abingdonii
AGATGCCTTCGTTGTATTCAAAGAGGAAGTCTAGTCTCGCACCGGCTAACAGGGAAGGGGAAGTGGAGAGAGAGAGAGGAACTCAGGGCTGGGTCTTGGGTCCCAGGGGAAGTGGGTGACCGGGGGGGGTACTAGGAACCATAGTCTATTGTGCAGCGAGAAAATTCCAAGCAGGTAGTGACTGGGGATTTCAGGAAGCACCATTTTGGACGCATAAGTCCGATTGGGACAGGAGTTACACAGATGTTATAATGAATTCCTTAGCAAGCAACGAGGAACGCAAGAAACATCCAGCAATGTGCTGAGACAGAGCTGGAAGATGGATAATGTTAAGCTTCAAGTAAGAAAAATTTGGATGGAGAAGAATAAACAAACGTGGTTGGTAGATAGTGTTGCAAGTTGGTGAAAGACTGTCATTTTGAAATCAGTGGCAAAATTCCAGTGTCTCATGGGAGGATTTACCTTGTTTAAGATACAAAAACAAAACAAAACCGAAATTATCTGTGTGTCCACAGGGCGCTCCAGCAGTTTATTGCCACCACCCAAGAGCAAGAGGGGGGAAAAAAACAAAAAAAAAAAAAAAAAGGCACGATTGTGGCACTTCAGCAGCTGCTCTATTTTGCCACTTCATCCTTCGGCGGCAATTCAGCAGCCGGTCCTTCCTCCCGGGAGGGACCTGCTGCTGAATTGCTGCCAAAGACCGGGATGCGCCTCCCCCTTCCATGGGCCGCCCCAAGGACAGTGCAGCAAGCTGGTGCCTGGAGCCGGCCCTGGTGTCCAGTAGACTTAAACTGTGCATCGTGGAAAGATCACTGCTAATAGCACCAAATTCATAACGAGGTCAGTTCTGCATGAGGCATCTAACTTTGCATTTGTTATATTTTTATTGATTATGCAGAAGTATTGAAGGGTTTATAAATTAACAGCAAACAGCACAGGAAACAGCTGTCATCCAATTTAAATTGTCAGCTGAAGTTCTTAGGCCCAGCTCTAAGCAGCATGTTACCACATCTCTGTACGTATGTGGCCAGGAGAGACAAGCCAAACCAAAAGGAAATGTTAGAGAAGTCGTGAGTATAATCATAATGAAAGGGGAACTACTTCTATCAAAAGGCAGCATACTTGAATTCAACAAAAAAACTTGCACCATAATTTTGAGGCTTTTTAAAGACTATTCCTCTTTTATTTCCTAATCCTTGTTTGTTTTGTTGTTTTTATGCTGCCAGCATGAATCATAATGAATCATCGCACTTCTGTTGGGGCCTGGTAGCTTTGGTTCATCCTTACTAAGCTATTCAGAATCTTGGAGTTAAAAACTTGGCTCTAGTTTGTGTGGATTGCTCTTGTCATTATTTCCCCTTTGTTCACAGTCAGTGAAGAACTTGAATTCCAGAGAGGTGAAAGATTCATGGCCACCCTGCTTGTTTATTTATCAGAGTTTCAATTGATTGTTGCGGGGGCGGTTCCCCTACTTCCTCCTCTCCATATTTTTCTCCTCTCCTCTTTTTCATAATTTTTAAGAGACCAGAATTTGGGAATGAATAGAAAATGTTCAAGTTCCGCTTGCCTTTCATGCTTCCAAAGTTCCCTTCCCCTGTTTTTTATTTTATTTTATCTTTTCACTGGCCTATTCTCCTTCCTCCATTCTTGTTTTTCTTCTCTCCCTTATGCAGAAGAATTTTCTGTGTAATGTTACCAGCACCTGAGAGCCTAATGGCTGCCAAAAGTGAAAAATTAGTTGCTCTCCAATATCTCTTTGGTAGCCCATATAATTTTCAGAATAAATATTTTGTTGGCTACTGTGACGGGGCAAGGCCAGATGGCTACAGTAAAGTACTGAGAAACAGGTATGTTAGCCCCAGGCTAAACAAATCCCTAGTACCCTGGTAACCAAATGGCAGTTGCTCCAGGTTAATCAAGGCACCTGGAGCCAATAAAGATCTTTCTAGAAGACAGCAGAGATAGCTACTTTAATTAGAACACCTGCAGCCAATCAAGGCAGGCTAATCAGGGCACCTGGCTTTAAAAAGGAGCTCACTGCAGTCAAGCAAGGAGGAGCCGGAAGAGAAGGAGCGTGTGTGAGGAGCTGGGAGCAAGAAGGCAAGAAGCTGAGAGTGAGAGAGTATACTGCTGGAGGATTGAGGAGGACAAGCATTGTCAGACACCAGGAGGAAGGTCCTGTGGTGAGGATAAAGAAGATGTTTGGAGGAGACCATGGGGAAGTAGCCCAGGGAGTTGTAGCTGTCCTGCAACTGTTACAGGAGGCACTATAGACAGCTGCGATCCACAGGGCCCTGGGCTGGAACCTGGAGTAGAGGGCGGGCCTGGGTTCCCCCCAAACCTCCCAACTCCTGATCAGACACAGGAGGAGCTGATTCAGACTGTGGGTTCCACAAGAAGGGAAGATAACTGAGGTGAACAAATCTGCCAATAAGCGCAGGACCCACCAAGGTGGAGGAGGAAATTTGTCACAGTACTAAGATAAGTAAAGAAAAAAAAAGTTCTTTTGTCCAAGTACCATTCTCTCCTCCTGCACCCTTCTTCTGTACACCTCTCACCTGACCATTTATAGTTTTTCTTCTTATTTTTATCTACTTACTGTTCTCCAAGTTTGTCTCTTTCCTCATCTCTATTTGTTTTTCCTCTGTCGGTCTGTCTTTTATTTCTACATCTACCCTCTGCTTTGTTTCCCCCTCACTCACTTTCTGATGATTGTCCTCTGTTTATTTCTCTTTTTTTAGCTCTCTTTTGCTTCTTTTAAGTTTATTTTTTGAACCAGCTGGCAGTTGCAACAGAATTCTATTAGTGCTGGGCTTCTAAAAACAAGTGCTTTCCCATCAGTGCCACCTGCAGAGTGAAACTGACTAGGAATCTACTGGTGCCAGGAGTACAGTGCTAATAGAGTTCTTCTAGTCTAGCTGCAGGAGCTGGAGGTCCTGTGGATTTGAAAAGGTAGCCTGCTGACAGTCAAGGTCTGTACTGATCTGGCAGACAGTGGCTTTCTTCACCCTGCAAGCTTGTGATTTTTGTTGTTAGAACAGAGTTGGGTAATATGATCAGAGTATATGTAACTGTTTGTTTGGGGAAATTTGGTTGGAGATTGAGACTGAATCCATTCCCCTGTAAGTACAAGAAGAGGTCCACCAAACAATGACCTATTGCATATTAAGTATTGTCACCTGTTTTTGGTATTATTTTTTCTTAGACAAGGAAAGGAGCAGAAGGAAGATCAATAGTTAGGGTGCTAGCTGGAGCATGAAAAGACCTGGATTCAGGTCATTCCTCTATCATAGACTTCCTCTGTGACCTTTGGTAAGTCACTTATTTTCTCTCTGCCTCTCCAACATCTGGAGAAAACAGAACTTCCCTACTTCACTGGGGTGTTGTAAGAATAGCTCAGTTACTATGGTGATGAGGGGTACATTAAATATTTTCAAGAGTAGGTACTTCAGGTTAGGTTCCTGAATCCATATTTACACACCCAAATATTTGGCCTGATTTTTGAAAGCGTTAAGCACCTAAGCAGCTGAACTGAAGTCAATGGGAGCTTCTAGTATTTATGCCTTTCTAGAGCACCCATTACTGTAGTGTTTGCATTCCCTATGAAGAAAGGTTAAAAAAAAAAAAACTGAGCAAATTTAGTCTTGAGAGAAGACCGCTTAAGGGGGGGACCTATTAACTGTCTTCAACTATGTAAAGGGCTGTTGTTATAAAGTGGACAGTAAGCAGTTATTTTCCATGTCCACTGAAGGTAGAATAAGAATGGTCTTAATCTGCAGCAAAGGAGGTTTAGGTTAGAAACCTTCAAACTATAAAGGTATTTTAAGCTCTAGAACAGGCCTTCCAGGGAGGTTGTGAAATCTCCATAATTGGAGATTGTCCAACCTGTTTTAAAAAACAGGGATGGCTTAGGTTTACTTGGTCCTGCCCGGGTGCAGGGGACTGGATGTGATGGCTTGTCAAGGTTCCTTCCAGACCTACAATTTCTGTGATTTTGGGAGCAATGAGACTGAAGTCAAAGGGCCCATGCTCTCTGAAGGGAGTGTTATGGACAACATACCAAGGGAACTGGTGGAGTTCTATCTAACCAATATCTAACCAAGCACCTGCAGGGTGTCTGACCCTGGGTCTGAGGAAGGGCCAGAGAGCCTGTTGGAAGAAGGCAGGAACTTTGTATTCACTGGTTTTGTTCAGTGCTCCGGGTTCTCTCTCTCTGAGCTTTTAACACATTTGTCTTGTTTTTACCCTGTGCCTCCATCAACAACGAGAACGGTCAGCCGCTTCCCAGCAGCTAACTCTGTCTTACTAGCTCTTGTGCAGTGCTCTCTCCATGCGGGTATTGATGAGTGGGGAGGATGGCTGCAGTATCACAAATCTCCAGCCCCAGGGCTCATTTCTGCCTTCCTGACAGGCTGCATGCTGGCTTGGCCATGTCAGCCCCTGTGCAACTATGGGAGTAGGAGAAGGGGAATTGGAAGGTGACATCTTCATGTCAAATGGCGAAGAAGCAGATTCCAGAATAAACTCTCATCATCTTGATGTTAACAGAGCCCCTTAGCTGCAGTCCCTGCTACTTACAGGATAGTCTGTAGAAAGCACACAGTGAAACCAGCCCCGTGAACAGACTGCGTGGTCTCTAACTAAAGGTCAGACGTAATTATAGAGCGAACCTTGAGGATACTTTATGTGCTTGTTTAAGCAAGGGCCGTGTCTCATGCCGGGGAGGTGCTGGAAGGCAGGTTTCACTGCGTCTGGAGTGGATTGTGTTTCCATGTGCCTGTCACCTCCCTTTGCTGTGCGTCCTCTCCCATCATGGCTGATTGCCAAGACTTGAGGCATTGGAAGGTCTGTCTCCTTTCTAATCAGCCGCCGGCTGCCTGATTCATTCAGCAGTGCCGCAGCACCATGCTTGTCACCTCCCGGTTGTTTCCATGGTCGAGGTCTCTGGAGGACAAGTAGGGGACAGCTAATGGCCTTTCACAGTCTCTATCGAGTGGGTGCTGAGCTAGGCAGAAGCTCTTGGATGTGAAAGGGGGTGTGAGGGGGTAGACAGGTTGTCTGGGGCTAACATGGCGATGTGACCTCAGAAGCAGGTGGCCATGGCAGCCAGGTTTTTCGCCTTCCTCTGCAGCGTGGGGCATGGGTCGCTTGCTGGTGGCCTGCAGCTTGAGGTCTTCAAATCTCAATTTTGAGGATTTCAATAACTCAGTCATGGGTTCGGGGTTGTTATAAATGTGTATGGGCAGGGTTTTGTGGCCTGCCTTGTGCAGGAGGTCAGACTAGATGATCATATTGGTCCCTTCTGACCTATGAGTCTATGAGTTAGGCTGAAAGCAACTCCGCCACATGGACAGAGCAGTCCACAGGGTTTAATAAAATTCCACTTGTTCAACTTAACCTGCATTCAGTTTCACTCTTCGCTAATGAAACAATGGGTAGCACTGGCGTTGGACGGTTCCTCTCCTGAATCTTAAAAAGCCAGTATGCCCTACTACATTTGTCAGTGCGGCTCTTTCTACTGTATGTCTATGTATGCAGAAATCTACTAATCTTCGTGTGTCACTTATTCTTTCTGTAACATAAAGTAATATAATGTACATAAAGCTAAAAATCAAAGCCTAAGCTTGTCAGTAACTAAAGGCAGAGAATCCTGCAAACTCATCAAAGAGAACAGTGCAGTATTTAGTCTATGAAGTTTCTACCACAGATGCCTTTGCCATGATTGGGGCACTGAAGGTCATTTGTGAGCTCTGAATTGCTGGTTGTGTGACAGCAAAAAAAAAGAGGGCTGAAACAAAGGTTAAATTAGAGAGGCAACTGGAAGTTATTCTTGTATGAAGAAGTACATTAGCTAAATTAATGACAGTAAACCTCCAATTAGCTGAATGTTGATGCTGATTTACAAATTTACAAGGTAAATACGTGCTTTTTCCAGCTAAAGAATTGGATAGGGAGCTGTCTAGCCTGCACATTTTAATAAATGGATTTAAGTAATCACTTGCTATGTATCAGTGCATACTAATTTCATTGATATTATTCACGCATTTTATATTTACAACAAATCTCTCTGGATTTCTGACCACAGTACAGAAAACATAATTTATTACCACATTTTCTAAAATGTCGTCCCATAAATGAGGGCGGACAAAGGTATGGGAATAGATCCAGTATCCCTTCACTTTACAGTAAGCAGTTTACCATCTTATTTATAAAACAGGGAACTTCTGGTAGGCTCAAGGTACCTGCATTTAGCTGATACTAAAAGAGAGTGGCATTTCCAAACCAGTATCTGTTTCATAATTAATATGAATTTATTGAATGCTCACGTTATAGTAAGGAGAGACAAAAGAGGATAGCTATTATAAATTACATCAATTGTATCTTTTACAGTGTGTTGGAGAGTAAAATAACTAAAATATGAAGCTCTTAATTGGGCAGTGTAATTGTTATATAGCTATATTGAGACTGGATAGGATTTTAAGGGGAAAATGGGGGTAAGCTGCTTGACATTGTAGAGATTTCTAATAGAAACAAAGCTTTGTGGTTCACTATACAGTAAATATTTGCATTGTAGTGCTTGCCTCTGAAGAGGAATTTATTAGTGGATACAGATTTTGCAAAATATCATTGACAGGAGCTACTCAGTCAGTTAACCTATAAATCCTTAGTGGCATACTTCATGTTATGTTCTCATGTTTTCTCATCTTGGAACCTGTAGCTCAAAGAAGATTTATACAATGGCCACAGTGTATATTACACTGAGAATGTGTTATTTTCTTAGCACCCACATATCTTCAGGCCACTCTCCTAGTAATAACAATGAGGAGTCTGGTGGCACCTTAAAGACTAACAGATTTATTTGGGTGTAACCTTTTGTGGGTAAAAAACCCACTTCTTCAGATGCATGGAGTGAAAATTACAGATGCAGGCATTATGTTAAGGTAACTTCCTTCTCTTCATGTGTCAATATAATAATGCCTGCATCTGTAATTTTCACTCCATGCGTATGAAGAAGTGGTTTTTTTAACCAACGAAAGCTTACACCCAAATAAATCTGTTAGTCTTTAAGGTGCCACTGGACTTCTTGTTTTTGTTGATACAAACTAACATGGCTACCCCCTGATACTTGTCCTAGTAATGCTTTTTTGTATTGATTCATTTAGCAAGGTATTGCAATATAAGGTGCATTACCAAAATCCATAGCTTTTCCTCCTAATAGGTTTCCCAACTAGGGTCCTTTTGAATCTTCTTTGAAAGGTCACCTGCAGACTTGAAATACTTGGGCATCTAGATGCCCGCTAATATTGGCTGCATATCTGAAATCAATGAACCAGCTCATTAGAAGAGAGTGTAATTTAAACAAAATAAGTTATATTTACCTTTCTCTGTAAAGAGAGAATCATGGCTATATGTTGCAGCTATCAATACATTTTGTAGGGATAGATGTCCACAAAACTGGCTCATGGATTGGACTAGACAGTGTAGGGAACTAATGTGCAGAAAAACTTAGTTCATATAATATATTAAAAGTATATAAAAATAAATAGTTTAGTGAAAGTTTGTGAAAGAATTTATGCTGAATACTTTGCAGCTATCTATATAAGATAGTTAATATGTTGTCCCTTTAACCATGGTTGATCTGTACATTGTATTAATTGCAATGTGATGGTATATTGGTTGGTTTGTGCACTTGAGCAAGCAAAAAGTCTGGGTCACTTTGGTCACCATATTGGCAATGTGGTGTTAGCTGCTGCACAATTGGTTGTGGGTATATTGCAAGGGATATAATAGTGGAGATTTATTTATGGCTAGAGGGTGAGCCTGACATCCTTTCACCAGTTCTGGCTAAAATATGGATTACTCAGTTCACAATTTTACAGGCATTCAGAAATATTTCACAAGTTTTATGATAGATTAATGTTAAATTGACTCAGGTGGAGATGAACTTTATTGAAAAAATATTAGTTTTCTCATATTTATGAGATTCTTAAACCTTACTAACTACTCAAATAGAGATTGAGAAATATATGCATTTCTGGATAATGCTAATTTCATTTCACATTGACCTAAATATGAGTTTGATGCAATTTAATTAGCTTCTTTTAAACTTTGTGATAAAAATGTGTAAATTTAAACATGTTATATTGGTACTGTTTTTCTCTGAGCTTTGTGTTGCTGTCAATGCAAATTGCTTTGTTTACTTTTTGCCTTCAAAATCTGCTCCATTTCGCCTTCAAATTTTCATCAACCTCAGGTCAAGCTATCTGTTAAGAAATGAAGTGCAGATTAGAGAGACTGGACCATATGGTATTATTTCCCTCTTAAGTCATTTAATGGAAAGGTGCAATAATGTAAACAAGCCAAATCACTGCTGAGAAAATTTATTTAGATTTTGTTGTCTCTAATACAGAAATGTATGATGAGGGGAAATGTCCCTAACTCTTTTAAAGATGCTGAAATATGGGAAGTACTTTTTGGAATTCAGTGGCAAACTGTAATGGCTCTATAAGTTCCACTTTCAAAGAGCTGGAAGACTGCTTTGTGTGTTGAATAACATTTAAAGAGAAAGGAGCTAAATTTTACATTACCTTTTTTGGTATGAAATTTAGCATTTGCTTTCTGTAAGGTAATTAGTGTCTGCTGTAATAGCTACATAGGCAGCAGTATATCAGCTCTTTTGTAAGAGTTAAAGATGAAAAATTATGGCATCTTTTGCAAATTTGATTCATGAAAAATAATTTGTCCCAGAGAAACTTCTTAATGTTCTTGGATAATTTTATCATCTGGTATTTGGCAACCATACATTTTAGAGCAGCATTTCCTTACTTTATTTTGGTTCATTATTTTACTATTCCAGAAGTTTAATGGACCTTTTTTAGAAAAAAGAAATGTTCTTTATTTAAGATTTCTTTTACAATAGTTATTGCATCTTTTCAAATTTATGTCTCAGTCCTTTCCAAATCACATAAGTTAAAGGTCCCATCCTACCTCTCCCTGAGGCATCATTACAAAATGTTCCCAGATGGCGCCTACTGCTTAAGTGATGATTTTAGAAGAGATTAGTCCCTATGTGATAGTCTTACTCATTGATGAGGTTGTATTTTATGTGTTTCAGTGCTGAATTTGTAGCTGCCAAATTATCTTCTACTGTAATATATAGGACATTTCCTCATAAAATGGACTGAATTTTACAAACTACATGCCGTTTCTGCCAATCATTTGCATTTTAAACCATAATTATTTCTGGCTCACATTTCCATTAGATAAGTCTTTATTAATTTGCATTATTATATCAAATGAGCAGGTATTGTGTGGGTGGTAAAAATGATGTAAGTAAAGAATGGAGTGAGTGCAAGTTGACATAGCAGAAGTGTAAATATTTTAGTGACTCAAGCCTTTACTTAGGGAGTTAGGTGGCGACAGTAGGTTGGCTCCATTATATTTATCCCTGGCTTGAAACATTATTCTGCCTTTCATGTGCAATGACCTTCATTGTCTTTAAAATAAATGTCAGCATTTTTCCCTCCCAAAAGGAAAAGTGTATTTTGAAGTCTTTAATTCAGGAAGGTGTTGGAAATCTAATCTAGTATTAGCCCCCTGTTAAATCAGCTCTTTCAAGCATTGAGAATGAGTGAATATCTAAAAAGGACCAAGTAACTATATTTGTGATTTCAATGCCATACATGGTGGAAGTTGGGCTCAACGGGTAGTGATCAATCGCTTCATGTCTAGTTGGCAGCTGGTATCAAGCGGAGTGCCTGGGCTGGTTTTGTTTAATATCTTTATTAATTATCTGGAGGATGGTGTGGATTGTACCCTCAGCAAGTTTGCAGATGACACTAAACTGGGAGGAATGGTAGGTATGCTGGAGGATAGGGATAGGATACAGAGGGACCTAGACAAATTAGAGGATTGGGCCAGAAGAAATCTGAGGTTCAACAAGGACAAGTGCAGAGTCCTGCACTTAGGATGGAAGAATCCTGTTCTCTGATATAGACTAGAGACTGAATGGCTAGGAAGCAGTTCTGCAGAAAAGGACCTAGGGGTTACAGTGGACGAGAAGCTGGATATGAGTTGACAGTGTGCCCTTGTTGCCAAGAAGGCTAATGGCATTTTGGGCTGTATAAGTAGGGGCATTGCCAGCAGATCGAGGGACGTGATCATTCCCCTCTGTTCAGCATTGGTGAGGCCTCATCTGAAGTATTGTGTCCAGTTTTGGGCTTCACACTACAAGAAGGATGTGGAAAAATTGGAAAGAGTCCAGCGAAGGGCAACAAAATTGATTAGGCAGCTGGAGCACATGACTTATGCTAAGAGGCTGAGGGAACTGAGATTATTTAGTCTGCAGAAGAGAAGAATAAGGGGGGATTTGATAGCTGCTTTCAATGACCTGAAAGGGGGTTCCAAAGAGGATGGATCTAGACTGTTCTCAGTGGTACCAGATGATAGCACAAGGAGTAATGGTCTCAAGTTGTAGTGGGGAAGGTTTAGGTTGGATATTAGGAAAAACTTTTTCACTAGGAGAGTGGTGAAGCACTGGAATGGGTTACCTAGGGAGGTAGTGGAATCTCCTTCCTTACAGGTTTTTAAGGTCAGGCTTGACAAAGCCCTGGCTGGGATGATTTAGTTGGAGATTAGGTCCTGATTTGAGCAGGTGGTTGGACTAGATGACCTCCTTAGGTCCCTTCCAATCCCATGATTTATGAAGTCAGTAGTATAAGGCCATTTATTTCCTCACACAAAGAAATGGCCTTAACCATAAAACACTGTAGGCTGAGTTATTGGAAGATTGTTCATTGAGGGGAAATAATTTCATTATAACACTGCTTGATATTATGTAGGTTTCTTTCCCTTCCACCCATCTTCTTTCTCTAACTCATCGGTACTGAGGCTACCATAGAGGCTTATGGTAGAGTGGCCAACACTCAAGCACTCCTGTGGCCAGGGATGGCTCTGCAGCACCCTGCCTCTTATATCCTAACTGAGTGATTGGTATATTAGTGATTAACCTTTTAGAGCCCAGTTCTTTCAGGTGGTTCAGCCATTAAGTCAGCTACAGTATTCTGATTATCATCCGAGTGAGAGACTCGATGAACATACAAGAAACAATGTGAAGTAATTATACTTGTGTTTATTAATGTTTGTTCTGCAAATAGCTACTGTCAAGAATACTTATGGGTACGTCTTCACTGCTATGAACCACCCACCACATGGCTGAAGCTAGCCTGGGTCAGCTGACTCAGGCTCACAGGGCTCGGACTATGGGGCTCTGAATGTAGTTATTCAGGGTTGGGCCGGAGTCTGGGCTCTGAAACTCTGACAGGGAAGGGTCTCAGAGCCTGGGCTATAGCCTGAATGTCTACACTGCAGTTTCTAGCCCCACAGCCTGAACCTAATGAGCTCTGAGGCTACAGAGGCCATGGCTCCTGGCCATGGCTCAGCCCCCACTCCTGGCCTCCAGCCATAGCTCTGCTTGTCCCCACCCCCCTTCTATGGCTCCCTGGCCTCAGCTCCGGCACCAGCCCTGGCCCCAGGCCCAGCTGCAACTCCACTCCCAGTCCAGGGGGCGCAGCCATGTTCTATTGCTGGTAAGGGCGGAGGGGTGAGAGAGAAAAAGTTTGGGCACGACTACCCTAGTCACACGGTCACAATTGCTGTGCCTGTAGAGTCCCACCCCTGCACTGCAGATGCCTCTGTGCCATCTTCTACATGGTCACATCCTACAGATAGGGTATGTGTTCATTGCACATTCCTTACGGCAGTGTAGAGTACGTACACTGCATGCCTGTCCCAGCATGGGTACAAACAGCAGTGTAGATAGCGAGGTACTGCTTAGGTGAGTGAAGACATGCCAGAGGTATTGGGTATCTGCCCTACAAAGCTCTCTCTATGCCCAGGCATGATCTACACTACTATTTTTTATCAGCACCGTGTCCTGCTGCTTGAATCTTTCCCAGCTGCAGGGAAAGGCTCTGCTGGGTGGAGGCACCAGGGAAAGCTCCGAACATTTCCCTACCACATGTAGTTTCACACAATAGTGTGGCTGCAGCCTGCTTTTCACTGCAGTGTGTAGCTACATGTACCCTACTCACAGCTGACAATGGTGTGCAGTGGAGACATACCCACAGAGCCTTTTCCCTTCCCAGAGAGATGGGAGCAGAAGCATGGGATCCCTTTCTTTCTCCGAGAGTGGCAACAGGGGTCCCTTCTCTCCAACCCTGAAGAGATGAAGAAAAGTGGACTCTCAGTGTTTACTCCAGTAGCCAGGGTGAAGCTGGGTGGGTGGGCTAGATCCATTGCACTTGTCTTTTCTTGTCACAAACAGTCCTCTGCTTGGGATGGTATTGGCAAGATCCTCCAGAGAAGTGAGATACCTGGGGCAGTGCAGACATCTAAGGGCTGTTTTTTTCAGGCTGTCTGTAGGCTCAGGCAGATGATACTGTATTGGTTACATTCAGGTCACATTTTCAAGATCTTCTCCCTAGCCAGAGGGCAGGAACTTCTTTTTTCTTTTAAATGAAAGCTTAAATTCTGAAGAAATCATCTGGCTCTAGGAACTTGGGCTGTAAGCATTAGCCTCTAGTGTTTCTACTCGGGCTATTGATTAATTGCAGTTAACTCACACGATTAACTCAAAAAATAATGATTAATTGCACTGTTAAACAATAGTATACCAATTGAAATATATTAAATATTTTTGGATGTTTTTCTACATTTTCAAATATATTGACTTCTATTGCAACATTGAATACAAAGTGTACAGTGCTCACTTTATATTTTTATTACAAATATTTGCTCTGTAAAAATGATAAAAGAAATAGTATTTTTCAATTAATCTCATACAAGTACTGTACTGCAATCTCTTTATCGTGAAAGTGCAATTTACAAATGTAGATATTTTTGTTATATAACTGCACTCAGAAACACAACAATGTAAAACTTTAGAGCCTACAAGTCCGCTCAGTCCTACTTCTTGTTCAGCCAATCACTAAGGCAAACTTTGTTTACATTTATGGGAGATACTGCTGCCTGCTTCTTATTTACAATATCACCTGAAAGTGAGAACAGGCTTTCGCATGGCACTTTTGTAACCGGCGCTGCAAGGTATCTACGTGCCAGTTATGCTAAACATGTGTATGCCCCTTCTTGCTTCGGCCACCATTCCAGAGGACATGCTTCCATACTGATGATCTTGTTAAAAAAAATAATGCGTTAATTAAGTTTGTGACTGAACTCCTTGGGGGAGAATTGTATGTCTCCTGTTCTGTTTTACCCAGATTCTGCCATCTATTTCATGTTATAGCAGTCTCAGATGACCCAGCACATGTTCATTTTAAGAATATTTTCACAGCAGATTTGACAAAACGCAAAGAAGGTACCAATATGAGATTTATAAAGTTTGCTACAGCACTCGACCGAAGGTTTAAGAATTTGATGTGCCTTCCAAAATCTGAGTGGGATGAGATGTGGAGCATGTTTTTAAAAGTCTTAAAAGATCAACACTCTGGTGCAGAAACTATAGAACCTGAACCACCAAAAAAGAAAAACCACCTTCTGCTGGTGGCATCTGACTCAGATCATGAAAATGAACATGCGTTGGTCCGCAGTGCTTTGAATCATTATCGAGCAGAACCCGTCATCAGCATGGACGCATGTCTTCTGGAATGGTAGTGGAAGCATTAAGGGGCATATGCATGTTTAGCATATCTCTTTAGTGCATCTGGCATGTAAATATCTTGCTGCGCTGGCTACAACGGTGCCATGTGAACGCCGGTTCTTGAATTCAGGTGACATTGTAAACAAGAAGGAGGCAGCATTATCTCCTGCAAATTGTAACCAAATTTGTCTGAGCGATTTGCTGAACAAGAAATAGTACTGAGTGGACCGGTAGGCTCTAAAGTTTTACATTGTTTTATTTCTGACTGCAGGGTTTTTTTCTGTACATAATTCTACATTTGCAAGCTCGACTTTCATGATAAAGAGATTGCACTACAGTACCTGTATTAGGTGAATTGAAAAATACTATTTTTGTTTTTCACAATGCAAATATTTGTAATAAATATAAAGTGAAGACTGTACACTTTGTATTCTGTGTAACTGAAATCAATATATTTGAAAATGTAGAAAATATCCAAAACTATTTAAATTGTATTCTATTATTGTTTAATCAATCTATTATTGATTGATCGCTTGAAAGCCCTAGTTTCTACTTTAATCCAGCCCTGCCAGCATGATACAAGTAATAGCCATTAATTTCAAAAGGGCCCCAGAAATATGGTAGGATAATTAAGAAGGAAAAATGGCCTAGTAGGGAGACCTGGACTTTATTCCCCACTCTGCCACTGGCCTATTGGGTGATCTCAGATAAGTCACTACTGCTTTCGGTGTCTCAGACCCCATCTACACTGCGCCTTAAATTCAAATTTAACAGCGTTAATTCGAATTAATGGTGCACCCGTCCACACTACAACGCCCTTTAATTCGAATTAAAGGGCTATTTAAATCGATTTTAGTACTCCTTCAAAACCACAGGAGTAACCCTAAAATCGATGTTACTAATTCGGAATTAGTGTAGTGTGGAATTGCTTCTGTAAAATGTATCTTACATACTTCTCTGTACTCTTCCTCCCCATACAGCTGCGCACTGTTCTGTATCCCTGCCCCATCGGGAAGGCTAGCCAAAAGGCGGAGGAGAAAACGAACTCAAGATGAAATGTTTCAGAAACATTGAAGTAAGCCACAGTAAGAGAGCTCATCATAATGATTGGAAGAAGTGGTAGCAAATACAAGAAAGATGCAGTGACCGGGAGGACAGGAGAGACGCTCGAGATGAGAGGTGGCGGCAGGTAGAAGAGAGTGGCGCAAGGAAGACGGCAGGAAGATCAGAGTGTAGGCAGGAAGATCAGCGGTGGCGTGATGGAACGCTGGAGCTGCTGCGTGAACACACTGAGATCCTCAGACACATGGTGGATGCAGGAACAGCAGCGGGGTTACAGAGTGCCACTGCAGCCCATGTTTAACCACCCTCGAAGCTCCCAAGTTCCATATCTCTTCACCCAGACATGTTAGAATGCGTGGGGAAGGCTTTCTTCACCAGAACACTCCACCCCCATGGACAGCCCAACCAAAAGGCTGACATTAAGCTGGAAATGTGCTTCATGGGCTTCCTTACTCCGCTCCTCCTCCAAAAGCACACCATGCAGGGATATCTAGATACTCAGTGCCTCTTATATAATTACTTTCTAATCAGAATACATCAACAGGGGAGGGTGTTTTCTTACAGGGAATGATTTAAGAAAGAACTCATGATTTTTAAGCAATAACAAATGACTTTTAATACTGAATAAATGATTTCAAATATACTGACTTATTTCCTTCAGCTAGAGTAATCAAGGGGGGTGGGGGGTGCTTTCAAAAGTCCTTCAGCAAGCTGTAAGTAAAGGGGAGGGTGGGTTGCTTACAGGGATTCAAGAGAGGCGGGAGTGTCATCAAGGGGAACACAGCACTGCAGTCACACCTAACCCTGGCCGCGCTGAAACTATTTCAAGGCTTCTCTGATGCGCACCGCCTCCTGGTGTGCTCTGCTAATCGCCTGGTGTCTGGCTGCTCGTAGTGAGCGGCCAGGTGATTTGCCTCGCCTCCCACCCCGCCATAAAGGTCTCCCCTTACTCTCACAGAGATTGTGGAGCAAGCAGCAATAGCAATGGGACATGCTTTTGGCTGAGGTCTGAGCGAGTAAGTAATGATCGAAAGCACCCCTTTAAATGCCCAAATGCACACTCTACCACCATCCTGCACTTGCTCAGTCTGTAGTTGAACAGCTCCTGACCATGTCCAGGCTGCCTGTGTATGGCTTCATGAGCCATGGCATCAAGGGGTAGGCTGGGTCCCCAGGATAACGACAGGCATCTCAACATCGCCAACGCATTTTCTGGTCTGGGAAGAATTTCCTTGCTGCAGCCGTTTAAAGAGAGTAGTGTTCTGAAGACGCAAGCGCATGAACCCTTCCTGGCCATCCCACGTGGATGCTGGTGAAACGTCCTTGTGATCCACAGTGCTTGCAGCACCAATGGAGAAGTACCCCTTGCGGTTCACGTACTGGGTGCCCTGGTGCGCTGGGGCCAAGATAGGGATATGGGTTCCATCTATGCCCCTCAGTTAGGGAATCCCATTGCATGCAAAGCCATCCACTATGACCTGCACGTTCCCATTGTCACAAACTTTCGTAGCAGCAGCGTACGATTGCTTTGGCTACTTGCATCACAGCAGCCCCACGTAGATTTTCCCACTCCAAATTGATTCCCGACTGACGTAGCTGTCTGGAGTTGCAAGCTTCCAGAGGGCTATGCCACTCGCTTCTGCACTGTGAGGGCTGCTCTCATGTTAGTATCATGGCGTTTCAGAGCGGGGAAAGCAAGTCACAAAAGTTCAAGAAAGTGCTCTTACGCATGCGAAAGTTTGCAGCCACTGGGAATTGTCCCACACCCGCAAACTATGCGGTTCCACCAGTCTGTGCTTGTTTCCCGTGCCCAAATCGGCATTCAATGGGTAGAAGCTGCCCATTACCAGCAGTAGCTCCAAATGCTGGGTCCCACGGTTAGGGAGAATCAGTCTCCATGTCGTCGTCGTCATCATCGCTCTTGTCGTGCGCTGCCATAGCTGCCGCCGCCTCCTCCTACCCTCTCCTCCTGAATTTGCAGTTCATGGCTCAGCATAGACAGCACAAGAGTGCGTGCTGTTTACAACTTGCACGATTGCGTTACTGATCTCAGCAGGTCCATGGTCTCTGCAGGTCCATGCTTGCTGTGCTATGGCGTTTGCTTCTCTTCACTCAGGAAAAAAGGCGCGAAATGGTTGCTGCTGCTTCACAAGGGAGGGGTGAGGCTGTACCCAGCACCACCCGCGGACAATGTTTTTGTCCCAGCAGCACTGGGCTTCAACCAGGAAGTGGGAACTATGGGATAGCTGTGGACAGCTACCACAGTGCACTGCTCCTGAAATCGACGCTAGACGGGCCATGGCGCACAAAATCGATTTTAGAATCCTAGTGTGGACGCACTAAACGATTTTTTTTATAAAATTGGTTTTATAAAATTGATTTAAACTAATTCGATTTAATCAGGTAGTGTAGACAAGGCCTCAGTCTCCACATCTGTAAAATGGGGAAAATGATGCTTACCTCATTTGTAAAGTACCTCTACAGCTGAGAGGCGCTCTATGAAAGTTAGGTATTATTATTTTATGATATTGGATCCAATCAATCCTGCTGAAATCAGTGTAACTCCACTAAAGTTAATACAGCGATACTGATTTACCCTAGCTGAGGATCAGGGCCATTACTTTTAAAAGAAATGGCATAACTAGAGAAGGCAACTCTCTTTGAAATAAACTGATAGTCTGAAAATCCCTGTAAAGTTCCTAAATCCACACCCATGTCCACCATGTCTAAAAAGCCTTCACTTATTCCCAAGGCACAGCCACACCTGGTCCTCAGTCACCTATTTAAAAATGCCATAAGTACATAGATTGTCCATATATACCAAATGAGGTGGATTAGACTGTAGTTAGGTGCCTATTCAGCTTTAAAAATATTGGTGAAGTGTCTATATCAAACTTACTATCGCTAATGCAGTAATGTGATGCTGAATAAATGTGGTAATAAGTTACAGGTCTATATTGTTCCTCTAAAGATGCATTTATGCATTGGGTGTCAAAAAATTAATCCTTTAAAATCAAAGTGCTTAAGAATGGTTTAACTTTATATGGTAGACGTACAATACCCCCTTTTAAAATTGTCCAAATACTTATTTACATTAATTTACATTTTTACTTATTTCACAGGTGTTTTAAAAGAAGGCTTAAAAAATAGAATCTGATCCATAAAAACCCTGTATTTTGATCTGTGAAAAAAGGTGGTAACCTCCAGAAACCCGAGCAATTCCATTATGGCTAAGAAACAGCACTTAACTCACCCAGTTATGTCTACTATTATAGTTGTCTCTGAACAGTGTGTGACCTTATGTAACATCAGGACGTGCTGTAAAGACTGGGAACAACAGCACATATAAAGAATTGTGCAAAAGTAAGCTCTGAATTTTCTTGTACTTGCAGGTTTCTCAGACCCTTGACATTATTTGAACTTAGTCTTTGTGATTGATTGAAGTTAAAGTAATGTATGAACCTCAGGTTAATCCATTAAAGATTATTTTAATTAGTAAAATTCTAATTTACAATAAATTCTACCACAGTAAAAGTCAGCACTATATCCTTAGCTCTTCTAGGTATTGCAACAATTTGTAATGAATCAGTGTCTGCATATGTACCGACACCATCCTCGCCAGCCAAACTGCAGACTTGTGGCACAGAGAAAAGAAAACAAGAAGTTTGAGCTTTAAAATTAAAAAACAGACCTCTACATGTCACTTTGTCCTAAAATAATATCTTAGTTGGTTGTCACTGGTTGTATTTTATCTTCTCTATGGACTGGCCATTAGAGAGTGCTCTGATCCCGTCCTTGTAACTGATCCTGTTGTTCTCCATTTTTTCCTAATGTATGGAAAGTCTGCCAGATTATTCACAGATAAGCTTTTTGACTGTGTGGAAAACATGTCAGCTATGCAAACTAATGGAAAGAACAGCAGATCTTTCCAGGCTTTTGAAATTATGAAAAATAATTGTACTGTTGTGCAGCAGCATAGGCTGATACATACATGACACACACAAAATGTAATGAATACGTTCTACATGTGTTCTGTTTGTTACAGATTTTCAGTGTCGTGCTCAATTAATACTGTCATTGCAAAATTATTGATATAGATTTGTCTTTGAAATATACTTCACTCTCATTAGAAGACTTTCTATTTTAAAACTTTCTCTTCCTCTGATATAATGTTACTGAACGGCAGCAAAGCCCATCAATCATTCAGACTTTTATAATATCTCAAACAAAATGCTCGGTTAGCCCAAGGATGGTGTTTAATTTTCTAAATAACCTGACATGCTGTGTAAAGGCACTTGCAGTTAGTCCCAATGATTTGAAGCTCTGTGTACCACCTGTAGGTCTGTGGGGACAAATCCAAGATGTAGTCTCTAGAGCTGATCAAAAGACAGAATATTATCCTGTGTGAAATTCTGATATTTTGACATTTATTTTCTTCCTGAATTGGGAGAAGAAGTCAAAATAGTGAAATTTTTCACAAAACAAAAAGTTCAGAAGAATTTTTATTTGGAAATGTTGCAATGCTTTTTTTGACATTTTGGATCAAAACAAAATGTTTCAACCTTCCCCATTTGAAATGGTTCAAGTTGGCATTCATTTCTGCAGCTGCTTGATCTCTCATGGAGCATGTCTCCCATGAGGCAACCTGACAGCTCAGCCACAAGGAGAGAATGTGATACATCATGGGCACAGAATACAGAATGGGGACACGAGGGACCCAGAACTACAGCTCCCATGAGAAGCACAACAGCTCAAGCAGAGGTAGAGATTAATGCCAAGCCAAACCAAAACGTTGCAGTCAGATTTTCCTGACATAAAATTGCACCAAAATCAAATTTTAGCTGTGGAAAAGGGATTTAAGTAGGATTCAGTAGTGCATAAACCTTGTGCTGGCTTTCTGAACAGGGGTGAGTTTTCCCCACAGTGCAAAATTCATAGGTCTTGACTTCACACACATCAATAATTTTTTTGAAAAATGGTAGACAGAAAGAACCCCTTTTCTCTCCTCTTTTATCTTTAAATACTTCAGAGAGGCTTCATATAAAGGAGCATATCAATCGGTTATCCTTTTGGCTCATATGGGCCTGAAAATCTTCACCATGTGATCATATTCTAAAATTATTCTAGCCTCAGGCTCAGCTTAACTGCTGCAGAAGTCACTCCCTCACCAATACCTGAGGTCCTGATTCTCTAGCACGTTTGCTAATGATTACAGTCCCATGTAAGCATTATACTCAGCAGTAAGTATTTCCAAGGCTGAGTCATCAGCCTACAATACACCTCTACCCCAATATGACACTGTCCTTGGGAGCCCAAAAAATCTTACCGCATTATAGGTGAAACCACGTTATATTGAACTTGCTTTGATCTGCCGGAGTGTGCAGCCTGCCTCCCCCACCCACCTCGGAGCACTGCTTTACCGCGTTATATCCAAATTCATGTAATATATATATTTTTTTATATTGGGGTAGAGGTGTACTTGTACTCCTGGTCAATCTTTTAAATACTTTATATTGGCCTGAAAGACTTTTCATGGGTCTTAATCAGTGAGTTTGCCACTAGTTATCATTTCAGAAAACCGCTATAATGACTTAAAAAGTTTCCTAAGCAGAATCAGCAGAGTATATCTGCTTTAACTAGTTGTCATAAAGTTATGTTATGGCTTGAGACTCTCAGCTAAATTCTGGTCCCACTGAAGCTAGTGGCAAACTGTCATTGAATTGAATGAGACCAGAATTTGACTTTGAGTAGAAATTGGGATTGACAGAATACAAATCCCTTTTCAATTTGTAATACACTTGGGCTCTGTGAGTGCTTAGTCCGTGATTCTCTAGGAGAGAACCAGTGAAACTTCCAAGCTTTGATTAATACCCGTACTTAAAATAGGAGCCAGTGGGCTAACTGTACAGTGGCCACCGTTAAAAACATTCTGGTTTTGTTTTCTTAGACAAATAGATACGGTTACCTTAGCACTTACAGGCTTAACAGTATCTAAACTGGGCATTAGTTACTATGGGAAATACTTAAAATAATGCAATTTTTGTTCTCCAATGCATTGGAAAGAATAGCTGGCAAGTTTTTAAGGGTGACCACTACAGTAATCACTTAATAAGCGATTGTACACATGACATGTATTCAGCATAATTAATCAAAACAAAGGTAAAACAATAGTGAGGGCAAACTACTAGACTCACTAGAGAGACACTGTTGAGACAAACTTAAGCACCTAACTCACCTTCGTGCTTTGAAAATCCTCCCTTAAAATTTTACAAGACAAAATTTTACATTTGTAACATCATACAAATATTTCCATGATTTTTAAAGTCCTAATGGACATGGCTATTTAAAAAAGTATTCATTGCAGTGTTTTCAGCCTATGCATTATGATATTATTACATGACAACATAAAGGGTGAAGAATAAGCTGACAAGAAAAAATGTGCCCAAGCAGAAAGAAATGCAAAAAGCCAACAGAGAAAGGATAGTGTAAATGGTAAATTAGATTTGTAAAATTCTTTCAGTTTGAACAGTGCATCAGCAATAAGGGAAAAATCATCTTTTTTTAAATACACAGTGACAAATTCTCTGCTAGCATAACTCTGCTGGTTTCAGTGCACTTATGCCAGCAGAGAATGTGGCCTGTGATGTTTAACCCAACAGTCACTCTTTAAAAGCCCAGTCATGAAAATACTTATGCATAGGAATAACTTTGGGCCTACTGTTGTGAGTAAAGTTACTTGCATATGTAAAATGTTTGCAGTATTGGCCTTAAATCCATATGTTTTAATGCTCATGAGAAGTTGTCACATTGCGGAATAGGGAAAGTCCTTTAGGAGATAAAAAGTATAATCTCATTTTTTTTACTGCTTTTTTTGCTGTTGAATGTGGCGATTTGGGGTCTGAGGTTTTAGGTTTGCATGAGATTTTGGTTTGTTGCTAGGCAACCAGCTTCTTGAAAATGCTACAGAGTCATTGCCTAGTATGAACTGTCCTGCTTAGATAGAGGTAACAGGTAGAATGGCTAACAATTGAGAACTTTTACTCACTTTAATTCTGGTAACAGCTCCAAAATCAAATAGAATTCGGTGGCAACTCAAATGTCATTCTTTGTGATTTTCTCTGCTACTTGTGACTTTTTTAAAATTAAATTCTACAGAGGTTATTTAACTACTAGTATTTTCTAAAAGAATAGAAAGTTAAAAAATTGGGGCCTTAACATTTAAGCCATAATATCAAGCTTTTCTACACCCTCTACCACTTTTACATTTAAAGCTTCAGTGATTAAAAACAAAATAATTACCAGTTATCTTTTGTTGAAACTAGAGATAAACACAAAATCTGCTTACATTCTGTTTTATTTTTATATGATTGCATTTTCTTTTAATCTTGGAAATCATCTGTTTCCTAACCTGTTGCAGTGGAATTGGAAAAATAGATTCCAAGACCAGACACATCATTGCATGTTACATAGGTCTGTGAGTTACTGAGTGAGAGAAGCAGACAGGCTTTAAGCCCCTTGGCTCAGAGGAGTGTGGGTGGGAGGGGTAGGATGTTTCATTCAGAAGGCTTGAGGTTAGCATGAACCATTCTTCTAATTCCTCACTGTTGCTGTAGGCTGGGTACAGCTCAACTGATGGAACAGGGTATGTGGATGATAATGAGGGAACTGGAACTGAAGAAAAAAGTAAGTGTAGTTTTGGAGCACTCCCACTTTATCTCAGCTCTCTGACAGCCACAGTCAGAAATGGATGTGTGTGACATAATCACTTTTTATCCCAACCCTACAGTTCAAGCACTGAGGAAAAATAACAATGCTGAATGAACTGACTATATAACACCATCCAGACTGAACCTCCCTCCTCTGCATATCTCTTAGGTATTTTACCTTTTTGACATAAGCAAGCCTCTGCTGCACGCATATCTAGCTTTCATGGTTGTAAATGAAGCATGTCAGAAAAGCTGCCTGAGGAAGCTGTGATGGACAGCATTATTTGAGTTAAAGACTTCTTTTCCATACCATTTAAAATCTTGCTGTAATATCATCTTTGCATTCCTCCATTGGAATCATTGTCCTGCATTATACTCAGAGAGTAGATGGGCCTCAGCGGGTGAGGATAGTTCATCACTACAGGGAGCTGAGAAGATCTGTTAGCATAAGCCATTACTGCAAAGGGAAGCACATGCTTGGGTTCCTCCCTACACAAATAGAAATTTTAAAAAAAGGGACTACCTTGTTAAAATTATTCTGGATGGCTGATAAGCTGCGGGTAATTCCATAAAGAAGGCACTTTATTTTGTTAAGTAGGGATACAAAATAATAGCAATGTAGACTGAAAGCAGACTTCAAGATATAGGTCCTATGCCAATGGCACTCTTGCTAGCCCCCTGATGAGAGCCTTGCTTCTAATGGTACATATAATGAGAGATTTATGACTTTTGGCTTTCTGATAGCAGACCAGAACTCATTCGTCTGTTTCATGGCAGATCCTGTAATCATCTCTGCAGGCAGTCAGCTACTGCTTCAAGATGTGCAAGCAGTGAAAGATAATTCAGTTAACAAATCTCATGATGCTCCTTGTAATAAAAGTAAATTTATCCTGACATCTTAAGAAAATAATTTTCTACTTTGTTTACACAATGAATCCTCTTGCGGAGAGGACTGACTTCAGGTTGTTTTGTTTACTCTGTTTTGAAAAACTTCCCCAATGAAGCTGCATTAAAATGTTGATTCTTCTTTAGCACAGACTTGAAGCACTTCATTTTGGGGTCGTTGGATTTTGGTTTTAATTTTTAATTTCTTTTCTCTGCAAAGAGTGGATCCATTTGCAAAAAGGAGACCGCTGTAATTATATTTCCCAATTAAACCACATACTTCACTCTGACCCACGTTACAAACTTTTGTCTGTTGCTCTATGTAGAGATGCCGAAAGAGATACAATAGCAGTGCTGATGCCTTCTCTCTCTCTCTGGCCCTGTTAACTCAGTTGAAAAGCACTCTTAATGCTCATTAAGGCTATGACTAATTGCAAAAAATAGGTGTGGTTTTTTGGTCTAGTGGACACACGGCACAGGTAGTTTTCACCTCAAGGTAGCTGCTTGGGGTAAACCCCAGGTAGGGAATATAAGATTTATATATGCAGGATGGGATTTTCAAAAAAATTCGGCATTTGCCTATCTCTAGTCCCATTTTAAATGTTGACTTCAGTTTGGTTGTACATTTTTGTTTTAATAAAGATGGCCTGCAATTGAAGAAAAATACAATTTTATTTGCTTCTTGATGAAATATAAAGAAACCTGAAAAGTGTGGAGGAGTTTCTTTGTCATTTATTCTCATTTGGCTTTTGCCTTAGGCCTTTTTCTACATTATAAAGGATTGGCTGAGCTAGCTATACCAGCAAACTCTCACTAATGGAGATATAGCTTATATTGTCTATAAGTCTACACCAGCAAAATAACTTTTGAGTCACAGGGTTTAAGGCCACAAGGGACCACCAGAATATCTAGTCTGCCCTCCTATATATCACAGGCTACCAACATCACCCAGCAACTGCACATTAACTCAACAGCTAAAATTAAACCAAAGTATTCCAGCCCACAGGAGACTAGATTACTGTGTGCCACAGGCAGAGAATAGGAGGGATTGAGATGCACCAATGTCCAAGTCAACCACATCCATATGCTGCAAAAGAAGGCGAAACCCCCCTAGGTCACTGCCAGTCTGACCTGAGGGAAAATTTCTTCTGGACCTCACATATGGTGATTAGTTAGACCGTGAGCATGTGAACAAGAACGAGTCAGCCAAACATCTGAGAGAGAGAGAGAATGCTCTGTGCCACCTCAGAGCCTTGGGCCACCCCATCCAATGTCCCACCTCCAGCTCTGGCCATCCTTGAAGCTTCAGAGGAAGGAGATTAAAAAACAAAAACAAACAAGAACTGAATACATTGGTTGCGGGGGGGAAGGAGGAGGAAGGGAATCCCATCTTGACCCCTGCAGGTGGTGGCTGGTATAGTTTATTCCAGTTCAACAAATAAAATAAGCTGTTCTCACTAAAGAACTTTTTGCCAGTATAGCAGCCTTTATGCTAGGGCTTTTGCTGGCACAACAACGTTGGTTAGTTAGTGACTTGTTTTGCAGTCTTAACTGACATAGCTATGCTGGCAGAACTTTTAAGCATAGATCAGAGCTTAGAAATATCAGGAATGTCAAATCAGGTGTTCATTGGTCTTCCCTGGTTTTGCTGGATGACTCACTGCAGATCTGAGATATGCACTGGGAGTTTTCTTAGCCCTAGCTATTGTGGAGGCTGGGGTACTGAACCTTTGATTACATCTTTTCCCCCAAGTGTTTTTCAGGTTTTTGAGTTAAATAGGTATTAAGAAAAACAACAAAACCCAAACTGTTTTAAACAGTATAAATAAAACTCGTTAAATGTCTTTGAATGATGCTATATATAAATATATGCATATAGCTTGGGGTGGGAGAGTTGTATGGCTCTCTTATCTATAGATAATGCCTTAAACAAAAGTTTTTTAAATTATACCTGAGATAATTTTGGTTTTTAATGTATAAGTTACAAACATCTTCAAACATCAATGTCAAACCAAAACAACTGCTGTTAATTACCACAAAAGTTTTGAAGATGGAATCCTAATGTAACTGTCCTAGTAACAAACAGTGTAAACATTCCAGTGATTTAGGTACAATTTAGAACTTTGTGACACTCTTTAGCCACAGAAGTGGAAGGCTGAGAGCCTGACTTGCCTCTGAGATATTTTTGGATCTTAAACTGTCGGTTTTGTGCCACTTGTACGTAACATTTATCTGCTGATAAAAGACCTGTATGGTTTCTAAATCTTTAGTTAAATATGATCAATGCAATCAATGAAGGTGAATTTTCTCTTTCTAACATTATTTATATAGTGCTAGAAATTATTTATATAGTGCTAAGTGTTTTACAGACAGCCAAAAAAAGTCCATGTTCTTGAATACTTACTATTTAAACGGACAATTTGGAGATATAGGATAAGGATTGAGGATCAACAAAAAGCAGATGACTGAGTGGAGATGTTTAGCAGCTTTCTTGTTAGTTCCAATGTGTGTGTGTTCCAACATTTCTCTACTAAACCCTTATTTAAGAGAGAACTACAGTTGAAAGACTGAGAAGTTTGCTCTGAGGAGAGACTTAAAGAAAGGTAAGATGAGGGCAACACAGACCAAGTCAGGGCATAAAGTATATGAGATGGGCTGAACGCACAAGGAAGTGCTAAAGGTCCAGTTTGTCAAATTCACTTCACCCTGGTGGCAATTAGGTAGTTACTTGTCAGCCAGACAGGGTGGGACTAAAAGGATCAGGTGAAAACTCAGCAGACCTCTGGGACTTATAAATAGGCTGAAAGTTCAGTAAAGAGGAAAGGAGCCACTGGGAGCAGGCAGGGTTGCTTGCTTGCTCACATGTTTGTTCACTTGCTCACTCTGTGAAGAGCTGAAATGCCAAAGACTGTGGGAGGCTAGAAGCCTCATGAATACTTTGACTGGGCAGGACAGTGCTCAGTAACAGAGGCAGGGAAATACAGTGGGTTAATCCCAGGAGGGGATTAAGCTCAAAAGATAGGTTGATTCTCTGAGACTTTGGACTACATTGAACATTTTGTTAACGAACCGCTTCTCAGCTGGAGAGCTGAGTGGCACGTGAAGGCAAACTACCTACAGTGGGGAGCTAGAGAGGAAGAACCCATGCATAGGGCATCATGACACGAAGAGATGCCAATAGCATGGATAGGAGTTTACACAGAGAGGAAGAGATCAGAGGGTAGTGGGGAAGTATGTTTGAAAGTTGTCAGCAGAGATAGCAACTGAATAAAAGTGTGCAACTTGCACTACTAAAAATTGGGGTGCTAACTGCCTTTTGGTGCCCGCACACACAGGAGCAGCGCCAGGGTTTCTGGCGCCCTAGGCAGAATTTGGAGGGCGGTGTTTTGTGTGCTCCCCACATGGCGCGCGGGAGCTTCTGGTTCCGCTCCCATCGTGCCGCCGAAGAAGGACCCTCTGCCAAAATGTTGCAGGTGACACCGGCAGTCATTGAGCTGCTCAATTGTCTGCTGCTGTTTTCCGCGACACGTCAGCAGAAGGTCCTTCTTCGGCGGCGCGACGGGAGTGGAATCGGAAGCTCCCGTGCGCCCCGTGGGGAGCGCACAAAATGCCGCCCTCTGAATCCTGGTGCCCTAGGCAACCACCTAGGGTCGCCTAATGGAAGCGCCGGCCCTGTGCACACACAGTTTCTTCCAATGACAGGCATTCACCCCACTGTTTTGACTGTGCTTGCTCTAAGCAAGGTATACCATGTCATTCTGCAGCATGCCCATTTACACAAGTGTAGTGCCAGCCAAGACCAGAAGTTTTGGTGTAATAGTCCCAACAGTGGCCTGTCTGGTTGAGTTTCTATCAAGCTTTCTACAGAGTCCTTGCCTGTACAAATTGTGCTGTGTACACCTTGGGTTCATTACATATTGTTTCTCACCAGCATACCCATCTTTGCAATCACTGTGTTTTAACTGGCAGATTTCAGACATCACCTGAGTGTGCTACCAGTTGGCCCAAGGTAGACATCTAGTCATTTGTGAGCTGGAGATTCAGTTCCAGCTCCACTCTGTAATTACAGACACCACAGGCTGTGCCCTGGTGTCCAGATGCCAAGAAGTGTATCGTTTTGTCCAGCAAACAGTGCTGTGAGAAAATAAGAGTTAAAGGAGCTAGCAAGGGTCAGGATGCCAACAGCTGCCTCCCCCTTTTTCATGAACTGGACTGTACACTCAGCATGCACCCATCTACAGAGCCTGAGGATACTGTTGGACAGTACTGAGGGACCAGGAAAGTCTTCCTCAGCCTTAAAGACAGGATTTGTGAAAATAGGTTACAGTGAAACAGGATAAAACAGAAATCCTCAGGACTTCATATCAGTTAGGAACAAGCTTTCTTTTCTCCCCACACTGATAGGAAATACTTGAAATGCCATGACTTCCATAACGGTGTGTCAGGGAAATACTGAAATTTATATTTTGTTGAATGATAATTGTTACAGTACAAAGCACTTTGTCAGCAACAAGAACCTGTATGGGTGCTCCATGCCTGACATTTACTTCTAATCTAAGCTGCTGTTATTTCATGCAGTGTCCTCATTTTAAATGAGGAGCTTCAAGCTCTTTTCATAAGGTCAGTATTTGTGTTTTTACTGTTCACATGAATTAACAAATGTGAGGCTTCCAAGAATATATATTTGAATAATAGCAGAGAAGTTGGTGGAGGTTTATTCACTACTTTTATTAATCCATTACAGTAGTTGTGAAATTGTTTGCCAAAAGTTTGAGTTTCTGCCAACACTGGGATTCCCGTGGTAGCATACGAGTGTCATTACCCAGAACGCGATGCAAAAAACCCAAACTGATTGATTTAGCAGACAGGAGAAACATTCACTTCCCCATTCTCTTCTAACTTTCTCTGACCACAAAATGGCTGAACAAACCTAAACCAAAGAGACCTGTGTGGAGTGGGGAGGGTGCATCTGTAGCTGTCTATGGATATATTTTCACTGTGGGGGAAAAAAGGGGCGTATTTAATTCAGGTTAGCTGATTCAAGTTAAAATATCAGTGAAGACATGGCAACTTGGGTTAGCACCTCAAGTTAAAGCCAGCAGGTGAGCCTCGGGTTGAACTTGAGTTAGCTAAGTTAAGTTGAGTACAAATGCTTTTTTGCCGTGAAAACATATGCTAGAAAGTGGTAATTTACATCTTCTATATTTCTCTGTGGACTTTGACATCTTATCCTTGTTTGACCTTGTAGTGTTTCTTCTTTCTCTTGGATTTTGAATACAAGTCATCTAAGAGAAATACAGGGGAAAAAAACATCTGGTACAGCATGCCTGCTCAGTTTTGGGTTTATCTTTATCCAGCCTTCCAGCTTTCCTTATACACTGTGATTAGCATTAAAAAGTCAGTATTTACCTGCAGTTGCCTCACAGAGATATCTGAGAGAACTGCAGTTTTACCACTTTACTTACAATAGGAAACAATTGAAAACTATAGGTTAATGATGACTTTTCAATTACTACCATTACATTTGGCAAACCTCTGATTTTTCTCCTGAACTAATTCTTACATTTTGCTTTCATGACCTACCTTGGCCGCTTATCCCACATTTATTTATTAAAATTCATATTTTTAAAAAGCACAGAGGAGAGGTACATTTGACAAATATTAAAAGTAAATCAACACATGCAACAGTCTCTGTTCATCCAAATAGCCACATTTAATTTATCACTGCAAGTACCCCATTCTCTCTACAAACACCAACCCAGATTATATTTACCCTTTCCCAAACAATTGTGGACATCTGTAGGTTTTGCAGCTTCCTCTACGGGTCAGCAGATTTGTTCGGCCTCCTTCAGACAAAGGGGAGGAGTGGGTTTCAAAGCTGAGAACCCCTCGTAGTCACTTCTATGCCAGCAGCTCCAGGTGTTTTAAACCAAGGAAGTGGCAGCTCCAGAGCAATCATTAGTGCTGGAATGAAGCAGTTATTACTATTTATGTGGCACCTGAGAAGGGTTAATTTGTCACCAGGAGTCCTGTGTTGCTAAAAAGCAGCAAAGAGTCCTGTGGCACCTTATAGACTAACAGACATATTGGAGCATGAGCTTTCATGGGTGAATACCAGGGCCGGCTCTAGGTTTTTTGCTGCCCCAAGCAAAAAAAAAATTGGGCTGCGCCCCGTCCCAGCCCTGGGCTCCTCCCTTTCCCCGCACCAGTGGCCCCCCCCACCTCCTGCTGCCCTAGCCCTGCGCTCTCCCCCACCACCACCTGCACCCTCCTTCCACCGCAGCCCTGGGTCACTGTTAACTTGCTCCCACGGCAGGCCATTCAGCTGGAATTTTGGATGTGCACAGAACACAGACACGACTGGTTCCCATATGCTTACAGAACTGCAGTAAAGTGGAACAATTTTCAGCTTGTGTGATTGGAGGATATCTGGATGCATATTATAAGACTGTCCTACATAAATGAGGAAAAGTTGAGGTGCCTTTATTATTCTTTTGTTCCACTCTTTCTTTCTATGGGGAATTTGCCAATGCAATATCACTGTCTTCCTTTTAAACAAACAAAAAGGCAATGGCTGTTGAAAATAGCAATTCCAGTCCTAATAACCACTGGGAAGCATTTCTTGCTCAATTTTATCATACTTTTTCTACAGCAAGTTACAGTGGATCAGTATATTCGATTTGGGAGAAATGAAGTAACAGCTGCCCAAACTGAGCTTGAGCACTCCTGAATTTTGAGGTGTTCAAATCTGGAAGGCAGGTGCTGGGTGTGTGTGTGTGGGGGTGGGGCTGTGGGCTCCTTGGGGGAGCACGGCAGCATGTATGCAGCAGCGTGTCTGGCACTGCGCTGAGCCAGACACACTGGTCTGAGTGGCACAGTAAGGGTGCTGGGGGGTTGGAGAAGGGGTAGGGAGTTCTGGGGGGGGCAGTCAAGGGACAGGGAGCAGGGGGGGTTGGATGGGGCGGAGGTTCAGGGGGGCAGTCAGGGCCAGGGAGAACGGGGGGTTAGACGAGTCAGGAGTTCGGGGGGCAGTCAGGAGACAGGCAGCGGTTGGATAGGCATGGGAATCACAGGGGTTTGTCAGGGGACAGGTAGGGGGTGGGATCCTACGGGGGAATTGGGGGGGGCCTCAGGAGGGGGCAGTTGGGGACAAGAAAAAGGGAGGCTTAGGTAGGCGGTGGGGTCCTGGTGGGCAGTTAGGGGCAGGGGTCCCAGAAGGGGGCAATCAGGGGACAAGAACCAGCGGTGCTTAGATAGCGGTGGGGTCCTGGGGGGGCAGTTAGGGGCAGGGGTCCCGGGAGGGGATGATCAGGGGACAGGGAGCGGGAGGGGTTGGATGGGTTGGGGTTTCTGTGGGGGACAGTCAGAGGGAGTGGATGGTGGCAGAGTGAGGCTTCCCTCCCCATGGAGTGTCCTGTTTTTTGAATGTTAAAATATGGTATCTCTACCATTCACAGTGCAACTCTCCACTCACAGAACGCTGCTGCATGAGGTCCCCCTCCTTCCTTTCCAATTGGTAGTGGCCAAGGGAATGCTGGGAAATGTAGTTCTTTCCCTGCTCCAGGGCTGGCTCTATAGGCAGGGAGCTAACCAACCAAGAAACTACAACTCCCAGCGCGCCCTGTGGGTTCGCAGCTCCCATGCTGGGTCCCTGCCACCCCTGCAAATGGGCTGCCTGAAGCAGGTGCTGCTTTGCTGGTGCCTAGAGCCGCCCCTGCTGAGTACCCACTTTGTCAGACGCAAATGCTTATGCACCAGTATGTCTCTTAGTCTATAAGGTGCCACAGGACTCTTAGCCTGGATCTGTAAAAAGCAACAAACACGGCTACCCCTCTGATACAGTGTTGTTAAGTAATTCTGAAAGAATCTTATTCCAAACATCATAACCATTCCTGAGTTCTCTACCTGTTTATACCATACTACTTGGAGCTTTTACTGCTGTAAAACATGACACCATGAGCTTTGTCTTTCACCTTTGCAAGAACTTCTGTTGGCTCCCCTCAAATCCACTCCTTCCTGACTCCCTTCACCCTCCTCCTCATTGCTGGATTCTTCAGCCTTTCTATCCTCTTTACTGCTCCATGCCTGTGCACTTTCCATGGCAACAACAGCCTTCTTTTGATATGGTGACTAGCACTGTACACAGCAGGCCTGATCCACCACAGAGTGATATCAGCAGAGCCCCAGTGGTGGAAACTGTGCCCATAAGAAGCAGTGTGAAGAAGTCTGCAGCCAGTCAGCACTGCCCTCAAAGTGGACTATGGGCACCCCAAGAGATATTCTATATCATTGAATCCTCTGGGCAGCCTCTGCTAGCAGGCCTCCTAGGGAGCCCCAGCTGCAACTTGCAGCTGCCTTCCCACAATGGAACTCTCAGAAGAGCGGTTCTCAGTGAAGCAGATGGAGTCACACAGTACAGCCCTCTTCTCCCTCCCCTGATCCCTGCACCAGTTGGAAGGACTCAAACCTGCTATTGCAGATGAGGTTTAATAAGCAGTTTCTACAGTAAGAGGATCTGACTTCTATTCCTCTATTAATACAACAATGTACGTAAAATGAAATTAAATTTAGTAAAAACTGCAGACTTGTGCAGTGTGTTGCGAAAACTAAAGTCTATGTTCCCATGAATTTTTACTGCAGAGTTGGTTGGGCAGAAGAGTGAGGGAATTTTATGCCATTTAAATACTTATTTTATTACTTTGCATTTTCAAATAAGCATCGAGAAGCAAAGAAACGTTATTGATGTAAAATGACTCACAATGTGCGGTGTTACAGAATGCCCAGTTGCAGCAATCCCAGGCACCGGGCTGCCCAGAAAACTAAAAGAAAACTCAAACCAACAGCCAAACAAAATAAATCAAACAAAAGTTAGACCAGATAAATATACTGACATTTACTAATGCGATTTATTACCACTTTAAGGCTCCTTTGCACTGCCAGGGTAGTGTATAATGTCCTTAGTTCAAATGAAAACAAGGTCCATAATGTCTTGTGTCAGACACTATTCTCAGACTCCGTCGGCTGCAAAAGACAGCCAATTTGTGAAGGCCCATACTAAAAGACAGCCAATTTGTGAAGGCCCATACTCCAAAACCCACTGGGGGGGGGGGTGTCAATGGGAGACCTTCCATTGACTTCAGTGGGCTTTTGATCAGGTCTCACTACAGCGTGAGACTGTCCTGGAACCAATCCTGGGAGCAACCTTGCAGTGTGGTTTAAAGTGCAGCCATTGGATACAGGGAGATGAGGTCTCTCAGATAAGTGGATCCTAGACCATTCAGAATCCGTTAGTAATACCCTTTTGCCTTCTATTTGTACTCGATTTTATATCCCATTTTAGCTATACCATCATGTAGTTGACAGTAACATTTCTATCTTTTTCCTCCCCCTCCTAGGAATCAGAGAAAAACAGTTTGGTGCTAACGATTCAAAAGAACTCAAAAGCCATCCGCACGATAATGCTGCAGAGAAAGAATCAGACTCCACTAAGGTAAAAACAAAAAAACAACAACACAGTTGAGCTTTCACAGTAGTCATGATCACCCTGTCTTGGTATAGTGTGTTTACAATTGTTTTTGGTTAGTCACACTCAACTTGGGCAGCAGAAAAGCTAAATAAAGTGATGGCTAACTGGTCATGATTCCGTTTGCAGTAGATTAATTCATCTTATTATCTATATTCTTGTTGAAGAAAAATAAAATGCATATTTTGAAGAAAAGTAAGTTTTTGAGACGTCTCCCAGATAGACTCAACCAATGATACGAGTGATCTAAGCAATGTGTGGGACACTCCCATTCTCTGATCCCCTGAAAATAAAGCCATGGATTTTCAATTTGCCAGAATACTCTTTCCTTTTGCACTAAGACTATGAAGCTTGCAAACTTCCAAAAGAATATAGGGCCAGCTCAGAGAGACTCATTACCTTCTCAAAACATTGGGAGGAGACATTTGCTATTTATTTTTATAATTTACTTATTCAAAATACTGCTACATGAACTGAAACTAATTAGACTCGTTTCTGACTTGCATTTGGACCATTAAATGGGATTTCCATCTGTTTTGTACTTAACAAAAGAAATTTAGTAATTTTCATGTTAATTGCTGGAGCACACGAGAGACATACAAAATAATGCATTTTAAAGCACATTTATACTCATCGATCTGTAAAAATTGAAGGGAGATGCAAAGGTCTTAAAGATGCAGGTTGAGGTAAATATAGTACAATACAATATGAAAAAACTATTATTCAAGCCATGGAAAAAAATGAGGAAAGGGAAAAAATAACATTCTCTGGGGCTGGGAGGATATTGGATTGCCAGAGCCACAAATAGTTTAGAAGATAGGGGAAATTTCCCTGGATTTGCTCTGCTGTTTAGGTCCCAAAAATTTACCTTTCTGAAACCTTAATCTGAGGATTATTTAAAATACAGTGTTCTGTGCTATTTTCCTGTTATGGCAATACCACAGCAAACAGAGCAATAGTTTGCACAGAGTGTGATGGTCTTCGGCATGGATTCCTCCACAGGAGAGACACTATGGACCTCAGCCTTATCACTCTGAGCCTCCCATCTCAGAACACTGACAGCAGAAGGCCCTGTGATCACCTGAGATTTCAATGCTCTGCAGGCTCTGGAGCTGGTTTGAGACTCTGGAGCTGGTGCTACTGCAGAAGAAATAAATAATAATGTCAAGAGAAGGGGTTGAGAAGAGCGGAGGCAGAGAGAAAAGGGTCTGAGAAGACACAGGGAAAATTTTCAGCAGAGATAGTAAAGCAAGTACAGTGTGGCTCCAGGGCCAGAGACAATAAAAATAAACAAATTTCTGAAGGGAACATAGTTCCTTGGATGGAATAGATTGCTGTCAGCCTTCAGGCAAAATATTAAACCTCAGGAGACTATTTTCTCCCTCTCAGGCTATATTTTACAGCAGTTGCTGTCCAAATTAGTCAATATTTGTATAATATGAGTTTTATTACTGAAGTCTTGAGTGATCACATACCATTGTGACGGGTGTGGCATAAGAACAGAGTACTGAATACCACCTAAACTCTTGCAAAGCACACAGCCCTTCTTAAAAAATAAAACATTCTTCCATCTTTCAACATCCCCTTTATATTCATATTCTCCTCATCTACCTAACAAATTCCAAAGCTTTGCATAATTAACTGGATACCAAAGCTTACTACGCTTGTTGTTACTTGCAGCTTGGCAATGGTGGGGGGGATGGAAGCAGATGATCTTTATAAGCAGGTGAGGAAGCCACCCTTCCCCTTTCTTGTTATGACCAATCTGATGAGGGCAAGTAGCCTCAGCAAAGACTTTAAGAAGGCCATAAAATTCTGCCATAGCCCTGTCCTTACTTATGATTTACCAGAACCTTGTGACCTTGTGTGTATAGTGTGTCATCTAATACCTGGTACAATTAAAGATACACAGGGATGGGTCTTGTAAATTGAGGGACATTAGAGTCGCATTTTGTGGCTATGAAGTCAAACTATATGTGTATTTTATTTTTGTAATATAAATCAAATACATATTAAATGACTGTACATTCTAATATATGAAGATGTCCTGTACTTTACTCCAGATATCATAACTGTGGTTATCTAAATTGAACATTTTGGTGTGTATATCTGAATATACATTTAGCTAACTATGTGAACATGTACATCCTAAATACTCTCATGTTCAATTCAAATAATAGCAGGAATGGAGGTTGTTCATAAATCTGAAATGTTCATAACTCTGAACAAAACGTTATGGTTGTTCTTTCAAACGTTTACAACCGAACACTGACATAATAAAGCTTTGCAACTTTGCTATGCAGAAGAAAAATGCTGCTTTTAATCCTCTTAATTTAAATGAAACAAGCACAAAAATAGTTTTCTGTCAAACCATGTCAAATATTTTTTTCTTAAAATTTCCCTTCATTTTTTTTAGCACTATAGTTTAACTTTAACACAGTACTGTACTGTATTTGCCTTGTCTCTTCTGTTGCCTGATTGCATACTTTTGGTTCCAAATGAGGTGTGTGGTTGACTGGTCAGTTCGTAAAACTCTGGTGTTTGTAACTCTGAGGTGATTGCTGGCTGAGGGGATTGGGTAATTGGCAATGGAGCCTTTGACTGAATGGTCTCAGGATTGCCTTTAGCCGTATTGGTAAGGATCAATGTTTTTGACCAGTTGTTTGGTGCCATACATGACATGGATTTATATCTCAGCGTAGTTCCCGATAAACATGTGGTTACATCACACAGCCCATCACCTTAGTTGGCTGCCTGGATGGCACACCCTGCAGAAAAATTAAGGAAAGAAGGGATATAAAGAAATCCTACTTGCCCCAAAAGATTGTCCCTCAAGAACAAGTTTGAGGTGTATTGATGAAACTGTTGTAGAGAAGTTTGGATGCTGGCTGACTGCAGTATCACCTTCAGTTGAGTTTCCAGGGCTATCAATCTGGCTAACTTCATGAGCAGTAAAATAGCTCCCATAAACCACCTAAATAAAAAAAAAAAAAAAAAAAAGTCATTCGGATGACAATTCACCACGTCCCAATCGTGTAGAATTTACTTTGTGACTTGTGGGAACTTTGACTAAGTGAGGACTGAGGACACTCAGATCATAGAGCCGAATTCCCTGCTCGTGTAAATTGATGCAGCTAACATTGACCTCAGTGGAGATATAACAATTTACAGCAGCAGAGAATTTGAGCCATATACTCTGCATGAAATAAACATTATGTAACCAGTCATCTAGATAATAATTGTAGGTAGAGTTAAACTTCATGCTTACCCTTATCTAAGGACACCAGGTACATTATGTTAAGATAGATGGTGAGTGTTGTGGTTAGAAAAATGAGTCTGGACTGCTGTCAATCAATCTTGGGCTCCTTACACTGTTATTTTGTGCATCCAGCAAATATTAAGCTAGTGAATTAAATGATATCCAAAGCACTTACAGGAATTTGTGCATATCTTTTATTGGAGAGAACATGAAGGAGTTTTCCCCATGGTCATATTTGATGCTTTTGTGCAGCAGCACTGACCCAACTCCCACATAAACACTCCACAGAAAATCACAATACACCTACATTGTTCATTTTGTACAGGCAGTAAGTGCTTAAAGCACTTTTTATATTTCTGAGGATCAGCATGAAAGAGTAGGTTATAATCTGAAATTGACAATCACCGTTGACACATATATTGTTAGACAAACATAGGAACAGATACACCAACTGAGAGAATCAGCTGATCATTCAAACTAATGGTTTTAGAATGTTTAATTTTTGCATAAAATGGATCCGATTTTTGCTGAACTCTTCTAGACAATTCTGAACTGATTTTAGGAACATGTCTTCAAAATGACAGAAAGCAAACTGGTACAAAAAGAAATTTAACAAGAAACCTTGAACAAACCCTATTATAGACTCTGAAGGAGAAATACTTATATGTTTGACAATAGAATATTTTAATAATTTGGATCTTTTTCATTTGCAGGAGTCTCTGGCATCACAAAACACAAAAATGATTTCATCCATAGTCATTTCACAGTTGATTGATGAGACTAAATCAAAAGAAAATGGGTCTGCTTTGCCGATGCAGTCTGTGATCACTCAGCCTAATGCTTATCATATGAAGCAATCTCTGGCTAATGATAGTTCAGTCAACATTAATAGAGCATTCATGTTACTTCCCAGCAGATTAGGAATTCAGGAATCTTTCGATGACAACGTATCTAGAACAGACTCTCATAAAAAAGGATTTGCATCCATAACAGTTACTGCTAGACGCGTTGTTCCACCTTTTAACAACCCAGTGCAGGTAGCTGTTACTGATTCTCTGTGTTTGAAATACTGGGGAGGTGATGTTCTAATGAACACTACTGCTACTTCAAACAAAGCAAGACGAGCTCAGCACTGCAAACCTTTGCATAATCAAGAATCTTATATAAACCGATATGCCACCAGATTAAAGGTTTCTGAATCTTATTCACATGTATATAAAGGGCATGGAGACTGGATTTTTAACATTGAAAACAACGAAAACAGAACATTTCCTCCAGGCAGCAATCACAGGAAAAAAGCACCAGTTTCATTCACTTCATCTGTTCGCTTCAAGATTTCCCAGCACTGTCCAAATACAATCTATTACTTTAACAAGTCACTTTCTGTATGTATTGACCAACTTCAAATTAAAAGCCAAAAAATTCAAAGATCAGTATTGTCCTTCAATTTAAATTGCAATTCATCCAGATTAACACCAGATGGAGCAGATGGCAAAGCTAATGAAGAGTCAATAGCAGAGATACTTAAAACAAAGCTCCCAGATGAAAACAAGACTCCACTCAGAACAAATTCAAATATAAATTTAAAAGAAAATAGTGTAGATAAAAAACAGACAGCAGAAAAGGAATATTTGGGTACTACATGCCCTTGGAAAGGTACATCTCCCTCTGACTGTCCAGAATTTGTGAATACACCCAAAGGAACTAATAATTTAATAGTCACAAAGCAAAAAGAAGATAATTCTGATGAACAGTGTACGGGCAATGACATCAAATTGTCCATTCAAGTTCCTAAGTGGAGTTATGAGGCAGGTGAGTAATTTGCATAAACTTGAGTCTGTTTCGGAGATTCAGACTGGAACAGACCCATCATAGCATTATTATGCAAACAGGTAATAAAAATCTTTGCTTCTGCAAGAATAAATCCATAATGAGTCTGAGTGCAAATTAGACATTTTAAATTCTAGGCCTGCTGTGGATATAATGTTTACCATACCAGTGATGGATGCCACCTGCCACAATATAGGATAAAGTGGTACCTATGTTTTCAGCATAAAGCCCCTATCTTTAAGCATCTGTAACTCTGATATAAATACTTGTTCCAAACAACATATAAGCTTTTAGCCCAAGAGAGAATTTCAACAAAATCTTTGTTCTGAAGGATTCGCTTTTAAAATAGAGCTTGTGGTAAAATAAGAAATGAATGGATTCAGACTGGTTTGTGTTCCTTATGATTAAAAAAGCTTGTTTCTAGATTTAATTTGGAAAGCCATAATAAAATAATAATAAGACTAGTCTTGTGGCAAGTAAAATAGATGGCAATTTTCCATGTGTAAGAGCTGCAGTTTCATCCCCAGCAATGTTTTCCAAGGCTTTAAAATATTTCTTCCAAATATCTCAAAGCATTTGACAAATGTAAAATTAATCCTCACGACATCTCTGTGAGTTAGGTGAGAAATAGATGCTGTAGGGATTGCTTCAGTCACTGCTGAAGCATAACCTCCAGTGGAGTAGAACACAGCAGCTGTTTTACAGTGCACAAGCAATAACTACAGATCAGTTTAAGGCAAGAAAAATATTGACCAGGCAGGGTGAGAATGCTGATAGGCAAATGTTATTCAGATGAGTTGGAATTTGGCAAAGACACTACAGCTAGCACATTTTCTCTTGTGAAAAATACCATGGGATGTAGTAGTGATTGTAGGTGGGCAGAACCTTGATTACATCCCATCTGAAATACTTTGCCTTTGATCACTGTATGAACATTAATTAATTAAACCTCACAACAACCACTGAGTTTTTTTCATTTATGGATGAGGGGGAAAATGGGACACAAATGGATTTTGTTCAGTCACACACTGACTCAGTGGCAGAGCCAGGCATAGAATCCTGTTGGACACGTTTCCTCATCCCCTGTTGTTGCGATTAGCCTCAGTACCTCCCTGCCTCTGAAATGTGTGCTAGTAATCTTTATTAGTAGTAGTAGTATTTATTATTATTTATTTTATTTATTAAGGCAAAATGATTAAATAGCAGATATTCTATACAGAAAAGCTGCTGCTGTACATCCCAGGTAAATTATCAATGGGAACTTTCAGCAGGACGGATCAGTGAGGCCAAGATTTTCAAAACAGAGGACAAGGTTTGGTTCCTAAATCCATATTTAGGCACTAAATCAGTAGCTGGATTTGTAAAGGTGCTAAGTTCCCAATGGCAGAGTGTTTAACACAATTTGAACATGAATAGTTATTAGACACAAGCCTCTTGCCACTGTAGTCACAAGGAAGTCACAAGGAAAATGCCAAGCCACGGTAAGGAGGATAAGGGAATGGGGAGGGGCAAGAACATAGAAGGAGCGTCCTCTCTGACTGATGCTATTGATTTAACTCTTTCACTTCTCTGCTTAGCCATGATACTTGTATATCTTTAGCATTTGCAAGCTTACTTTGAAGAACTAATGTTCCGTTGTTATTTTGAGAGGCAAATGCTATGCATGCAAGGCTCTGCTGCCCATAGTTTAGACCAGGGGTAGGCAACCTATGACACGTGTGCCAAAGGCGGTATGCGAGCTGATTATCAGTGGCACTCACACTGCTTGGGTCCTGGCCACCAGTCTGGAGGGCTCTGTATTTTAATTTAATTTTAAATGAAGCTTCTTAAACATTTAAAAAACCTTATTTACTTTACATACAACAATAGTTTAGTTATATATTATAGACTTATAGAAAGAGCTCTTCTAAAAATGTTAAAATGTATTACCGGCACACAAAACCTTAAATTACAGTGAATAAACGAAGACTCGGCACACCACTTCTGAAAGGTTGCTGACCTCTGGTTTAGATACTGCATGTGATTTACGATAGAAGTTGTTACCTAGAATACTTTTTGAGACTTCTCAGGGGTCAAGAGAAACAGTGGTTTCCTTTAATAAAGTCAGCATTTGCCAGAAGTTATTAGAAAATGAGGTGTGAGATTATCACAATTTATCCACCTATACTTTAAGAGGAAATAACTGTGGTAACCAGGTGGAAAGTGTTGTCTTTTTAAATGTCTTACACTGTTTATTCACATGACAATGTAATATGCAAATGTGTATGTGTCTGTATAATAGATAACAAGATGTTTTGTCACTTACTACAGCTTTCCTGTGTGAGATTTGTAAATACAACTGATATAATGCCTCGAAAGGGCACGGTCTTTCTTGTTAGGATCCAAAAATTAATGAGTACTCAAATACTTGTCAGCCTTTAACTGTAACAAATCTTAGGAAACCTAGTAAAATTCATGAATCATGTAAACTGCTCATTAAAATGAAAGGGAATTGGTTTGATTTTTTTCACCTGGAGAAAATGAATAGAGCTCTTTTGAGTTCATAGAATCATCGCAATGAGAGATGAAGAAGATCTGTTAGGTTGGCTAGTTCATTCCACTGCAAGCGCAGTATGTCTGTGCCATTTATCTAGGCTTTTGTCTAAACTAGTTTTAAATATCTCAAGTGATGAAGCCATATCTTCCTGTTTCATGATATGACACCTCTGTGTATGCAGCCAAATCTGCAGGTGCCTTTTTAGATACCATATCACATTGCAAGTAAAACTAATCAATTATCCACTGTCATCTCTAAGTATTTTTCACCATTACTGCTTTCTCCCAAAATGTACTAGCTTGAATTTGTCCATATTGGAATCTGAGTACTACTAGATGTGTCTCCTAGACCCAGGTAGGTCCAGTTGCAAGAGATGCCTTCTTCCAGCTAATACTAGCTAGAAGTCTCTGCCTAGTTTCTCCGATGAGGACTAGCAACTGTGATTCATACATTCTTCATTTCAGGCCTAGACCGTTATAACTTTGTTTACCTAGTGCTATCAGTCAAGGTCAACAAGAGACTCCATGTGGTGAAATATGTGGCAGGATGACTCTTGAGGATGATTAGCTGCAGGAAGGGCATTGTACCAATACTCTGCTTTCCACCATATGCTTACCTTAGACCTTAGTCCAACCTGTGCTTTGCTGCACATTGGGCTACCCACATTTGCCATGCTTGCCTGTCAACTGCCCTTCTCTCCAAATCTTCCCATTTTATGTGGAGGTGCTTGATGTCATTCAGAAGTATTCATTTCCGTGTTATTCTTGGTTTCCTCTCTTCTTGCATTTTCTGGCTTCCATTCAAGGGCAGTATTTGGTAAGCGTTCTTTTTCCATTCTCAGCACATGTCCCAGCCACTGATGTCTTCTTTTATAGATTATTTTTGAGAGGTTACCTTGCCCAGTAATTTTTCTGACTTTTTCATTCCCAATAATCTTCTCAGACATTTGTGATGAAATGCATCCAGCTTTTGCGTAACTTTCTTGGTAAGTTGCCATGTCTCACTGCTATATGTTGTGATGGTGATAACGATTGCTTTGTACACATTCAGTTTTGTTTTGAGGGAGATGTTTTTGAGTTGCCAGATGTTTTTTAGTCTTCCAAATGCAGTGTTTGCCTTCCCGACTCACCATATACTACTGGGTCTAAACCTGATCCTGATCTCTACAACTTTTAATGGGCTTGAACTGGGCTACCTTAATGATAGCCTTTCTGTTCTTGATGCTCTGAGACCATAGGAGAGATAGAAACTATCCGAGCCTGGGGTGAAACTACTGAGAGCTGGTGTCAGTGTTTCTTCAGTGTTGGGTAGGTAACAAGCCTACTCACATGTGGTAGCTGAGAATAACATTTGAGTATGAGGGAAATATGTAGAAGGAAGAAACTAGAGAAGAGGAGGACGAGAGAAACAAAGAAAGAAAAGGAATGATGAAGAGGAAGAAATAGTAATACTCCCAGAATAAATAACTGAGCCCAAGAAATACAAGTGGAGATCCTTCATTTTATATTCTTATACCACTTTTATTCTACCATATGTGGTGCCTATCTATTACAGTGACTGATACTCTATACTGTAAATAAAGTGTTATTTATTTTTGACCTTTCTGATTAAAATGGAAAGTCTTTTTAGCTGCACCCACTAAAATACCAAAGTTAGAGAGTTAAAAATTTCAAAGGCCAACACCCATTTTCCTTGTCCCCTCTTATAATATTGACAGGTTTGGTTTGAAGGTGGCCATGCAGGACCAGCGCTAGGGTTTCTAGCGCCCTAGGTGCACGGCCATTTCGCGCCCCCCCCCCCCCACTGATCCCGCGGCTCTGGTGGAGCTGCCGCAGTCATTCCTGCGGAGGGTCCGTTGGTCCATGGCTGTGGTGCAGCTGCCACAGGCATGCCTGCGGGTGGTCCACTGGAGCCGTGGGAGCAGCCGACCGTCCGCAGGCATGACTGCGGCAGCTCCACCGGAGCCGCAGACCAGCGGACCCTCCGCAGGCATGCCTGCGGCAGGTCAGCCAGAGCCGCCTGCTGCCCCCCAGGCAAAATGCCACCCCCCGAATAATCCTGGCAGTCCTACGCGATTGCCTAGGCAGCCTAAATGATAGCGCCGGCCCTGTGGCCATGTCAAACTGCACTTCATCCCAGGCTTAAGTGGGAGTTAGGGCTGTGCAAGGAATGCAGGATCAAACCATTTGACAAGCACCCCATGTCACCATTTAGTGCATTGCTACATTAGCTGGCTTGTCAGTTGAGTTCCCAGCGACTTAAAAAGTTTGAACGTATATCAATTTAGAGCACTAAATAGTTAGCCAATAGCTTTCTGGGAATGCGGGAAGGGGAGTAGGTGGATAATATCCTCACCAGGAAAAGGAAAGAGAAAGTCAATGAGTGAACTTTTATTTTGGCTTTTAATTGCTGGCATTTTAAAACAAATTCAGTTTTTATTTGACCTTACTGGGGATATTAGTCAAGCAATAGTTAACAATCCTTAGCACTTTCCATATTTAAATCATTCTAAAAACATAATCTAATTAAGGGGTTCTAAAATTTGTATATTCGTGTGGGGCTCATGTTAATAAAATGTCTGGGGAGCTTCTTCGAATTTGTGATCACATATCACAGATACCTGTTCAACTACAGCAATTACTTACATGAGGGAGAAAAATTAGAAAATTATTTGATGTCTGTTTAGCAGCCTTTTAATGCAATTTGGCAGCTGTAAACCAGCAGGAGAGCCAATATCACATCACCAGACAGGTCTCCATGGACCACCAAGGGTGCATGGACCACAGTTTGGATTGGGCAAGTGAATTATGCATCAGGAACATCCATCTTGTGGAATGGGAAGGTATCTTCCTTTTCCATAGGCAGGTAACCTGATCCTCCACTGTTTCTTGCCTGGTGTATTAAAATTTACACCAGTGCCAAGTGCGTAAAATGGGATAAATCATTAACATTCTGAACTGGTAGTGTGTTACACTCACTTTGCAATGGCACAGGTAACTATGGAAGATGCAGGGCAACAGAGAGGATCTAGCCTAGTATTCGTATAACTTCATCTCATTCAGTGTTTTACATTTAAATTTTATTTTCAGGCTTCCTGACAGTAAGTTGTTCATGTTGCCAATAGAGTTTGACTTGGATTTCAACAACTGAGTTTAACAGTGGGTGGCATCTAAAAAACTGTCAGCTAGCAATAGGCCTCTTTGCCTTTGATGCAAATGTGAAATGACTGGTCTCAAGTTATTGAAATTTTTTGTGAGTATCATACCATGAATGTATTTTTTCTGTAGCATATTTTGGGGTGAAAATCTGGAATATAGATAGATGCTAATTCTCCCTAGTAAACCATAGCTCATTATCAGCTAGTGCACAAAGTCATGTTTCATGGTTGTGACATTTGAAAGCCTTGTTTTAGAGCTGTGGTTTCACCTCAGTTGACTTTGTATTTTAATTAATGGCACTGTAGAATTTAAATTAATGAAAATAAATGGTGTCTATAGGGGCTTAGTCACTCCTGAAGCTCCAGCTCCTGTATCCATCAAAGAGCTGTACTGTAAGTGCCTCAAATCCATGTGTTACATGTAAAAACAAGCTAGAACATCAGAGGTGGGATTTCTGAAGCTTCCTAAAGGCCTTTGGGCACCTAATTCTTATTAATTTTAATGAGAATTGGACATCTAAATCTCTTAGGCAGCTTTCAAAGTCTCAGCCTGAATGTGCATTTAATACAAAATAGTCTGCTTATTAAAATCCGTAGAATCCATTCCCATACATAAACTACAACAAAGACTAAGCCTAACTGAAGCTACATACACATCTCAAATTCCTGGTGATATCACAAACAACTTCAGCTTCATTCTCATGGTGATCATGTTGACATCAGGACCGTCTGAGGTCATAATCTGTGCCCTCAGCAATTAAATGTTTGCCAGTCTGAGTCTGGTCATAACTTTTAATGAGATATTGCCTTAACCTGTTTAGGTTAACTTAAACTTTCAGTGCAAGCTGTGTGGTATCATGTAGCTTACCTGATGTCTCATAAATACAAGGTAAGTTTAAAAATACAAAAATAATTTCTTATTTCAACTCAAGACAGAAATATAAAGATCTTTTAAAGTCTTAATTTCATATCTTAGCTTGCAAGAAGAATAACATGGGATCTTGCAGGTTGTGTGTGTGTGTGTAATTCTGATGCTTCCTGTGTTTACACGTGGTTATAAGGCATCTCACTACCATGTGCCCTTAACATGAGGGACAGAGGGAGCCTTATCTGTGCCTGCCAAGTGTCAGCTCCCTGCACCACCTGCCACAAGCAACACATGCATTCCCCTGTCAGCCCATGTGAGCTTTTTTGCCCCTCCTGCAGGCTAGCAACAGGCGCTGCAATCCTCAAGTCCTCTGAGTGTCCATATCATATCTAGTATCCAATATCTCTCCTCTTATCCACTAGACACTCACAGAATTTCCAGGCCTGCTATTCCCAAAGTAATAGTAGTCACATGTTGGTACACAGCTTACTAGTCACACCTTGGTACACAGCTCCACTTAACACACAGCACTTATACTTGCTTTCACTATAAACCAATCCAAGTTTAGCAGAGCATAGGGATTTGTGTGATAACTCTTTGTTTCCAATATTTCTATTTGTTATGTAGAAAATAAAAGCATAACATACATTGTAGAATCTACACTCAACTAAAAAGATACACTCTTTATCTGGTAAGATACTACATACCCCAAAGTCCTCCTCACAGCATTTGTCCACCATGAGACCCTTCTTTCATGAGATCAAGACTGCTGGCAGATTGCCTCACCCAGGTGAAGGATGCCAGAGTGTCTCTCTGCACCTCCAGATATACCAGACTAGTCCTTTAGTGTTCACCTCTAAAATAGGGTGTCCCCGTTCCCACCTTTCCCCACACCCTCTGCGGTTTCCTGGTAATTTCCTTCTGAAGTCCTTCTGGAGCTCTTAATTAGCTTTTGACTCAGTATGTGAATAGACTTCTATGGTAAAACACAATGGTCAGCCAGGGAGATAAGTATCTCCTGTCTGGAGAAGTCTGTTTCAAGGTGCTACTTCTGAGTGACCCACCTTTAACGATGAGGCCTTAAGAACATATTTTCCAATATGTATATCTCACTGCATATTGTCTGCACACATATTTCACAAAGACTATGATGATCAGTGTGACACAGGTTTTCAGTAGAAACCCTACATGACTCTCTTTGGCGAACTAGAATGTAAATACCACACCCCAGGGATTCCTGTAACCTGTATGCCCTTTGTGCCCTCTGCCAGTTGTCATCCTTGGCTCACAGTAATGTATAAATTTTACATGTCCTATTTGGTTGTGCAGACTGAATCTTTAAAAGGAGCAAAGCAAAATAAATTAAACTGTTTTAAAAGTTCCTTTTAACTTTTGAATTAAATAAAAGTATTTTTAAAACTAATGCAGATTATTGACACTGATATATCAATCTTGGTCCTGTAGGGTGACCTTGTGAGCTTCTGATGGGTATATCTATTAAACTGGGTTAATTTGAGCGGAACAGTTCATCTATTAAGCCAGTACACATCAGTTCTTCTTCTGGTGTTATATCTAAAACTAATGTCCAGCATAACATAATGAAGCATAGCAGAAGCAGACAGAAACTGAGGTGTGGGAAAGGACTACAGAGAGTAAATTGTGATATGAAATGTAAATTCAATAAGATAGGGATACAGGAAATTTAATTCAGATGGTAGAAGCTGCAGAGAAGGCTCTCACACCAAGAGTGGTGAGTAGGGTTCCCAATTTTGGATGGATGTATACCTGGAGGTTTCATCACATAACATAATCTTTAATTAAAGATTAATATTTAATTCCTGGAGACTCCAGGACAGTCCTGGAGGGACACTAATCGTGAGGATAAGTGAAGCCAGAGAAAGATCCAGTACTAGATAAGTCAGGAGAGCAGATAGGGAAATGGAGATGGGCAAGTTCTGTTGTGATGAAGGCTGGAGCTAATTCAGGAAAGACATTTGAAACAGGAGAAGCAATTTTGAATAGGATTATGGAATGAATAGGGAGCCATTGGCGATGTTTGAAGATGGAGGTGCTATGGTTGCCCTTATTAATGTGGGCAAAAAGGTAGACATCAGAATTCTGTACATTCTGGAGTCTAGGGAGCTGAGACTGGTGAAGAGCAAAGAGAAGAAACCAGCAATGATGGAAATTGGATGTGGTGAAGGCATTCTGCAGATGAAGTCTCAGTAGAGTTAAGTCAAGTGAGGTGGCACATGAATAAGCAACTTTGCAGAATTGGGGATAAGCACACTTAAGGGTTGGGAGAGGAAAATTCAGGATCAAGGATGATACCTATGTTACACATGGAGGTGGTAAATGGAAGATGTGACTTAATGAAGGGGACAGAGGAGTGAGATGGTGTCATAGACCTAAGAGGAGTGCTTCTGACTGGCAGTCATTTAGCTGAAGGACAGCTGAGATGAAAGCACAAGTTTACTTGATCAAGGCAGTCTAAGAAAATGGATGAGTAAAGCTAAGAAAATAGCTGATCTTGTGGAATGCTAAATGTCTCCCAACACATTGTAAACTTGCTTTCATTCTTGAGCTAAAGAGTTCCTTCAACTAATGCCGGAGCAAAAAGAGTCCTATCAACTAGTGTTCGAGCTTAAAGAGTTCCATCAGCTCTTGCGTGGACAGCATAGATATCCGATCACAAGTCTTTTTAGTTAAAGGGGAAGAGAACTGGTTTTCAATTATTTTATTTCAAGATGCCATAGTTAAGTATGTGTCTATTTGTTTAAAAATTATTTCATATTTGTACTTGGCTGTAAAATAATGATTACAATGGTTATTTAAAACTTCACTATATAACTGAAAAAATCTTGTCATTTGCCCAAACTCCCATGTACCTGATCTGATAGACCATTAAAGGACAACTGCCTGTGACATCCCAGAATGCAGTGTTGTCGGATGTTATGTGCACTCAACTACCACATTCAGATATCATGGTGGTGAGAGTGGTAAAAATGCTGAGCTAGATTCCAGAGAAGCTGACATATCTTTGGGGTACCTGAAATGCAAAAAGTCTGTTTAAAAAATAGTTATACATTGAACTCTTCTGGATATTTGGGATATTCCGCCCATAAAGATAAAATTCCTTCATTTTTATTGAAATGTGTATAGGTCGCCGTTAAATTAAAGGGAGCTCATGGTTATCAGGCTAACCTAATTTGTTACTAAGGCATAGGAGTGGAAAGAAGTAGTAGTATTGTACTTATTTCCAGTTACTAAATGCATTGGTAAGGTTACAACGGAAAAAAAGTGCGTTTCTAAAGTTCTTTTTGATCATCTGGCCTTGAGGAAGTCACCACGCGGAGGCCTAGAATTTAAGATTAGAAGAAAAATGATTTGATGTTTAAAATATTACATGAGAACCATTAATTACGATATGGAATTTATTGTTCAGCACTGGAGTAGCTGCAGCTGGTGCCAATTTGTTCTCAAGTATTAGTATGAGTGTAGAGGTAGTGGCGGTGAAGGCAGAGCAGAATGTGAAGTATGATGCAGAAGATTTCACTTTAGTGTACACTTGCTAAACATGAGGGGCCAGATCCCCAGATGGTGTAAATCAGCCTAGATCTGTTGACTTCAGTGCAGCTATGCTGCTTGACCCCAGCTGAGGATCTGGCCTCAAATGTTCATAATGGGGCTTTATGGAAGTAGTAGCTGGTGCTGACTTGTTCAGAGCTGAGGATCACATACCCAAAAGCATATTAAAAGGAGTACTTTGATGTTTTACTTCAGCTGGCATACATTTAAAAAGAGGGAGCTTGTCAGTTTTCTCTAGCTCTAAATCTTTTGTGTCGTTGTGCATATTTCAGATTAGATGGTTTTAGTTTAACAGGTTTAGGAAAATGTCCCAATCCTGTAATCTACTGAGTAACATTTGTAAGTACTAAGCACCCTCAATTTCCATTGACTCCAGGAGTCACTCAGCACTTGCAAGATGGAGGCTTAGCTGTATAACTTGTAGTCAGCAATGTCAACAAATCTCTTATTCTTAATTCCCTATTCTCTCCCCTTATGCTTTTCAATATAGAATGTCCCCTAATCTAAGGGCAATCTTTCTACTTGCCTTAAACAGCCAGAGCATTAAACCCTATAGCTTTGCTCTTTCATTTAAATTATGATTGTCAATTTCCCTGTCATCTCAAAATCTGGTGGAGTGAAGTGAGAGGATGAGGCTCATCATGTCTAAAAGAAAAATAAGGGAAAAGCCCAAGTTGTTTTTATTTTTTTAAAACAGAACTTGCATGCATTTAATTTGGTTAATTTGTTTTTTAGAGAAAATGTGGGAATCAAAAAACATCTTGTCTTGCACCACTCACACTCCATGTTGCTATATATCTCCCATTAGAGATCATGGGAGATAAACAGGGGCGGCTCTAGGTATTTTGCCACCCCAAGCACAGCAGGCAGGCTGCCTTCAGCGGCGTGCCTGCAGGAGGTCCCCAGTCCCATGGATTCAGCGGCATGCCTGCGGGAAGTCCACCAAAGCCGCAGGACCAGTGGACCCTCCACAGGCACACCGCCAAAGGCAACCTGCCTGCTGCCCTCATGGCGACGGGCAGAGCAACCCCCGTGGCTTGCCGCCCCAGGCACGTGCTTGGCGTGCTGGTGCCTGGAGCTGTTCCTGGAGATAAACATATACATGAAGGGGAGACTATACCCCCAACTGCATAAACCAAAGCAGCCCCTAGACCTGCTTTCAATTACATGACTGGTACTTCACCAGCAGGTCATTAGTTGTCTTTGTGACGCTGGCTGAAATCACAACCATAATATTCTGACATGGAACTAATTGTTCTTGAACAATTTCTCCAGTGTATAAGACTATAAAGAGCCCTTCACATTAGCCATGGAGTCCCTCTCATCCCACTCATTTTAGGGCCTGATCCTGCAGTAACTTATAAATTGACTGGGAAGCACCTTGTACAATCAAGCTTTTATCCTGCAACAAACATTAGACCCAGTCCTACGCTCACTGGAATGAATGACAAAGCTCTCATTGACATGCATGATGCAGGCTCCATTATTTTCTCTTGATGATGAAAGGAAAATCACATTAATTTGTGTCTCGAATTCCTTTCTGCCCCATTTATACTATTCTAGGCATTAATCCAGTACAAAATCATATTCCAAGTTCCCGGAATTTTCCACTGAACCTCTTTTTAATTTCCCATAAATGAAATTGATAGTGTTAATTGATCTTTTATTCAAAAGGAGAACAGCTTGTCTGGTAGGAACAAAAGTTAAAATATAGACTGTTCTCATTTTAGCAGGTGAAAAATCTAGGACCTGATTGTTTCCTGTTTTCCTACTTTTTCAGTCATTTGCACTTGTTCAAAGTGAGTGAAAAATACCATGGTTCTGATCTGCCTACACTTTGTACAGATGTAAAATACTATGCAAAGCTGTGGATGCTGCTAAGGTAACCTCAGGGATTCACTGACACTTGCAAGACAAATAGTGGAGGACAAGATAGCATTTTTAGATAATTAGATGAATGTTTTGAAGTGGGCTATGTGGAGTCGCTAACTGTATTGCTTTTTTTGATGGAGTCAGTGCAGGGGTGGCTCTAGGCACCAGCGTAGCAAGCGCATGCCTGGGGTGGCAAGCCGTGGGGGGTGGCCTGCTGGTCGCTGTGAGGGCGGCAGGCAGGCAGCTTTCAGCGGTGCGCCTGCAGAAAGTCTGCCGGTCCCACGGCTTCAGCAGCAATTTGGCGGTGGGGAAGCTGATGGCATGGCACCGGTGGACCTCCCGCAGGCATGCCGCTGAATCCGCGTGACCAGCGGACCGGACCACCCGCAGGCACGCCGCTGAAAGCTACCTGCCTGCCATGCTTGGGGCAGCAAAAAACATAGAGCTGCCCCTGAGTCAGTGGACCCAATTCTCCTCTCACTTACACTAGTGTAAATCAATAGTAACTTCACTGAAGTCAATGGAGCTGTTACATGGGGTTCTCTCAACTCAAAGCTCTTGGTAACTTTACTCTTTGTGAGGTAGTGACAGGAGATAAATCACTGGGGACACAGCCTGTCCATCTGGTTAAGGATTGGCACAAACCCAAAGTGCTTTTATCCAAAATTATTATTTTATTAGATCTCCAGCACACACAGATATGCAAAAGTGTTAGAGTGCCCCCCAGCAATAGTTACCCACGGTCTGGAAGGGTCTTGAGTGGTCAAACGATGAGGTTCAAGCGGCCACCTATCCGTCTGTCGCTGGGGATTCCAAGAGATGTCCAGAAGGTCAAATCCAAATTCCTCAGACCTATCTACCCCTTTTATGTTAGTAACTGCTACAATTACATCAAAAGAGAGCCTAACTAGGAAGGCAGCAGCAGGGTCATGCTCACGTCTCATGATCACTCAAACCACTCCCCTCTGGCTTGCCTAGTTATGCTAAGGCTGCTACAGAGGCCTACTAACTTACATGTGTTTGGCAATAAGCATCACAGTCGATATTCCAGTACGGGCCTAGGCATTTTGCTGCACTGTCAAAGTCTCCCTAACAGAGCCACACTATTGTAAATGAGATGAGAATCTGGCTCAGTCTGGCTATGGCAAATTACCAGTAATAGTTGAGTGAATAACAAGGTACCCTTAACATGCTTTGATCAGAATACCATGTGGCCAGTGTATGTCACTTTAAAATCCCAAGAGCCATTTCATTGTATTGAGTCACGCTGAATTCTTTTTATAAAAATTAGCACAAAAAATACCTTCTCAGCCACTACGATATAGTGTAACATCTTGTAGTGTGACATCATTATGATGTGAATATGAATGTCTAATCTAGAGAGCATATTAAAATGTTCTGGAAAAGCCTCACAAATGCATCAGCCAATTTTCATAATTTTCTTAATAATAACCATTTTCATAATTTTTCTTAAAAATATCAACAGAGACCCACTCAGCCTAAGGACCAGCTACCTGGAAATGTTTGGTTTGTAAAAGATATTGCTTTGCTACAGCATGACCAAAAAGACACCACAAGAAAGGCAACAAAGATGGTTCGAGGTATGGTTCTAGGATTAATTGTGATGGAAAGAAGAATAATTAACAGGGGCTTGATTGAGGTATTCAGAATTATGAAGGCGTTAATGAAAACTGAACAGTTCCTGCTTTTATCCTGCCCCAACTTAAAAGAAGAAGGGGGAGGACTCAAAATTATAACCACAGTAAATATAGACTAAATAAAAGAAAACTCTTCTTTATGCAGTGTAGAATTAATCTGCAGAACTCATTGATGCAAGAGGTTGAATCAAATAATATTGGTAGATTACTTCATGACCACTAAAATATTCTGTAGCAGTTCAACATAAGACACCTTATGGTCATATCTAAAGGTCTCCTGCAGGTGCAGATGTTAGGCAGAATTATTTTCCTTCATTCTGATGCAGTTACATTTTGTGCTCTTAATCCATCAAATCTCTCTATTGAAGCAGCATTGGGCTAAATCACCGTATCATGACCTTCTTAAACTGCAGTGCTGTTATATAGTATCTGTATAATTACACTAGAGTTGAGTGTGATTCCTTTATCACAAAATAGTGCTGAGAGGCTTAATTAATTGATTAAGTGCTTTTGAGATCTTAAATTGGAAGGCACTATGGAGTGCTTATTACTATGTGAAGCATTGTTAGCCAGTTGATTAGATACATTATGGGATTTTTTTCACCTTCCTGTGAAACATAAGGCATTGGTTAAACCCCAAACCTGCAATGAGCTGTATGTAGGTGGCGCCTTCTATCTCTGCTGTGCACTGAAATCAATGGGCTTCCATCCACTCAGCTCATGTTTCAGGGCTGGACCCTGAAGGGATAATGCCTACGTAAACCTCCGGACTGCTGTTTCACAAATAAAGCTTTTCACAATCAAATGTTAGTTTTCACAAAAACAAACCATTTTTGTCCTAGAAACTGAAAATATGTGATTCATAGAACACCATTGACATTTTTCCATTTTAACTACCAAAAACGCGATGCAATAGATTCAGCTCCTAGAGCATTTTTTGAAAAAAACATTTATTTTCAAAGTAAGAAGGATCTTATACGAAGTATGAATATAGACCCTTTTTCTTCTTTTCTCGGCCCCACCCCCACAAAGCAGTGCGATTATTTATAAGCTAATGGTTCAGGCAGATGTGCCACAAGCTTCACGCAGAGTTCTCCAATGCCCTTTTTATTATTGTTGCTATTATTGGTATTATAGCAGTGTCTAGAGGGCCCAGCCAAGACCTGGGTCGCATTGTATGTACATGTAGTAAGAGGCAGTCCCTCGCCTGAAGAGCTAAACTCTAATTAAACAAGACAGATAAATGTGAGAGAGGAAACAAAGACACACAGGGCTGAAGTGACTTGGCCAAGGTGTCACAGCAGGTCAGAAATTTGGGAATAGAACAGAGGTTGCCTGACTCTCTGTCCACTGCTCTGCCCACTGGACCTTGATGCCTCTCAAGTGTTCCCCTTTATTTCTGACCTAAAATGCTCTTATTAAGCTTGTTTTAGGCCTTGAGCAAAACTGGCTAGTTGGGATGAATTTTGCGGTGGTTTGTGATGTGTATAAATGAAGAATGAGAGAGATGGGGGTCATGAAATACATCTTTGCTTGAAAGTCAAACGATGCTTTGTAGAATCTGTAGTAGGTTTCCAGAGGTGAAAATTCTAAATTGCACACCTTGCCACCCCACAACCCATTCATTCATTTATATTGAAAAATTAACTTTGAAAGGCAGCTAATGAGATATTTTTGGCTTGAGTGCCAGGCAGTGGGACTCAAATGTCATGCTAGTCTCTGCTAAACAACTTAGGCTTGATTTCTTCTTGACTGAGTAAAAAAAAGAGATGATATTGTTCCAAGTGCCACCCTCAGTAGATTGTGCAGATCTTCACAATATGTTTGCCACTCTTCTTTTACATGCTTTGAACAACAATGAAATAGTTAACAATATTGACATTTATAGTAACATAACTGGGCATCTGAATTAACACCCCATTAAGATCACTGGTGCAGTTCCCACCTTTCAGAGCTATTGTTTCAAGCTGTTTGTGTACTGCAATAGTTATGCTAAGTTCACGTTTTGAAGGTTTTGTTCGCAATCATAAAAGCTTGAGACTTACGTTTTTGCTTTAAATGAAAGCTTCAATTCTGGAGCAGAAGTTGTCAGCTTGGGGGGAAGAGGTTATACAGCATATATACACATATGGCCCCAATTTGAGCTCTGTACAAAATGTAAACCATCCAGAATGTTTTGAGATTTTTAAAACACTGTGTTATTATATACAGTGGCTGCACTGAAAAAAGATTCCTTTCCAGCTTGAAAGACTGTGTGGGTTTGAGAAAGAGACTATGTCTACACTACAGACTTCTGCCAGCATAGCTATGTTGGTCAGGGACATGAAGAGGTGTGATCCCTAATTGGAAGAAGTTCTTAGTGTAGATGCAGCTATGTGGGCAAAGGTGTCTTTTTGCCAGTGTTGCTTGCTTCCTCTAGGGGGAGAGGCATTGATGGTTTTACTATACTATACTATACTATATTATACTATACTATACTATACCACACCACACTAGGGTCAGGTCTATACTATAAATTTACATGGATATAACTATGTCACACAGGGGAGTGAAAAATACACACTCCTGAGTGACACAGTTATACTGATGTAACTCCTGGGGTAGACAGCACTATATTGACAGGAGGACTTCTCCTGTTGACATAGCTACTGCCTCTCAGAAAGGTGGATTCATCGGTGATCCCTCAAGTCGAGGATGATCTTTCACAGGTTTTATTTTTTATGGGTCCTTTGGTGACTGAGGGGTCCAATCCTTGAGCCACAGGTTCATTGGCAGATATTGCAAGTGGTGTTGGAAGTCAGGGTTGGGCCATGATGGCTGCGTGACAGTTATCTTTTTTTTCTGGTGTTTTTCTGTGACATTACAAGGTGATTTTCCTCAAAAGTGGATGTTCCCTCTCTGACAAATCTTCGCCGGTTCCTTATCCTGCGCTGCTGTCTCCCCGTGTGTGGTGTCGATGCCACACCTCTTGATGCTTATATTGAGGATGTCTTTACAGCATTTCTTTTGGCATCCCCATTTCCTTTCTCCTTTGGTGAGCTGGGCATACAGCAGTTGTTTTGGTAAGCGTACATCAGGCATGCGCACACAATGCCCGCTCCACCTCAGCTGGTGCTGGATAATCAGAGTCTCTACACTGAAGATGTCCTCCTCTGTGACGACACTGACATTAGTGCGACAATCCTCCCACTTTATGTTGAGGATCTTCCAAAGAAAGTTGCTGGTGCTGGCATTCCAGGTTTTTCAGGTGCTTTCTATAGGTCACCCAAGTCTCACAGCAATAGAGGAGAGTTGGGATTACCACGGCTTTATAAACTAAAAGTCTAGTGTGTGTTCTGATGTGATTCTTGAACACCTGGTGAAACAGTCTGCCAAAGTCAAGGCTGGCACAGTGGATTCTGTGCTGAATCTCGACATCTGTGTCTGTCCTCTATGAAAGATGGCTGCCAAGACAGACAAAATGTTCTACATTTTCCATCTCTTTTTTGTTGACATAGATCTTCCTTTCTGGGTCTGATGATTGACCGGGGACTGGCTGATGGAGAATTTTTTGTTTTGCTGATGTTCAGAGTTAGCCTAGGCTTTTGTAAGCTTCAGAGAAGCAATTAAGGGCTATTTATAGATCCTCCTTTTAGAGTGCAACTTCTGCACAATCATCTGCGTACCGGAGTTTGGTTATTGTGGCCGATATTACTTTAGTTCTGGCATGGAGACGAGAAAGGTTGAAGAGGTTGCTGTCAGTCCAATATTGGATTGGTAGACGGTCTTGGGTTAATGTTTTCATAACTGCTAAGAAAATGAAGAAAAGTGTGAATGCTCGTACAGAACCTTGTTTTACTCAAGTCTGGATGTCAAAAGGCTCAGAGGTAGAGCCACTGCACAGGATGGAGGCAGTCACCTGGTTGTGGAGGAGTCTTACAATGATGATAAATTTGCTTGGGCAGCCAAACTATAACATGATTTTCCACAGAGCCTCATGGTGCCTTGTGATGGTCTGAAGCTACACTGGGACTCTGGAAATACTTCCTTTGCAAAAGGGAGCTGGCGATTCAGTAAGATTCTAGCAAGAATCTTCCCAGCGATGGAGAAAGAGGATTAACGACACCAAAGGGAGAAGCTTTCCCATTAGTGTAGTAGCATCTTCACTGAAGTGCTACAGCAGCCTAGCTGCAGCATTTTATGTGTAGATCTGCCCTAGGAGAGATTTGCCTTTATAGTATACCAGTACTCCTATACTACTAAAGAGCTCATAGTGTAGATGCAGCCCGAGATTCCCTCTACTTAAAATGGGACAAACTATTGGAACCAGTAATATTTCTCAAAACATGAGTTTTTAATTGCTACTCCTGTGATTCTATCAGAGCTTGAGTTGCTGAGCTCATCAGTTCCCACTACCTTGCAGTAAGTGTTTAGCACCTAGCTGGATTGGGCCATTATATAAAATGGCCGGTGGCTTAGAAAGAAAATCAGTGGTGCGATCGTCTGACTTCAGTGATGACACATAGAGAAACAACCTATGCATCTCTTTCTCTGATCTTATCCTATCAAGTTTGTTTGCTGATCGTTGATAATTCATGGTTCCATACAGCTGTTAAAATGATCTTTGATCAATTTCAGAGAGTTATTTTGTCATGAGTTGTAAAAATCCCTGATGAAATAATAGGAAGCAGCCTAAAAGCCTCGTTATAATGCAGTAAAGTAAGGAGGAATATTTAGAGACAATGGCAAAAGCAGTATATTTTTGCATAGACTGGACAATATTTTTGGGATGATACAGTTTAATATATTCTAGTGCAGGACAAGGTCACTTTCTTTTAGTTACAAGCAAATACTCAACAAATAAAAATAAAAAAGCACACAACAGTGAAAAATATGTGCATTTTACTGTCATCAAGAAACTAGTCACATTTGAAAACCTACCATCAATTTGACAGAACAGTTCTAACCTTTTCCCTCTTTTTGTTACAAGGCTGGGTTTCGGAGTGGTACTTTCTTCAAGTGCTTATTTGAAAAATGATCTGCTGTACTCTGCTCTTTGCATCAGGAGGCAGAAATAACTTTTGTTGCAGTTTAATTAATAGCTCTTGCTTTTTCTTTTTTAGTTCAACTATTTACAACTAGGATAAATATTTTTAGCAAATTTTATTAATGGCAGTCATTCTGCTTTCTCTTTCTGGGGGCTTTGTTCTCATGTGTTTCCCAAAGCATTACACTTTAATGTCTTTGTTCATTGGTTTTAAAGTCTTTCTTCAGCTGGGATAATAGAAAAAACATCTCTGTCTGCTCAGCCAGTGGCAATTCTAGCTGTTCTCAGAGGGGTATATGTATCTCAAGTTTGTTGCTTGGGGAGTTAGATATACAACTCCAGATAGACTTAATGAGAGTTACATGCTTAATTCTCCACTCAGTACATGGAAAATATACCCAGAATGTGAAGAGTGAGGCTCTGTGATCTCAGCTTTAAGCATCTTTGCCTTTTCCTTTTTTTATGCATTATTTCATCTGCATACATTAGCTAAAATAATTGACAGCTGGTTTGCATTTTTTTCATCTTCTGAGTCTGTGTCTGCCTTTTTTCAAGGGAATGGCTGGGTTTGGCTGCATCTTTTGAACTGAAAGACTAGCTAATTCATAAGGTGGGGAGAGGGATTTGCCAGACAGGCTCTGTTCTTAACCTGATTGCTTTATGTCTTAGCCAAGAACAAGGTGCATTAAGGTCCATTGTCCTTAATTACAAAAATGCCCACTGTGAGTTATCATATTTAGATATTTACATTTGTACAAGTACTGAGAAAAAAACTGAGTGTGAGGGGATATGGATTTACAGAGGGATTCTGGGTGTAATGGTAATTGGACTCTGCAGGGGGGTCCAGGTGAAGGTGGTTGGGGCTCAGTGGGAGGGTCTGGATATGAGGGAGATAGAGCTCGGCAGGGGGTGTCTGTGTGTGGGGCTCAATAGGGGGTCCAGATGCTGGGGGAGTGAGGTTCAGTGGGGCAAGAATCCAGATGCAGCTGGATCGGTGGGGTAGGGATCTGGGTGCAGGTGGCTCACTGGGGTGGTCCAGGTGCAGGGGAGTGGGGCTCATTGGGGGGTTCTGAGTGTGGGGGAGGGGTGAGGCTCGGCGGAAGGGTCTGGATATGAGGGGGTCTGGATGCATGGTGGTTGGGCAAATGGGGATGCAGCTTCCTGTGCAGGGATCGCTCCCCCTGCAGCTGAGGAGCGATGGATTTAGGAAGTGGGGGGAGGGGGAGTTTGCAGAGCTTCCTGCAGCTGGGGGAGAAATCTGTGGGTGGGTCTGACCCAGATGCTGTGCAGGGGAAGAGGAAGTCCCGTCCTCCCCAGCCCAGCCAGGACTAGCAGCTGAGCCCAGCGCAGGGTAGGAGCCACCAGCCGGGTCTTCCCCGTCCCGCCTCCTGCTTCACAATGATTTACCTCTCTGCTGGCTGCCCTGGGCACCCGAAACATACTGCTGAGGAGGGTCACATGACTGCTCTTGTGGCCTCCCTTTGCTTCCCCTTCAGAAAGTCATTTTTCTGTGGAGAAGCAAAGAAAACTGGGGCGGGGGAGGAGAAGCATAAATTCTGTGCATGCTCAGTGGTGCAGAATTCCCTTAGGAGTACTTTGTGTAGAGACTCCCTCTACTGCTTTATGCTGCTTGCAGCTTCCCCATTACTATCCTTTCCACCTCTGCTCCTGCATTTCCTTTCCCTCCATCCATCATTCTGAGTCTGTTTAAGGTGGTCTTTTCTGTTCCTTCCCAGAGGTGATCTCTGCTGCCCTTCACCACTCAGCGTCCTCACCAGTCTGTCTTTGTATCCAAAAATTTTCCTGGTGGGGGACAGGATTACTGCCTGCAAATATTTGAAGGATGTAAACACTAAGGCGGAAGATAAGTTTTTCAGGAAGGATGGTCTAGATGGTTAGGGGCTTACTCTGGAATTTGGGATATGTGGGTTCAGTTCCCTGTTGTGCCTCAGACTTTGTGCAAATCACTTAATCTCTCTGTGCCTCAGTTCCCAATCTTAAAAAAAAAAAACAAAACAAAACAGGGATAATAGTTCTTGTCTATCTCACAGAGGTATTGTAAGGATAAATACATTAAAGACTGAGGTGCTCAGATATTAAGATAGATGGGGAGAAGGGAGAGACATATTTAGGAGTAATGGGATGAAATGAAAAGGACAATACAAGTTGAATATCAGAATAATCTTTTTTTTTTTAAATGAGGTATATTTGGCTGCGGAGTCTCCCAAGGGAAATGATAGAAGTTGTGTTGCTTGGGACAAATAACTAGACTGAACAAAACACTAGGAACAATTATGCATTGCAAGGGAATGGACTAGATAACCTACAAGATCTTTTCCGTCCTTTTACTTCTTTGATTCTCCTGTAGAAATAAGATGACACGTAAGAAAATATGGACCAATCAGGTCATTATATAAATGTACAGCAGGTCTACTTCCACGTGGAAAAATAGATTTCTTATTTAATCACTTGTGTACAGATTAAACATGGGCAAAGTGGTTTGGAAACATAAGACTACCACCTCACTCCAAACCTTCACTTATCCATAATCTGTTACAGATGGGGCAGAGCCCAACATGTCCCTGATCAGTCATCACCTCGTGGCAGATTTTATTCAGGGATGAGTATAGGGGGAAAATTGGTTCTCTGTCATTTGTGTCTCCTCTTTAGGGAACAACTAGGTAACCTATATACTCCTCTGGCTTCTGGTGTCTTCAGTGGGAACTGACCAGGCAGCCCATCCCTTGGCGTAGCGCCATGTGATACAACTAGTCTTACATCCCTGTATCACAAGAAAGCAGGGAAAGGTCTACTTAGAGAGAGTTGGGATTTACTGGAAAAGGGTAGTACTGGAAAGACAGAGGGTCACATGGCCAGTATTTCTAAATGTGATTTCCACAACACATCAGTAACTTGTTAAATGTACTTCTATATGTTGCAGACAGAAGACAATAAAATTCCTGTCTCTGACTTTTGGCCTGAGTCAGGTTTTTCTCTCCCGTTTCTGCCCCCATATTACCTAAGTCTTCAGTCTGCCTTCCCTCTCAGATTTGTCCTCCAAATATTAGATGAATCCAGGTCATTTTCATCCCCCTCAAATCCTCAGGTCCCGGTCCAGCTTCCTGTTCCGGATCACCAGCAGGCAATATATACACATCACTGACAATATAAGCCCAGAACCATGATAATGGGTGCACGGTTGTAAAATTGCACACCTCACAGGAATATAGGGACCAGTTCATGGGGACTTAAAATAACTCTCACCTAATTGATCCCCTTTCTCTCTCTCTCTCTTTCTCTGATCTTGATGCCCTTTTTCCATGCTGCTCCTAATGCTTGGAATTCCTCTCTCTCCTCATTCAAATTCCTCCTCCTCAGAGCACTTTTCTCATGTGAGATTTAAGCTGTTGTTCTGTAAAGTGTATGTTTCTATACACATATGTTGTTTGTCTGCTTGGACTGTAAAACCCTTATGTCAGGGACCATTATGACCCTGAAATTTTGAGTAGGACAGAGCACATTGTCCTAGTCAATAAATAATAATGCTGGACTGACTCATGGTTCTGCTGCTGCTGCAACAGGATTCTGCTACTGCAATGGCTTTCTGGCAGCAGCAGTTTTAGGTTGGAGAGAATCAAAAGGGAAAATGCACTGTATGCAAGCTCTCTGCTACTGGTGCCTGCTGCAGCTTTGTGTGATAATGGAACATGGCAATATTCCTTTAATTCTGGGACTTTCAAGGTAATAGTCCAGCTGTATAGGGCAGTACGGAAGCAATTAAAGTTCTGGTCCTCAACCCCTAACTACTTAGGCTATGCCAGTCACCATGGATCTCACATCTCATCACCACCACCATTGCTGCTGTGGTTCTTACTATGACTATGCATTCAACCATCTCTCTTGACCAATTCTGCTCCGTCCAAAAATGCATTAGCGGTGAGAGAAAGAAGCAGAAGAAAGTCAAATAGCAGCTGTGTGTCTGCAGTAGCCTTACACTGACCCTTTCCAAAATATCTCTGTAGAACATATGTGTGATTTAGATCAACAGTCTGTCTGTTATGGAGAATAGCCTTTGTAATATTTTTTCTTCACTGTTTTAAGACACACAGATAACATTGCATTCCAAACAATCTGCATCCCAGTGGCAGTAATGCATTGGTATTTGTATCAGATCTGAAGTTTCTAATTGATAATTGCAGGCAGTTGTATTAGGAATAAGGAGAACATGCTGAAAAGCAATTTATGGAATAGGGAACTGAGGAAGCTAATGATCTCACACATTGCTTTCTTATGGCCATGGTACATCAGCCCTGTTTCAAAGTTATATAGTGATATAACTTTGAATTATTAATTTAATGAAAACATTACATGTGAAGTAGCAAACTGCATTAAAAAGAATCTTGCAAAAATATTGTTTTCAGGAGCTGTCAGTGTGAAATGGGCTCTTTTTGCCTGGTGTGTCTTCCATTTGCTATTACTTTATTTTTTTATAGGACTGCAAACTTTTTCTGGAAGCCACAGGAGGCAGTACACTAAAGACAAGTACAATGCAACTGCTCCTGCTTCCCTTATGGAGCGAGCTCCCAAAAATGAATCCAGGGCTGATGTTGGTGGCTCTTTGAAAGACAGAGATCCATCCAAAGGCACTTCAAAGTCCAAAGAGATTCGAGCACAAAGCTTTCTGAAACCAAAAATCCCTGTGTCTGGTTGTGTGTGTGATACAAAGGCCTTATCAAAAACTGCACTGGAAGAAAACGATGTCCACAGGAAAAATCAGTTCCCAAAAGGTAAGCTGTAAATCTTGTCCTGGATCTTAGGAATGCAATTTCAGTGTTAAAATGAGGTCAGACTTAAAAGTATAAGTGAAATAATACAAAGCCTATCCATAGTTGTCTAGTTTTCAATACTGGCTAAGAGTTATTTGGTGACAGGTCACTTCACATAATTGATTTTTATAAACACTATACATTGCCAAGGTCTACAGAGACCAAAAAGGAAAAGAAAAAGGCAATGCCTTTATAAATAGATTACACACAAAAAAACCCCTACCTTAAAAATGGTAAGATATAGAGTCAAGCACTGAAAAGGAAATGCCAGAATTCAGGTTGCCCTTGCAATCTTGATTTGGCCTTCTTGTTTTAATTACCTTATCACATACTGCTTTTTCCCCAGGACCCTTGCCTCATTCAGCATGCAATCTCAGCATGGAAACTGCATCGAAAATTTCAGCTCATGTAGCTGAAGTCTGACAAAAGGTATAAGCAACTGAAAATAGGGTTTTGTAATGGAAAGTGTTGGGCAACCTTAACTATATGCAGCACTACATGCCCCGCCTAAAATACTGCCATCTTACATAATATATCTATGTATTTTCTGTTTTTCAAAATGTAAACACCTCCTTTTCATGTCATTACATTAAAACACATTTTTCTTAGGCTTCAGTTCCCGCACAAAGGTTTTACCTCCATACACATTCATATGTCTATAACTGAGATGACCCCAAGGGGCCAAAATCACCATGGGAGAGACACTAGACTTGAATTTGGCTCTAATATCTATTGACTTCTGAGAAATTACTCCAGGGATGATTTGGCCCAAGGTACTATGAACAAATATGTTGGTTTTGCTATGATAGTAGCAATTCAGCCTATTTTTCCTTATAATTTATGACTGAATAAAACTAGAGCATATAACACCTATTTAATTGACAGAGGACACAATTTTCAAATATCAGTACCTAAAGTTAAATCCATTTTAATCCACTGACTAAAAGTGACCTGATTTTGCAAATGTGCTGAACATTCACAAATCCCATTGAAGCAATAGGTGATTAGCATCTTTGAAAATATGACCCCTTTATTTAGGGGCTCAACTTCAGGTACATCAGTTTCAAAATTTTGCCCAAAAGAAATCAAGCAAACAACTAAAATGAGAGGAGAATGCATCTGAATTTTTTTTAAGACATCTGTGTCTAATAACTTAAATAATTTAGATTTTTTTTAAAGTACAGCATAATGTTTACAGTATGTCACGAGGAAAATTATTTTTAGTTTACTGCAACCAATCAATTGAAGCAAACAGCAATGGGCTTTATTTCCAGATATAAAAATCCCAGAAATCATATTATTTGACACGAGATGCAGTTAGTGTTGCTGTTTTAGAGTTGTGCGTATGGGGATTGTTCAGTAGTTAATTTGTTATTCTGAATTAATTCTACATTTTAAATCAGATGCTTCTCAACTGTTTTGAAAAGGTGTCTTTTGCATTTTGGGCACGGGACTTCTCTTGGGTCTACATTATGCAGGAAATATTGATTATAAAAGAGCAATAGAGTATGGTCATAAATAAGGAAAATCTTTTTAAAAGTGTGATTACAGAACCTATTGGATTAAGTACAGTTATAATGAATTGCTGTCCTGTGTTTTACCTTTTCTTTATTAGCATTTTGTATAATCACACCAAAATAGGCCTGATGAATGCCCAGGAACAATAGAAAGAAGGAAGACTAATATATTAGAAATTAAAAAGCAATACCAATTCTCATTAAAGCCTCAGTTTGGCCAGAGACAAGTAATATGTGATAAGTTCCACAGCAGTTTATTATTTTCCATTACCCGTGCAATAATTTTAAACGGTCTCAAAGTCTGTAAGTTGCAGTGCAGTAATATTGCTTTACATAAAGTCAGTGTGTTATGGAGGTATCTTGCTTTTCAGGAAGCAAAAACCAAACAGATCTAAATATCAAAATGGTATATTTACACTTAATTGTGAAGATTTGCTTAATATGAAAGATACTTCTGTGTCACAGGGCAGTGACTAGCACCTATGATCAGGCCTGATCTATTCTGCTTAATGAGGCCTCTTATTAACACCTTGGCATTCTTATTTCAGAAATTGCCTTCCATGTCTAATGATGTGCAGAACCCAATCAAAAATTAACCATTCACCCTTAATGAACTTTTAAATCTCTCTAAGGTGATTACAAATTCAGTGGTTCAGTTGACAAAATAAAAGATTGTAGGAAGAGTGATAAACAAGAGACGGCCAGCAGGGTAACAACCTCCGCAGCTCACTCACCAGATGTTACTCATGAGAAACAAGAAGCATTCACACAGCCAGAAATCTACGCTGAGCCTGAGAAAATTCCATCCAGCCTACTGACTCTAAGGGTAAAATATCAAATGTTTCTCTACTGTTAATTCTGGGACTGATTTTTCATGAATGCTGGTTCCTTCCTGGGAACTCACCAAGGGCAGAAGTTCAGAGTTAGTTTTGTGTTCCTTTTTCACTTGTGTTTGTCACTTGCATCTGCTGTTGAATTATTCACAAGACCATCTTGTCTGACTGCAAAAGAGATGCAGTGCAACTGGTTGTATCTAGAACAAATGCCATTTTCACAGCTTTAGAAGCCAATGGAATGATGATAAGAGCTGGGAGCTCAGTGTTCAGAAAGTCACAGTTTCCATAGGCTCTAGAACTGCTCCTCAACTCTTCGTGAGCCTGGGGATAATTTACATTTAAATAGTCCTAGGACAAATTCTATTGAATTTATTCATAAATGCTCTGAAGAAAGGGGTAAATAGTGAGGTGGCAAAGTTTGCAGATGATACTAAACTACTCAAGATAGTTAAGACTAAAGCAGATTGTGAAGAACTTCAAAAAGATCTAACAAAACTAAGTGATTGGGCAACAAAATGGCAAATGAAATTTAATGTGGATAAATGTAAAGTAATGCACATTGGAAAAAATAACCCAACTTTTACATACAATATGATGGGGGCTAATTTAGCTACAACGAATCCTGAAAAATATCTTGGAGTCATCGTGGACAGTTCTCTGAAGATGTCCACACAGTGTGCAGAGGCAGTCAAAAAAGCAAACAGGATGTTAAAAATCATTAAAAATAGAATAGAGAATAAGACTGAGAATATATTATTGCCCTTATATAAATGCATGGTACGCTCACATCTCGAATACTGTGTACATATGTGATCTCCTC
>NC_133783.1:43820633-43970435 GCF_003597395.2 Chelonoidis abingdonii
ACTTGATCATTACCTGTTAGGTTCACTCCCTCTGGGGCACTTAGCATTGGCCACTGTCGGTAGACAGATACTGGGCTAGATGGACCTTTGGTCTGACCCGGTACAGCCGTTTTTATGTTCTTACACAAATCCTAAAATGACACTACTCAAGCACAGCTCATAGCAGGAATTATGAGTATATGCTGGCTATAACGTAAATTTTTATTGGTGTTCAGGAAGGTGCAGTTCTTGGGCAGAGGCAGTAGCCATGGCAGGAGGGGAAACAGGGAATGAACTCCCGCCCAGACTACCACCAGGCCCTAAAAACAGAGGGATTTGCTGCTGTCTCATCTGATGCAATGAGTTGCACCGGTCCCCTTTCCCCCATGACTCACTCTCATTGGTTGAGCAGGGATGCTTAGGGCATAGTGCTTCTGAAACACATCACTGCAGTTTATTTTCTTGCATATCATCTGGGAATGAGTTTTCAAGAAGATTTATATAAAAGGAAAGTTTGTGAGCTGCTAGTGACAAGCTGTTTCTGAGCTGTTGTTTTTTTTGAGAAACATTGGGCAAAAAGAATCTTAAATCAGGATAATTTTAAAAAATCTGAAACTCAAAAACAGTTTAATACATTTACTTCAAATTTGGCAGGAATATTCCCCTTTGCCTTTAGAATAAATTTGGTAATATTCAAGCCAAATCAGTTTTCCAAGCTAAAGTTAAAGAGGAGCAAATTCAGGGCTGGAAGATGGTTGTTACCTTAACTGTTGAGATGCATTGACTTCTCCATGATAATCCTTTACTAAACCATACTTGACGGGCGTCTCAATGTTGTGTGTTTTGACTTTTTCGTTTAGGAGGCTCTGGAAGTCCATAAACCTCAGTTTATTTCTCGTTCACAAGAACGGTTGAAAAAACTTGAACACATGGCACAACTGAGGAAAACCCAGCAGAATGACACTCCAGAAAAGCAAGAAGGAGCTCTTCTTCCTCAAAAACTTTCCTCAACATCCATTTCTAACAAAAAGAAGCAATATACCATTCCTCACCCTCTCAGTGGTAAGATGAATTGTGATTGTTGCATCAATATCAGGTTTGTAACTGGATATGAAATCTTGGTATGAATGCAGTATTTTTACATTAACTTTAGTGAGAATCAGACCCACTGTTGTTACACAACTGTCAACATGCCAACCTCTATACTAATGCTCTAAACAGAAGCTGTGGTAGGATGCAGATGGAGAGAGAGAACAGTTTTAGCAACAGTGACACAGATTCTCAAAGTTATTTAGGCACCTAACTCCCATTGAAATCACCCGTGGCCTTATCAAAACTTTGGGAATTCACCAGTTATGAGGTTACAACTGTATATCATGGTGCTACTCAGATGCTACAGAGATGAGCACATGAGAGACAGACTGCTGTAGCAATACACCTTAAAACTGGCCACTTTCCTAAGAATGAACCTGGATATGCAAGAGAAGTGGAGAGGTTGTTAGCCCTAGTGAGTAACATACTGAATTATTTTGGTGTGGAGTGCAGTAGCTGTACGCCTGATAGACCTTCTCATTGGTCAGATCACAGAAGTCTCCAGATAAATGACATCAAACCACATGACTTAAAACTATTACTTTTAGACTTTCTTAGCTTCATCATCCATGTTTTTCTTTATTAATACCATTCACAAAAGAAAAGTGTGTGCTTAAATATCATATTTATTTACATGGTTAGCATTCCTCTTTATATTTTATTTTTAAGTTTAGTTAAAGCTGCAGGCTTCTGAAACCACAGCTTTGTACTAAAAAACCAAAACAACGGAAGGCCTCATTAAACAAGTACACAATAAGAAGCTTGTCTTCAGCTATTCTGCTGACAAAGCATTAAAAAGCAATTGTTTTTCTGACATGCTAAATTAGCTAGTAGACCACATGCTTGAATGATCTCTTACTGTAGTATTCATGCCACTGTTTTGATAGGGACTCTGTTTTCTTTTAAAGTTGTAGTTGGACCAGTATGTTGGCAGCAGTGCTCTGCGCTGGGCCAGCAGAGACTCAGGTATGTAACCTCCAGTCCTCTGCTCCCCAGCTACTGAATACCAAACTCATTCCAGGAATGACATGCTTGATACTCAAATGGTGTGGCAGGGAGGAAATTAGATGTTTCCTCCCAATTGCTTATGAATGAGAGGTCTTGGAAGAGATGGCAAGTTCTGGTTCTCCAACAAGAGGCAAAATCCTGCACTGAGAATTAGCAGGAGGTTTAGTTCAAGTTTTGACAGCTTAGTGGGGAGATGAAAATCCCAGAAAGATAGTTGCAGGGTCCTCACTTGTTCAGTCCCAGATTGGCAGAAGCCTTAGGGGGACTTGACTTTCATCTGAACACAGCTGCCAGTGAAGTTTTCATCTTGCAGGCCAAGCAGAAATTAGTAGACTTCCATGGCTCAGCTTCCTCTCCTCCCCCCTGCCATCTCTTGGTAGTTGGAGTATTGAACTGTGCTTAGACTCCAGATGCCTTAGTCACACAACAACATAGCTTTAAAACAAAATCTAGGATGTTCTATCATTTTCAAGGTTACATCCATTGTATCTCAACCCCAGGTGACATGTTAGCACTAATGCATTCTGGATTATTGCTTTGGGGAATTCTAATTCTTGGTGTTATTTGATTTATAGTCTAATACAATCCATTCTACCTTGGCTGTAAAAGTGGAATATAGATTATTATTTTACAGTTCGATAGGTGTAAAAACAAAAGCCAAAGATACTTTAAAAAGGTGAATAAAATTCATTTCCCCATCCAATTAATCAGGTTCATGTATTTACTTGTTGTGAAATCCTGACCCCATTGAAGTCAATGGCAAAACTCCCAGACATCCACCCTTGAAGATTGTAATGTCATAAACTTGCTGGTTTTCCAGTCCAAGGAAGGCAGGGAGGCAGGACCTGGATTTCTAATATAAAAATCAAGAAGGAAATATATGGCTGTGGCTGTATGGATTTTTGTTTGGTTGACTGGTTCTTGGGGAGGCGGTATTTGGATGGTATTGGAGGGGAACACAGGATGGGGGATATCAGGTTTTTGTCATACATCTTAGGCTACGTCTACACTACAGGATAAATTCGAATGAGCTTAAACCGATCTTATAAAACAGATATTATAAAGTCGATTGTGCGTGTCCACACTAGGCACATTAATTCGGTGGTGTGCGTCCATGGTCCGAGGCTGGCATCGATTTCTGGAGCAGTGCACTGTGGGTAGCTACTGTAAAATAATGAGGCCAATAATGTCGATTTCCGTCCACACTAACACTATTCCGATATAGTAATATCGATTTTAGCATTACTCCTCTCGTTTTGTAGGAGTACAGAAATCGATTTAAAGAGCCCTTTAAATCGATATAAAGAGCAGTGTAGTGTGGACAGGTGCAGCGTTAAATCAATTTAACGCTGTTAAAATCGGTTTAACAGTGTAGTGTAGACCAGGCCTTAGAGAAGAAGCAAAAAAAAAAAAAGACAAAACTTAATGTTTTCCCTTTGTTGGGTCATGTTTAAAGCCCCCAAGTCCAACTATACAAAGATTTTCTGAAATAAAAATGAAAAATTTAACCTCTTTCTCCTTGAATTATTATTAAATATTAATTTATATGCTTGTTAAATGAGAAAAACATAATATTGAAATGCATTCATTAATGGTTCAAGTAAATGGCTGTTTCCATCTCTTTATGGTTAGTTATTAAAGATAAACGTGTCTAAAGAGGAGCTTTCATTCCCATAACTCATCTGCCACAACTTGTTACTCATAGAAAGTCTCACTGAATTTTCTATTTGTGATATCTTATCATTCTTATCATGACAGAAATAGTCACATATATGCCATAGTAAATTAACTTATGGATAAATAGTAAATTTTAGGTGTCTGACTAAGCATAATATGTAGGCTACAGTTAAATGGTTTACTAAATTGTTAATGACCAAGTACAACTTCTTAAAAATGACTCTATTTACTTATTCAGTTAAACACAACCACAACAAAAAAGAGAAATTGGGAAGTATATAAATATACTGAGCATACTTAATTTGTACTGAGTCATGACTATGAGGATTTTGAACCTTCTACTGATGCTGGCTATTATGCAGAGCCTACTGTCATTAATGGTATTAGCAGTGCAGGCAGAGGCCTTTCTAGTAATAGGCAAACTTTGCAGCAGATTTCTGGGAGAAGCAGCACAGCAGACTGGTCTATTGGAGGAGATAGATTGGGGTGGGGTGAATTGCAGAATGCTCTAACTGGTCTGTGTGGACCTGGCTGGCACTATCTAAAAGGTGCCTTCTGATATAGTCCACAGGACTACATCAATGCATACTAGATACCTTCCAGTTCACCGCAACAGCGTGCATGCAGGCCAGTTAGAGCACTACACATTAGAGTGCTCTGCAATTCACACCCCCATAGACCCTGCCTCTAGGCAGCTGCCTCCTTAGGAAATCGCTTCTGAGTTTGCCTATAGCTAGAGGAGCCTCTGGGTGAGAAGGACAGGGGCTGGAGAATTGGAGCACAAAACAGACAGTGTGGCCTTATGCCTCTTGCCTCTCCCCCACCCCATCTTCTCCCCCTTCCCCTTTTTACTTCTGGACACAAATCTGAGTACTGTTCTGTACTCAAGTGTTGAACAAAGCAGGCAGCTCTCTGGAGCTGTAAGTTACCATCCACCTGGGAATGGGAAGAAAGGGAGGTTCTGATGCGCCCTAGTCAAACCGGGGAGCCTGGGACCAGGCCTTTAAATGGTAGGCTGAAATGACAAAACATGCCTCCCCCTGGAGTGGGGTGACCTGGAGCAGAGAGGAAGAGGGGAATCCTGCAGCAGTCTGGCTCTGGGGTATCAGGACCCCAGAGGAGACCCAATTTTGCTCCTATTGGCAGGAGGGGAGAGAGCTGCCGACTAACCCCCATAGCTCAGTTTAAGCTCCACAGTTTGCTATCTGTTTGCAAGCACCAAGCTCCTCATACCACTGGCTGGGAGGGACAGCGGGTCCCAGTGGAGGGGTGTAATATTAACAGGGAGCAGAGTTCCCACCAGTGGCTGCAGATGCAAAAGCCTAGACTCTGAGGTGGTGACACCTGTTACTCAGGAGCGATTCATTGCATGGAGGGTAGTGGGGTGTGTCTGAGAATGAAGGTGAATGTGTGTGCAAGGTTGTGTGTGTTCAGGCATGTGTGTAAAATCCATCCAAAAGCAAATGCCCTGCGCAGGTGGCTGGGGGGGAACTATCCCCAATGTGGACCTGGGGCTCTTGCTGACGCCATACTGCCAGGGCCCCACCAATGAATATTTTATTTTAAAATAAAGATTTTAATTCCTGGTGACTATGGTGGAGTGCTGAATGCTGCATGAGACAGAGCCTGCCAGCTAGACTGGGGAATCCCAGCTCCCCTTCCAGCTTCTCCACCTACCCCTTTTGCCATGCAACTTCCCTATACTTCTCTTCCTTCCCCTACCTCTCTCCTGTCACCTCCACCCCCTTGCTCCTCACCTTGTGATCACTCCTTGCTCACCCATTCATCCCAGGTGGCTGGTGCTGCCAGCTCCCTGGCTGGCAAATGCCTGCACAGCACCTCATACCCCTAGAATCAAACATGCAGCCAACCAGGCAGGCCAGTGTTCCCAGCGTACAGAGCCCAGGCTGCTGAGGGCCAACTGTGGAACAAGCTGAAAGTTAATGCTGACTGTCATCAGAGCCTGCAAGCGTGGGCATGGCCACCTGTGTGCTGAGAGCTAGTCTGTCCCTTCCTCAGCCTGAGCCTGAGCTGGTGACCAGCTGAGCTGACTGGAGTGAGTGACTGGGGCAGGGAAGGCATCTCCAGGACCAGCCTGACTACAGGGGGTGTATATAGCAGGCAGAGACCAAGGGCAGGGCAAAGCCCCCATGGACCTAGAAGGCTATCTGGGGAGTTGGGATGGAAAGAAGGGCTACCAGAGGAAGGCGGGTGGTCCAAGAGTTGATTGGAGGGGCTGTGCAGGGCATGCTGAATCCTGGCCCCACTGAGCCTAAACCACCAGAGGGCGGGAGTGTGATCCTTGCTGGTGAACTATTCCTCAAAGCACGTGTAACCCTTTTGCCCCTCTGAATTTGGCAGCAACAAGGGCCGGGTTTAGTATCCAGGGGTTCTGTTTTAATAACACAATGCCAAACCAGCTCGAGCCCCCACCCAGTGACCTGGGAAAATCTTACACACACCCCTGGGTGCCTCAAAGAGGCAATGTTTCCCCTCTCGCAAGCACAGAGTCTCGGTGTAGCAGAAAAACTTAATCAAAATGTGGCTCTGAGAGATACCCCACGTCGAGATATAGCTCGGTCCGCTAAACCAAGCAGTTTCCTGAGAGTTCGAAAGACATTGCTGATCTGCGCAGGCTAGCTTAAATCTACACAGAATAAGCACACGAGCACACCTGTACTAGCAGCAGCGCAATCTTAAAGTGCAATATAGCACCGAGGGATTAATGCTTATGTGGCCAGGCAGTGACCAATCCCTCCTCGCGAACGTCGGACATGAGTCGGTGTAGCAGAAAAGTTTAATTACATGAGATATAACAAACAACCACTAAATTGGAAAGACACCTTAACTAGAGTTCCTAGATCCAAATCGCGCCAAGACCCACCCGGAAATTGGAGCGTGCCTTTTCCCCTGGTCTTGAGTCGCAGCAGCCCCCCCCAACACCCCCACAGCCAAGCCACATTCAAAAGGTTTCTGTCTGGTCAGTGCAGCCCCAAGTCAGAGTCTATTCGCCAGAGTCTCCCCAGCCTGGTAGAAAGAAGGCACCTTATCGTGGTCCGGCAACTGCCCTGCCTCCCAAGGTTCTGCTCGCTTCTCCCACGAACGTGCTTGGATTTACCAGCCATCCACTCTGCCCTCCATACGTCTCACAAACGCTCCGCCTCGACAACCAGCTGCTCTGCTCCACCAGCTGTCCTGTGAGCTGCTACCAGTTGTCTCTGCAAACTGCTTCGCCTGCTTGCCTTCTGTGGGCGCTTCACCTGTCCACAGCTACTCCGCCGCCAGCCGTTCCGCCCCCAGCTGTCCCGCTGATCCGCTCCAGCCCGGTCCACATCCGCCAGCTGCTCTGTGCACAGTATAGTTTCAGGGCTCCCCCACTAGGTAGCACAGTACTCAGTGCTCTCAGCTCAGTAATGTTTAAGCCTCTTTAGTGATTCACTCTTAGGATTCCATGCTCTAGTAGGGAGTTCCATGTGCTGGTGCATAACACATTACCTATGAAGTGAGTTCAGCTCAGTAACACTGTACACCAGATTCTTAAGGGGAAAAAAATCAATTCTGACATTCCACAGTAGAAGAGAGGAGGGGGTGAAACTGATGTTCTGGCTCCATCAAGGAGATCCCCAGGCAACAAAATACTGCCCCAGCCTCCTCCAACTTACTGGGTTGGACCCATGTCCCTTGTCTACAAGTACACCCACTGAGGTTGAGTCATTTTTTGTCAAAGCAGTTCCCACAGCTGGCATCTGGGAGGGGTGGGCGTGCCTATGCAAATTTGAGATCGCATTCCAGACATTCTTTCCCACACTCCTATTTACCACCAGATGAGGGTACAGCTATACCTGACTTCTGCTTACACATAGGTCATTGTGTGCATGTTACACTGTGACAGGGCACAAAGACCAGTACACAAGTGGATGAATGACAACATTGCACTCTGGGTAGCTGAGGCAGTGGGGAGGAGAAAAACAGATCCATGCCACCATTCTGACCATCCTGGGCCAGCTGAGAGCCAAAACAGCCTCTGATGTAATTTAGGACTGCCACTCTAAGCAAACAGCCTGCTTCCAGGGACTGTGGTGGCCAAGAATCTAGCTAAGCATTTAGAGTTCTGCTATGTCTCTCCTACCTCTGCTCTCCCCCTCCCATAGTATCCCCCCTGCTTGAGGGTTGGAAGTGTCATACAGCCAGCTAGAAGATTGCCCTATGACAGGGGGATTCTTCGGCTACCCCCTTTAGAGCAGCTTTCTGGGCTCTTTTGAGCTGACTCAGCAGTGCCTAGTAGCTGGAGCTGAGTGCCAGGAATGAGTTTTGACTCATATATTTTTTCATTAGGTAGTGTGAGTGGGGTGTACTCACCAGAAATGGTCAGAAAAGTGTGTGTGTGTGTGTGTGTGTGTTGGGGCCGGGGGGCTGGTTCCACTCCACACTTCTGTTCCATGGCTGTGTTGCAATAAGATTTGATAGTCTGCACTGGGCAGAGGAGCAGCACACTGAAGTTTTGCCTAGGGCATGAGCTTGTCTTGAGTGGCCTTTGACTTATGTAGCATGCATCTGAGTACTTATTTAGAAGGCTGTGGAAGAGTTATTGTTCTACTTTAGTACTATATAATCTAGTAGATGTATTTGAAAGTTTAAAGTTTTGCTTTTAAAACAATTTGAGGCTTTTAAAGGATATTTAATAGAATATTAAAATAAACATGGTAATGGATCTGTAGACTGCTTTGGAGATTTGGACCACTTCACATTCATTTTAGTGGGAAATGGCATCTGTATCCCCTAGGTAGCTTCAGAAATCCCAGCTGTAGTCTCCAACACAGTTCTCTCCTGCTGTTGGAAAATGATGTCACTTTGCAACAGAATGCCTGAAAGTCAGTCAGCTCAGAAAAGGTGACATCGTATGACTAACATATAAAGCTGTCTTTCCCCTTTACGTGCTCGTGTGCCTAAGGCCAACCCAAAATGCAAGCTGCTCAGATAACAGTAAATTATCTTCGTTACCTGCAAAGCATCACGCTGAAATCTGATCCTACCTAAAGAATAATATATGCTGGCAATGGGAATATGTAATTGAGAACTTAGGTCTTGAAAGGTAAGTACGGGATGAAAAATTTCCCAATTATTTTGTATTATAACATAAGTGTGCTTGCTTCAGATTGTAAACTCTCTTTAGGGTTGTAAGCTCATTGGGGGCAAGGATTGTCATTTACTATATCTTCGTATGGCACCCACCACCATAGGAACCTATATATTCTGTTAAGAAGCTGGGATCTTAAAGTGTTTTTTTGTTTGTCTGGTTTTGTTGTTGTTGTTTTACAAATGCACTGAATTTCCTTTTTAGTGCACAAGTCCTTTTTTGGACAGCTGTTCCGTTCTTTTATATTAGTACTAGCTGCTCTATTAGGATAACAAAGGCAGTAGCCTTGTAACGTCCCTTCCATTCTCTCTGATGCTACAGCCTTTAAGCTTCTTCCCCCCAGTATCACTGGAAATGAGAATGAATATCCTGCTGACAAAATTCCAGACCTTGGTAACCCTGAACTGTGAAACAGGTTAATTTAATATCCAGGCAAGTGTTCATTACCCTGAAGTCCATAGGGCACTTAGCAAGGGCAGTGCCATTATCAGGCACTAAGAACTATTGGAATAAAGAAAATAACATGGCAAGGGTTAAACAGCTAATTCTTAACCTCTAAACTAGCATCTTCTGGGGCCATTTTCACAACAGCTGAGGGAAAACTGCAAGGACTCTGCCAAATCCGGCTTGTCTGCATGTTTCTTGGTCTCTGGGGAGCAGTATGTTCTTTCAAAACAATAGACATAAAAACAGCATTAGAAAAACAGAGAACCCTAGAGAATAGAATGATGAGATGGAAACCAAGTTCAAGCATATACTATGCTTTTAATAGGGTCCATAGGCTTCAGAGTATGGTCTTCTGATTGCCTCTTTAGCCTGAGAATGATGATTTAAGCTCTTTCCTCCTTTCCTGGGGTCTTTGTAACCATGTCAAACACACAGCTCCTTTTCAGCATATCATCAGTGGTAATTCATGAATTTGCCAGCAACAGTTTTTGTAAAGGCAACTTGACTAGCAGACATGACTTCCACTGGCCAGGACATAAGTGACCCTGGTCATAGGTTCTGAAACTCTCTAGCTGGGCAGCACAGCATCCTTATTACACTCCTGGACTACTTACAGTGAGTAAACTTGCAGGTGTTACCCTATGACTGGAGAATTGCTAGCATAGTTCCTATTTTTAAGAAAGGGGAAAAACATGATGCAGGAAACTACAGGCCTGTTACTTTGCTCTTGGTTGTGTGCAAGGTCTTGAAACAAATTTTGAAAGAGAAAGTAGTTAAGGACAGAGGTAATTGGAATAAAATACATCATGGTTTTACAAAACATAGATGATTCCAGACCAACCTGATATCCTTCTTTGAAATAAGACAAAAGAAATATAGTATGTCTAATCTACCTGGATTTCAGTGAGGCATTTGATACAGTTCTGCACTGGAAATTGTTTGGTAAACTGGAGAAGATGGGGATTAACAGGAGAATTGAAAGGTGGATAAGGAACTAGGTAAAGGGGAGACTACAACAGGTCATACTGAAAGGTGAACTGTAATGCTTCAGTGGGATTCCATAGGGACTGGTGTTGGGATCAACCTTCTTTAACATTTTTATTAATGATCTTGGCACAAAAAGTGAGAGTGTGCTAACAACATTTGAGGATGGCACAAAGTTGGGAGGTGTAGCTAATACAGAGGAGGACCAGAATATCATACAAGAAGATCTGGGTGACCTTGTAAACTGGAGTAATAGAAATGGGATGAAATGTAATAATGCAAAGTCTTGCACTTAGGGACCAACAAGAATTTTTGCTCTAAACTGGGAACTTATCAGTTGGAAATGACACAGGAGGAAAAAGACCCCTGGGTATATTGGTTGATCACAGGATAACTACGAGCTGCCAATGTGAGGCGCTGTGAAAAAGGCTAATGCAATCGTAGGATGCATCAGGTGAGATATTTCCAGTGTTAGTAATATTATAAAAGGCACTAGTGAGACCTCAATCTTTTTTTCTCCTTGTAATTCACATCTAGCTTCTAGTAATTTGACAGATGATTTTATCACACAGGTTTTAAAAACTGTGATTGAGATGCTGTTTGTACTGTTGGCTTGAACAAATGTGTATGCTGTGGCACTGAATTGCTCCTAGATGAGCATGCTCTACACCTATTTCACCATGAAAAACACATACTTTTTATCTTAATGTTACTGTGAAAAGGAAACATTGGCATTTAGAGAGCTCTCTTTAACGTCACTTTACAGAATGAAGTGTGTTTATTGAGAATATAGGTTTATTAGATCACACATAATCTTCAAACCATTTTGCCCATGTTATAACTTTACTGTTTCTCGCAAAGGAGCAAGATAATTGGTATCCAATATCATTTTCATATAAATACCAACATCTGTGCAGCTTCCCTTTACCTTCTCATCTTCAAAAACAAGTTGTTTACTATTTGTAATTGTAATTCATGAACAGGATTTCACAAAATGCCCAAAGTAATGTTACAAAAATTTGAATGTTTATCCAGCAGAAGATTTTATTATCACAAGTACATTTCAGAGGCAAACAACCTACAACTCTTTTACTAGCCTTTGTACTGTGCAATGTGTACTGTTCAATTTCTAGAGTGCTAATTATTCCAAGAAACACTATTCTGCTGTTGACTATGTCAAACAAATTAGAGATCCCACTGTGACGAACTGAATAGAAACAATGTTCAAATAACTGGATTTAAATCTCAAAAACCATGATGTAATTACTTTAGTGACAAGACTACCAGCTGTTCTTAGGCCTTTAAATCCTCCTAATTAACAGCTTTGTGATCTTAGTGTACATAAGCACTTTTAGGTGGTCTTTTTTTTAATTCACAAGAACATATTTTTATACCCTCTATTTTCCTTTCCTTCTGAGAGACTGTTTACTGGAAACAACAATATAGGAAATAAGATGGTTACTCACCTTTGTAACTGTTTTTCTTCAAGATGTGTTGCTCGTATCCATTCCAATTAGATGTGCATGCGCCGCGTGCACGATCGTCGGAAGATTTTTACCCTAGCAACACTCAGTGGATGCCGGATATATGCACCTGCTGACCCAGCACCCCCTCAGTTCCTTCTTGCCAGCTACTCCGACAGTTGGGAAGGAGGGCAGGTTTGGAATAGACATAAGCAACACATCTCGAAGAACAACAGTTACAAAGGTGAGTAACCGTCATTTCTTCTTCAAGTGCTTGCTCATATCGATTCCAGTTAAGTGACTCCCAAGCCTTACCTAGGCAGTGGGGTCGGAGTGAGATGTTGCGGACTGCAGGACTGCTGAACCAAGTGTAGCATCACCCCTGGACTGCTGCACTATAGCATAGTGGGAAGTGAAGGTATGTACTGATGACCAAGCTGCTGCTCTACAGATCTCCTGTATGGGCACATGAGCCAGGAAGGTGGAGGACAAAGCTTGAGCCCTAGTTGAGCGGGCAGTAAAATGTGTAGTTGGGACACCAGCCAAGTCATAGCACGCACGGATGCATGATGTAATCCAGGACGAGATGCGCTGTGTGGAGACCGGGAGGCCCTTCATCCGGTTTGCCACTGCTATGAACAGCTGGGTCGTCCTCTTAAAGGATTTCGTTCATTCGATGTAAAAGGTGAGGACCCTGTAAAAGGCGAGGGCCCTGTGAACATCTAAGGAATGCAGCTGTTGCTCTCGACGAGAAGCGTGTGGCTTCAGGTAGAAAACCGGAAGGAAGATGTCTTGGTTGACATGAAAGGCAGACACCAACCTTAGGAAGGAAGGCAGGGTGTGGTCACAGCTGTACCTTATCCTTATGAAACACAGTATACAGTGGGTCCAACGTGAGGGCTTGAAGTTCCAACACGCATCTCGCCAAGGTGATAGCGACGAGGAAAGCTGTTTTCCAGAAAAGGTACAGAAGTGAGCAAGTGGCCATCGGCTCAAACAGGGCACCCATGAGCTTGGCTAGGACCAGGTTGAGGTCTCACGTAGGGGCTGGATGCTGAATTTGCAGGTACAGACGTTCCAATCCCTTGAGGAACCTGCTGACCATGGGATTGGAGAAAACCAAGTGCCCATTTTCACCTGAGTGGAAAGCCGAAATTGCTGCTAGGTGTACTCTGATGAATGAAACTGCTAGGCCTTGCTGCTTCAAGGACAAGAGATAATGTAGGATGGTAGGTATTGGCACCTCAAGAGGGACAGTATTGGTCAACGGCGCTTGCGGCACCGGAATGGATTGTGCCAGAGTTGGAGCCTTCGCAGGGCGGTCCAGCATGGGACGCTGCTCCAAAGGGGGCACAGGCAGTGCCGCCAACTGTACAGGAGCAACAGGTTGCTTGTGCTGCTTCCTGGCTCCCGGAGACAGCGAGTGATGCTGCGCTAGTAACAGTGCCGGAGACGTCCGGTGCCAGGAGTCTTTGCCAGGGCCGGGTTGATCCGATGCTGGAGGCGCGCTTCGGATCGATGGTGCCAGGTCTCAGAGCAGGGCCGGGCTTGAGGCAGGCTGAGCGGGGTTTGAAGCCCGGAGACCTAGGCATGGGCCCAATACCAGGAAGGGGAGAAGCTCCTTACCTCCAGTCACTATTTACAGTAACTACAAAACTACTATTAACTACAACTAGAAACTACTAACAACTACACTATAACAACTATCTACAGGTATAAACGAGCAAAGAACTAGGGGAGTGGAGATCAGCTATGCTGTGCTCCACAGTTCCAACGACCGTCACGGGCGGTAAGAAGGAACTGAGGGGGCGCTGGGTCAGCAGGGGCATATATCCGGTGCAATAAGAGTGCCACTCCAGGGAGTGCCTCAGCCGACCCACCGAGTGTTGCTAGGGTAAAAATCTTCTGATGATCGTGCACGCAGCATGCGCACACCTAATTGGAATCGATATGAGCAAGCACTCGAAGAACTTAAAGTTACCATCCATCCCCTCAATAGATGTCTGCTGATTTCTTCTGATTTATATTAATATCCAGCAGTCAGTTTCAAATTCTCTATCTTCAAAAGTACTTTGAAAGCAAATGCGTGGAACACCTCCAGAACTACGTTCAAAATGGCTGTAGATAACAGGCTTTTTCGTTTGGGCTGTCCTGAGAAGAACTGTATAGACCTGATTATCATTTAGATTATAGGTTTAATAGGGAATGTGGACAATGGTAATCAGAGAATATGGACAAAAAAAACTGAAAAAACCCCACACAACCAACCAATCACACAGCCATTGTAATGCAGCCTGCCTGCCTGCCTTCAGGTGGCATTGCTGGTTGATTAAATGTTTGCAACCACATTTCCATTGCAAGCTGTATATTACTCCCATTTTGTCAAGATTCTGATTTTCCCGCCCCCAGACATTATTCATTGCTAGCAACAGCATCACTCACACTGTTGGCACCTTGCTAGTAGTCTGGAGCCAAAGTGATGAATACAGATTAGGGTATGCTCAGGAAAATCTAACTGAGAACAGCAACCACTTATTTTTGTTGTTGTTGTATTATTAACCATGTTTATTATGGTGGTGCCTATGGGCCAAGCAAGACTAGGACTCCATTGTGCTAGGCACTGCACAAACACAGCCCCCAGGAGCTAATAACATAAATAGACAAGGCAGACACAGAGTGTGGGAAGGGGTAGAACACAGAAGCAGAGTGAACAATGGGATGGTGACACACGTTAGTTCCACATTTAGGGGAGGGAAGAGGAGACAAGCTAAATGGAAAGACAAGTGAAGGTAGAGAGGGGATTGAAGGAAGCGAGTGAGAGGGACAGAGCAGTGAAGAGGGTAAGAGGGGCAGGTCGGCAGTGAAGCTAAGGTGAAAAGGCTGTGAGGGAGAGGACGGGAGAGGATTGGCGCAAACAGCCAATCAGCACAGGTCAGAGAAAGTCCAGTCAAAACTGTAGAAAGTTCTCTGAATGTCCAGAGATCCCTGCTTTAGCTGCTTCTGCAGCTGTTCCTTCTAGCTTGTTCCTCTCTGCAGTTTCTCTTCAAGGGAGGAGGAGAGAGACACACTTGGGAGCTAGTGCCCCAGAGTGCTATACTGTACAAGACAATTGTTATTCCAAAGTTTTCTGACCTATGGGCTAAGCCCTCCAGAAGATCTTAGTAAATTTGGACAGGGGACTGAATTAGTCCCTGGTGTAACTTCACTGAAGTTACACCAGGGATGAATTTGGTCCAAAACTTTTAGCATAACATTGGCAGTATCTGGATTTCATTCACAAACTTGACAGGTTTTATAGGATAACTGGTGAAGTCTCCCATTGTTGGACCTGTCATGTTAAGAAAGGCCAGTGAGGATGGATATCCAGTGCACAGATCAAATTTGTACAGGGGGAAATGATTAACAAGGGGTGAAGAAGCAGAGAATCAGGCCTACACGCTTTAACTTGCACCTTCTTCTGGCCCTTTGCCATATAAATTACACCAGTTTAGGACTGATTATCCACTGTCACCATATCAAAATGGTAGCATGTTACTCCTACACTTCATCCATTCTGCACTGATGTAAATGACCACACAGGCTGCACAGCAGAGGATAATCAGGCCATTAGACTTTCTTCTACTTCTTTAGGGTTTGTTTTGACTAGGATAAAAAGTGTGTTGGTAGAACGTGTTCTAAGGGCATAGTATTCACTAGGCAGTGTAGACTTAAACATGAGCTAGCTGGTTGAGTTGAAACTTAAGCAGGAGCTCATGTTAATGTATCCACCATGTTGTCCACACTAGACCTTTAGAATGTGTGTGTTAGCATGAGTTGGCTAACATGTTCTTACAACACTCCTTTAAATCCTGGTCAAGATAAATGCTTTAACTCCCTTGCACCAGGTGATCGGCGTATAACATACAGCACATCTGAATCTGGCTACTCTGAAAACACCACAGGGAAAAATTCTTCCCTTGGGTAGCAGGGTGGTATGGGTGTCACTAAGCAGAAATTTGGCCCATGTATTCATTTTATGTTCAGGGTTAATTTTCTTTTTTAAATGGACACACAGACTAATGATATATAATGCAGTAGCCATGAAGTCTGTCTGTACTCAACGGCATCTCTGCAATAGACAGCATAGTGCAATGCCAGACATTAAAAAAAATTATTCTGCAGTACATGTTTGCTGCTGAAATTTTAAAAAAAGTCAAACCACTGAACTGGTGGAAGTAACAGGCTAATTTGTCAGTGAAGGAGGATCAATGTGCTTTTGGTGGATTCCTGTTTTAGTTGAACAGGAGAGAAGCACATGAGTATAACTACCTGCAAGTGCTACACCAGGACTTCTCTGTTCAGTTACTGGCAACGTACATTCTAGCTGTGTTCACATTTTTAGGGCTCCCACTTGTAAGTGGAAGGCACATCCATGTACCAGTAGATAGAAACTAGCCCACAGTACATTCTGTCTCTATTTCAGTGGCTCAGTGATTTATTTCTATGTGGGAAGCCAAGGAACCTATTCCTACTCTTCTCATTCCTAAACTGTCTGTCCTCTGTCTAAACATTTAATAGCTTCCCAGCCAGGAAATGTATTTTTCTTCTAATCCATCTCTGGGATTAGCATTAGCATTTGTTAAAAATATATTGATGATGATGAGCTATTTATCTTGGTTAGCAACTTCAAGACCTTGGTGTGGCTTCCTCACCCCATTAAAGGAATGTTACAAATAAATCACTCCTGTGCATGGTATTGTTATAAATACCAGTATCTCAGCAGTCTTACAGGATTTGAATAAAACATGGATGAAGCCTCTCATAGTAACATTTTTCCTGTGGAATTTCTCAGCAAAAACTCTGAATAGCTGTCAGTCTTAGAACTCAGTACTTTTCCCTGCCTAGAATATTTTTCACATTAAAAATCAAAGCTATGAATCTGATGCTGAATTGTAATAATCTAACAAACGTAATTTAGAGGCTGGCTATTATCATCTTGGTGCATTGTCTACCTTATGCCTTACTTTGATCTTCACTCAATAGGGATGTTAATTCCGGTCTTGATTATGCATTTGGTCAGCTATTATAATTCTTAGCATGGTCGCCCTTTTGAAGAGCCAGCATGGCAGACTTCCACTTGGAACTGTATTTTGCTGCTTGGATGTTAACAATAACTAAGTACTATGCACATATTATTTGTACTCTATAATTTGCATTGGCTTTTCATTTCCTTTTTAAATGATTTTAAGATTTTCTCCTTGTGCAATCCCACAAGGGTTAACCTTTTTGTAAAGCCATATTTTACATTATTTTTTCTCTTGAGTATTGCCCTGAGAGTTAGCTGAGAGATGCCAAGTGACTGGGTATTGCATGGTTTGCCTATGACATTGCATTATAAATCTTATGACTGTTCTCTTATGCAGCAGATATTTTTATACGCAAGGTAGTTTTTATTATCTTCCAGGGAAGATTTTTCAGGATTTTCCCCTTTTAGTCTTCCTTTAAAAGCCTCTACCATGGCAACCTCTCTTTCCTGCCAAGGTGTGCTGGCTGTGTCTTGTTCCAGTGCCCTTCAAGACAGCTCTTAGGTCAGCTGGAGATTATTGCTCTAAAGCAATAGAAGGCATACACTAACAATTGTAGTCCTGCATGTTGCCTCTGTGGCAATTCTCTGTAATTCAAACATGGAGGCCATTTTGTCACCTTGACTTGTGGTAAAATTAGAGAATAGCCTCACCTTATTATTAAGAAGTCACAGAAAAGTCATAGCCTGCATTTCAGAGCACACCCTTTTGTACCCTATGCTTGTTCCCAGCATTACATGCTGAGGCACTGAGGAATAGTTTACTCCTTTCCTCAGTCCCTGAAGAAAAAGTCTTATCCCTCACCGCTTGAGCAGGTGTGCAGGCTTATTCTCCATGTCCATTTCTCCCCTGCTGGTGGCCCTGCTTCCCTGCAAAGAAGCAGCTTGGTGCTGGCTTGATCTCCCAGTTCAAGCTGCAGCTCTTCTGCCATTTCATAACGTGAGGGAATAGTATGTAAATGGCATTTGCGGAAAAAGCTTATGTAGGCTGGGGGACATGGCTGGACTAGACACATAAATATGAATCCCAGCCTAACTTCATCTCCCAGCTGCAGGAAATTCTCCTTCCTCTTTTTACAATTACTGACCAACCACCCCTTAGAAATTAGCCAGTCCTCGGGTGAAACCTAACTGGACATTAACTGCTTTCTGAAGAGATGAAGCCAGCCGCTGTTGTCTTCACTGCACTCCAGGATGGGGAGCCCAAAGCTCCTGGCAGAAGCTTGGTTAGTCTGAAGCCAGCTGACATTTCTTCACTGTGTTCCATGGGTGGGAATCTGGAAGGAAGCCTTTCCAGCTTGCTGGCTGGAAATGTCACTAACATCACTTTTTATTAAAAAAGTAAAACCTTTTGAGAGATGATTTTTGTCCCAGCAGTCAGAAAACCACCACACTCCAGACAAAAAATTAGAGGTTTCCGCAAATACTAATCTTGAGGTATAGAGAGTTATATGAGCAAATGCTCTGTGCACTCAAATTACATTCACCTGATCAGGCTAAATCCACTGCTTGCCCCACGCCAAATTTGATTTAGTTCATGAAGGCTCAGTGTAGGGCAATCAAGGCCATTGCTGGGGCTACTGGCTCACCCTCACTCCTCCCCTGGCTGTCTCCTGCTGTGCACAGGAATCAGGAGGGAACACCCCTGAAGCTGGACTCTATGCTGGGCAGGGGTATGAATCCTTTGTACAAGATCCCCACATCTTAATTCTGGGCAACCACAGAGGAGGGGAGTTTGTCCTTTATTTTTAAATAGCTGATCAGCCAAGTTCTTAGTTCCGCTGTGTTGCTTTGCACCCTTCCACTGCATAGGGGCTATAACGCTGGCTTAACAAGACCCCAAAAGATTAACGTGACCTTCTGCAGGTTAGAGGATGTGGAGCATCAGTGAGGCAGCTCTAAGCTACATGAGGAGCCAAAGTGGCCCCACGTAACTTTGCAGCCCCATCCTGTGCCAAGCTTTGTTTGGTCATATCAGACAATATGTCATCATATTTGGGGGGGCGGATATTGTTTAAAGTTTGTAATACAATATGATTAAGTTTAGTTAAAATTTATTTGGCTAATTTATAGGTTTCTTTGCCAGTTATAAAGTATTTGAAAAAGGGTTAATCCTCAAGCATAGAGGAGTTTCTTTTTGCACAACTTTCATTCTGAAAACTGTATCAGTTCAGGAGAGAAATTGTTCCTTCCATTGTAACTCAGATATGTGAATGATAGTGCTCTTAAAGACAGGTTGCATTTTTCCCCCTCAGTAAACTGAATGTAATCGAGATGCTGGGTGTGGCCCCTTTAAATGGCTCTAGGCTGTTTGGTTGCCATGGGCAACCTCCATAAATACCAGTGAAACATATGTGGTGTCTTAAAAAGCTAGGAGCAGAATGTGAAGGGGGAAGGTCAGTACTCAGGGCAGTGGATACAGGCTCAACTCTGAGCTGACCTATGTGTCAAGTAGTTCTGGAACTTAATATTTATTTTTTTATCTTCAGTATTATTTTATCTTATTTGTAGTGAGACAGAAGAGAGGCACATTTGTCATTTACTGTGAAATATACTGTCTTCTAAATTCCTTTGATATGCAGTGGTATTAAGTAATGTGCATGTGTTTATCATAAATAAATAAAGCTAGTTTTGATGACAAAACACTGAGGACATAGAGGGATAGGGATCCAGGGGCCCTAAGTGTCCCAGTGGCCCTCTAAGTGGGTCAGTAAAGTTGCGTTACTGAAATCACCCTGACCTAGGGTGGATAAAAATCAATGATTTAAAAAAATAAATAATCAGATTTTTTAAATTTAAATCAGATGTTTTTTGATAAAATGCTTTTTGAGGAAAAAACCTCTCTAAAGATATTTTTGAGCTATGATGTATCTTAATTAAAACTATATCATCGTGGAATAGGGATTATAAATTCTAATTCTACAGTATGAGATAATATATTCATGTAATGTTTAAGAAAAGTTTTGTGAATGAGTTCCAATAGTTCCTGGATTAGGGACCCAATTTTAGAGGGTTCCAAAGGCTTCTGTATAGATAGATTATTTTAGATTAATCTTTCTATCTACCCAATGGGACTCAGTGCTCAGTCTAGAAGATACCATCAGAGATGCAATTCTCAAACTGTGGATTTGTGTCTCCAGAAGTAACCTGCTTCTTAACAGCAAAAATTCTTTAAAATAAATAATATATAGAGGTGAGAAACAACAGACTTCAACTCTACTGTCCCTCTGCAAATTTGTGTACACAGAGTCAATCCCTTACCTCTCTCTAAAAGTGCAAAGTTTCAAAAAGTTCAATGAATAGAAAGTTGTTGGGGGCAGAACAGATCTAGACAAAGAGAAGAAGTCTGGAGATAAATGTGAGAAGCGAGGGACATATGCTTGTTTTGTTAAAATATTATATGGTTGCTGTTGAAGAAAAAAAATCCAGAATACTTAGCGTTGTTGTTTTAGTTAAATAAAACAATGTAAATGTCTGTCTGGTGATGATCTCCTTCTAAATACAGCATGACAAGGAAATCCTCCAACTATTAATGATTAACCTGTTGAATTGGAGATAGTTCACCTCCCAATGACTTCATAAATATCTTCTTCAGTTACCTTTGGTAAATGAAATAATAAAACAATCATTCATTTTCTGATATAGCTGTAAAACTAATCTAAAAAGTTTTTTCAAAATAAATCACTGTTTAAAAATGTATAGTGTGTACCTTCTAAAAATGAAACCTACATCTATCTCTGAGTTGTGAAAAATATGTATTAAGGTTCTATCCAACAAGAATACACTTTTATGTAGAAAACCATGATTAAATCGAGTCTTCCTGACTAGTGATTTAATCAATTTGATTTAAATCAAATCCACCCTGCCCTGCCCTTGCTAGTAAATACCCTGTGATGGTCTTTAAAAAACAAACAAACAAACAAACCAAAAAACCATGGGTCCAAGGCCCAGTGAGGATCTAGAAACTCATGATATGAGGATCCAGCTTTTCAATGATATGTAGCAATGTTTTCTGATACAATAATTTGTAAAATATTGGGTTTTAAATTTCAGTTATTTGGATTACACTTTGCTGTGTTTACTGCGTCCTGTACTTTTTATAATAATGTCTTGCGTAATGTTCAGCTTTTCTCCTGACCCTTCCAAGACAATACTTAAAATACCTTCCCACTGCAGGAAGGAGTCGTTCCTCTCTTTCCCCTGTAAACACATTCACGCTCCTGTAATAGATGTAAGGTTATTACCCTCAAATCATGAACCAATTCCTGAAACAAGTGGGATGACTGCTCAGCCACCCTGCTACTAAAAGCCTCAGGGATAGTAGAGTTATTATAAAATTGTAACACACATGTACAATAGGGCAGAATTTAAAGTTGCTGTCAACAGGCAGGACTCAAGAGCAGGGAAGATGTCTGGGTTAAACTATCTACCATTAGTTTGCATTAATAAGAATTTATGAAGGAAAAATATCAAAATTACCTAACATTTTAGAAATCAAACTAACCATTTTGATTCTTTGGGCTTGGCTACACTTGCAAGTTGCAGCGCTGGTGAGGGGGTTACAGCGCTGCAACTTACTCGGTGTCCACACTTACAAAGCTCAGCCAGCGCTGCAACTTACTCGGTGTCCACACTTACAAAGCTCAGCCAGCGCTGCAACTCCCTGGCTGCAGCGCTGGCTGTACTCCTGGTCTGCTACGGGTGTAGCGAATCCAGCGCTGGTGATGCAGCTGCTCATCAGGTGTGGACACTCACCAGCGCTGTTATTGGCCTCCAGGGTATTAAGAGGTATCCCAGAATTCCTGTCTACAACAAACCGGAAGGTACTCCCCGGAGCTACCAAACACAGCTGCTCTTTGCTCCAGCGAGCGAGCCGAGCCGAGGCTTTGGAATGTTCACAGCTGTTTGCTTGAGGAGACAAACAGCACGGCGGGGGGGAGGGAGTCCGTCGGAGAAGCTGCTTATCTGGTCTGAAGCCTTTTTACATTTAAGAGTGATTGAGAGAGGGGTGGGGAAATGGCCAGAATTTGCAAGGCAGGGAGCTCACAGTGTCTGCTCCAAAAATCCGCTCTCTCTGTCTCCCCGACGCTCCCTGTCACACTCCCACCCCCACCCCGCTTTTGAACTTGCAAGGCAGGGAGCTGTCACAGTGTCTGCTCCAAAAATCCGCTCTCTCTGTCTCCCCCACGCTCCCTGTCACACTCCACCCCACCCCCCTCTTTTGAAAAGCACGTTGCAGCCACTTGAACGCTGGGATAGCTGCCCACAATGCACCACTCCCAACAGCGCTGCAAATGCTGCAAATGTGGCCACACTGCAGCGCTGGTAGCTGTCAGTGTGGCCACACTGCAGCGCTGTTCCTACACAGCTGTACGAACAAAGCTGTAACTCCCAGCGCTGCACATTTCCAAGTGTAGCCATACCCATAATTATTTCCCCTTGACCAGGGAAGTGCTGGCTGAGGTTGTTGTGAGAGTCTCCTCATATCTTGTCAGCAAAGACTCCTGAGACTGATTCTCCACTGCCTTGTGCAACTGTTTACACCTGTGCAAAGTGGGTGTAAAACTGTCAAATCAGAATTGCACCCACTGGGCCAAGTTTCTGCAGGTGTAAATCAGTTGACACTGGCAGAGGATCTGACCCACTTTGCTAAAATGTAATTTACTACTGAAAATGCATGGCAGTGGAGAATCAGTCACTTGGGCTCTCTAATGGCAAGAAAGAATGACATAAAAATAGGTCATCTTATGCCAGACTAATCATCAGTTGGGGCTTATGACTTGAATTGGAGGTATGCACTACTGCTTGTGACAGTGACAAAAGTTATATCCATTTAAAATAAATGAATCACATAATGAGACTGGTGGCAATAGGTCTTATCCATCCTTCCTACTCTAAAGGGCAGCTAAAGGGTCTGATTCTACTCCAGATGAAGGCATCAGGAGTCTTTCCTTAGACTTCAATGCAAGCTGGATCAGGCAGTAAGTCAGCAATGATTGAATGAGAAATAACACCATGTGAATGAATTTAGGGAAAGCAGTGCTGTTATTCCTCAGAAATTAACTATATGTTTCTTTTATTAGATAACCTGTTCAAACCAAAGGAAAGGTTCATTTCGGAGAAGGAGATGCACATGAGATCTAAAAGGTACAAAACATTTCGGTTTAGAATTCACTGTGATTCCCTGGGATCGAGTGCCAAGACTCTGCACTTCCTAATTAGCATCTTAATCTTGGGTGTGTGGTATATCATGTCTTGTGCAATATGCACAAACTTGGGCAATGTTCTTCCCCCTAAAATGGCTCGAGTGGATAGGAGCTGTAGCCCTACTTAGAGGATGGTGTGAAGCAACAGGAGGCCTTCTACTGCAGGGAGCAACAATGCTTCTGGGGACTCCCATGAGCACTGAGGGAGAGGGAGGAGAGAACACACCCTCCACTATCCCCCTTTATGGAGTGCAGCTTACACTGCCTTGAATGGACACCAGTTCTTCTGCCCAGTATGTGTAGGTCTTGGTTCTGCCTCCTTCCACCCCTTTTTGGGGTATCTAGTGCCCTGGGAGTGATGGCAGGGAGCATCCCTGCACTCAGAGAGCATAGAGAGTGCAATTATGGCTGGCCTCTGAGGAGGGGTATAATTTGGGACACTTCTGTCTTTACTTTGTGGGCTATAATGCTCCATTTGATCTCACATATCTGATGGTCTTTAGTAATTTACTAAATGTTATTTCTTCACATCTGTTTATTAATGTTTTAGAGATTTGTGGTAATATTGTGCATACATTGTAGCCCTCAAAATATACCAGAAGTTTCAGCTCTGTAATACCTAATTTCACTTCTCAGGATGTAGTTTGCACCACATCCTGCCGAATATTCCTTTGGGGCTCTTATTCTGCAGGCTGCTTTCTCCATCTTCTGCCATACCCATTATTATTCTTCATCTACCATAAACAATCCAGTGCATTTTCTTGTTAGCAGCAGGAGTTAATTTCTTAGGTAAGCATTGAATGTGGATAAGGAATCTTTTTTCTCCAGTAGTGAGAACTGTCTTTCTGCAGAGGAGTATAGGTCAAGATTTTTAATAGTGACTAGTGATTTTGAAGGCCCAACTTGAGGCATCTTAAAAAGACCTGATTTTCACCGAGCACTCACTTATTCATCCTCTGAAAATCAGGCCTCTTTAAGGTGGATTAAGTTGTGCACCCAAAAATTGAAGGCAGAGTCACTAATTTTTTAAAATCTTGACCACAGCACATATCCTAGCAAAGATTGCAATTTATTAGATACTAAGGGGTCTGATCTTCCATTGCCCTGTATCTTAAATAGTCATTTACAACAATGAAAAATGCAAAGTGATGTCAAGGAGTTTTTCTGAATGTACCCTAATGTCATAGAGATTAGAATCTGTCCCACTGTCCTTAAAAATAAAACACTAGTGATAATTATAAGCCAGAATAGGCTGCTATATGGACTCTATAGTGCAAAATAGGTTGAGGGGAAAAGGAAAGTTTTATAGTCCACTAAACTAATTAAGTCTGAATACTTGTGATTTAGATCAGAATACACACAAAGAGCAGAATTGCTAAGTAACAAGATATTTGTTAGAGGGCCTAATCTTGCTCCCACTTGAGTCAATGGGAATTTTGCCACTGACTGCAATGGGAAAAGGATTAGACTCAAAGTTAATTTTATGATTATAACCAAGAAACTGCAATTACATTAAGAATTGACAATTTTGTTTTCTGGTGAAAGGATCACAGTGACAGTGAGAAAAACTTATCTGTTTATATGATCATCATTTTATTTTTCTTACACATTTTTTAGTAATCACTGAAGGTTATTGCTTGGAATCTGTATTGTGATATATCTACAACAAGCTTATGGGCCAGATTCTTGTCTCAGTTACACTGCAATAAATCTAGATGATCTCCACTGAGCTCAGTGAAGTTACTCCAGAATTGCACAGACGTAACTGAAATAACCTGGCCCTCTACTTTCATTTAATCATTTCGGAATAAAGACTATTTCTCAAGTTTCTCAGTTCAGAATCTTTCATTGTGATACCAGTGCTATTGCTAATAGATACCTGTATGAAATCCAATTCAGATATTTACAAATGCATAATAATACAGTGATCACCTAGAAGAATTTTTTTCCACTTTGAAAAATTAAGTTAGTGGTGACACTGTAGAATGATATGTTAAAATTTAATTCAGAATTATATTCTGAATTTATGCCAGGATTTATAATAACTTGCCTGAAGTGAAAAAGAAAGAGGAAGAAAAACAGAAACGAATCATCATACAGAGCAACAGACTACGGGTGGAGGTCTTCAAAAAGGTAATGGTTCCATTGTGAATAGGCCTAATTTGGTTATAACTATGCCCTGCTGCACTAAAATCATACCTCTGGTCCCATAACCCCCAAGTAAATCCACTTACCTATGTATTTTATGCATTTCTATGTATTTATCCTCATAACACCTTTGTGAGGTAGGGAAGTGCTATTATTTCCATTATACAGACTGGAAACTGAAACACAGTGGTTATGTCTACACTGCAACAAAACACACATGGCTGGCCCATGTCACTTGCCTCAGGCTTGTATGGCTCAGGCTACAGGCCTATAAAATTACGGTGTAGATGTTTGGGCTCAGGGACCCAGCCTGTGCCCGAACATTTACATTGTAGTTTTTTAACCTTCCAGCTCAAGCCCAAGTCAGTTGACACAGGACAGTCACAGGTGTTTTGTTGCAGTGTAGACGTACCCTGATAGATTAAGACCAGCTCCTCAAAGGAGAAATCAGTGGGAATTAGACTCCTAAACCCAGGTCTTCAAAATGTATTTAAGTGACTTGCCCAAGATCACACATGGAAGTGAATTTGGTCTCTGAGTTCCATGCCAGTGCCCTAACCACTGGACCATTCCATTTCCCCATTGTAGTCCAGTACTACTGGTCACACCCTTTTCTCCCTTGGATGGTGGGCTCAAAGGGAAACCGTGTCTCTACACACCTGTCTAAAGCATCTGGCTCCCATCTCTGGCTAGTAGAAGGAAATGCGAGAGAGGAGGAAAAATAAGTGCAGTTACAAAACAAAGCAAAAAGAGGAAGAAAAACTAAAACAATGCAATATACATGTTAAATGATAATAAAAATGAGTACATTTATGAAATAATGAAACCAAACTCCTTACCTCCTCAACAGCCACTAGTCGAAGATATCAGAGTTCATTATCCCAAGCCTCCAGGTCCAGAGTTGCTCTGGCAGGCGTTTATGTGGAAACTTGTGACTCTCTGCCATGAATTTGCAAAAGCAAGGATTTAGCAGGGTATAGCCTCATGATTCATGTTGATTAGGGTGACCAGATATCCCAATTTTATAGTGATAGTCGCGATTGTTGGGTCTTTTTCTTTTATAGGCTCCTATTATCCCCCACCCCCTGTCCCGATTTTTCACATTTACTGTCTGGTCACCCTAGTGTTGATGCCTCTGTCCTGAACAGAGATCAAGTATCCAATGGGATAAATGAAAAATATCAGGAGGTGCAAATAGAGATTATATGCCATAGACATCCCAACCTGTTCCAGGGAGCTTTGCTAGGAACCGTGGGATAGATAGATGCAACACTCCAAAAGCCCTAAAATGTTTGTGAGCACTACTGCATGTGGACATGGTGCAATGGGAGAACCAGAGACAAAAAGGTTAGTACAGATGATGTGCAGAGTTGTATCTTTCAGTTCTCTACCCCCAGCTATTTTTACACTAGAACTTTTCAAACATGAGGAGTCATGAGAATTTTTTTATAATAGGAAGGTATTGTTTATTCACTGCTGTCATACTCAAATATCAACAGTTTTACATACACACAGAATGCCTGCTGAGGAGAGACTGAACCAGGAACATATGTGGCTGAAGGGTGAAAGTTTCCAGTGACTAAAGTCAGTAGATTAGAATGGAAACTACTAATGCAACCCTTAATTATAGTGGTCACTGTGGCTTCTTCTGTATGTCCCAACCACACATCTAAATTGTGACTTAAGGGTTTGTTCTTATTTTTACCCTCTAGCAACTACTGGACCAGCTTCTTCAAAGAAATACGGAGTGACAAAGGAGACCATTGGATCCTGAATGTCTTTGACTACTAGATAAGACATAAAATTTAGCATTATCTTAATTACCTGGAGACAGCTTTCTTACCTTCAGCTATCTGTGTAAAGGAAGATAATTTGTACTTCAGTAGGATTTGAATGAAACTTCCAAATAACCAAGAGAGAAACTATAAATGAGCAAACTGCTTTAGGACTATCATCTTATAGTTGGTTTACCCAGAGAAAATAATTTTAAGAAACTTTTATGCAAACGTTGAATTACAATGGTATTTATTTTCACCTTTTAAATATATATACCGTTTTAGCAATAGAACTGGGTTTTCAAGACATAGGAAACTTATTTTTCCAAAGTATTCTACACATTGATTTCCTGAGAGTAAAATACTAGAAAAATGAACATCATTATTTGTTATGTTTAGAAACTAGCTGAAATGGCATTACCGCAGTTTTAAATTAATGGTTAATGGTTAGTACACCAAAAGGGACCAATATTTTAGAGCTCTGAAGGAGTTCATTCCTGTTTATGTACTGAACCCAAATAGCAGGGTTACCTTGTAGAAAGCAATATTTAGAACCTCAGTAATAATACTTTTTACATGTTCTTCACTATAACATATAATTCTGCTTGTTTCTATGAGCATAAAGTATTTATAGAAATGGCATATTAAGAAGTGGTGCAGACCCATGCAGTGGTTTCCCCCAAGAAATACGTGTGTGTAAAGATTACATAATTAAAAACATCTGTAATGTTTCCTCCAATAATATTTAAATCTTTATTTGTACATTTTGGAAGTAAAATCTACCAATTTTCATATCAAATGGAATAAATAAATATAATAATCTAAATGCAATCTTTTTTATAATATTTCAAAGCCTTTACAAAATCATGGCCTAGTATTAATAAAGAGGTCTTCACTGTGTCATAAATCCTACTGTGAGAACAAACTATCTAATAGGATTATTATACATTTATTGGGCAAAATTCTCATCTTAAGTAAATCAGAAGTAACTCCATTAACTTCAGTGAAGTAAACTGCTGATTTGTATTCATGTGAAGGAGATCAGAATTTGACCCTTAGCTTCTAAACTCCTAATTTAGATTGAGATTTAGGACCAGTTTTTTTTTTTAAAAGCATCCTCCTTTTTCGCAAGAGCATTTATTTGTGTAGGCCATTTAGCTATCCTCCAGCCTTGCTCACGTGGAGCAGTAGTAACTTACTTCTCAAGCAATCTCATGGAAATCTATGGAATTAACTGAAGTAAGTTACTTATTACTCATTTTGAGCAAGGGTAAAGGAGTCTGGCCTTCAGTGCACCCAGGAGCTTAATCTCCCACTGACTGAATCCACGCAAAATATCTTTCAAACTGTTCTTTTCTCGTTCTCTCACACCAGTTCTGTTCAGAGAGTTTCCAGGGGTGAAATCCTAATCATATTGAAGTCAATGGCAAAATTTCCATTAACTTTAATAGGATCAGAATTTCAAACCTAGATTTTTTCACCCTTGTGATCATAAGGTCTTAAATACACTGCTATGTGATGTGTTGGTTTGACTTTTTGCACACACACACCATGGAGTTAATTTGCCAATTTTGCAAATTGCTTAAATTTAGTGAATTTTTAAAAACATCAATTAAAGTTCACTCATCATTTTGTTTTATGAAAGTCTAGATTCCCCAGATGTTTTTATTTTCTCTGAGAGTAATTTCCTAAATCTAAAGGATAAATATGTAGCAGTTTGTAATGAAAATTCTCTCAGAGAAATGAGTTTTGGAGCAGAGTTAATGAACAAGATGCCTAGGGCAAGTCATTGGCTGGGAACATTTGATATGATATAAAGCCGTGCTTTAAGACAACAAAAATAATCTCTGTGGCAGGCCTAATTTCTCATTTTCAATCTTGTGAGAACAGACTATCCTACATTATATCCAAACAGTTCTGACACCCACTTCAGTTCTACAGTCAGGTTATTGTAGTAAGTCGTAGGCCTTCAGGGAAAAATGCTACTTCTTGATGAAGTTTCAAACCACCTGAAAAAGCTTTATAGGTGTAGAGTCTTTGCAACCAAAGAAGAAAGTTTAGAATTACAGCCAAAGTTCCATTTTAAATTTGCACACACTTTACAATGAAAGAGAAATTTTGCCATTTGATATTATTTAACATGGAAAATTCACAGGCCTGATTCCAATATCAGTAGTTATACACTAGTATAGTTCCACTGACTTAAACAGAATTAACCGGTGCCTAAGTCTATATGCCCAAACCCTTGTAACTTAAGTAAGGACGCTCACATTTTATTGCTGAATATTAGATATTATGATTTGTTCCTCAGTTTTGAATACATCAGCCCAAATTCTGGGTGTAGCTTAATCCATCTTTTTAGTCCTAATATGCGAGTTCCAGTAGAACAATATTGTGCCCTCTGCCAGTTGGCAGATAGAAGTCCCTGGTTCACAGTTGGTGCATAGAGTTTTACAGGGATCGCTAGGGTCTGATGTCTACATAATAGTTAACCAAAGGTTGGCATGTGATGTTTCTACCACAAGCCAGAGGTCCACTGGTCATAATATTGCAAGATGTTTGTACAAGAAATAGTTTGAGATATGCAAAATATTGCGCTCCAAAACTGTTGAAGTAAAGTTTGTCACCTAAATTGAGGTAAGCATCAGGGCTAACTCAATCAGCACTCAGAACAATGAATATCTGTGGAGACAGGCTATGTTTATAGGCCGGGACAGGTGTGGGCCTGAGGATTTACAGAGACAAAGGAACCACAAGGTAAGTCTTTGAAGAGTGGACCTCCTGAGGTAAGAAACAATAGTATGTAACTGCATTTAAAATATATCCTTCATTGAGGATTAAATAGGGGGTGAGGGCTCTGGCTAGGGGTGCAGCCAGGGATGAAGGATTTGGGGCGTAAGAGGAGATCTGGGCTGGGGGGTGGAGCTGAGTGGTTTGGAGTATGAGAGGGGGCTCTGGGCTGAGGCAGGGGGTTGGGGTGTGGGAGGGGGTATGGGGTGGGGCAGAGGGTTGGGGTGTGGAGAGGAGTGAGGGCTCCAGCTGGGGGTGCGGGCTCTGGCATAGGGCTGGGGATGAGGGATTTGGAGTGCAGGAGGGGGCTCTGGGCTGGGACTGAGGGGTTCGGAGGGTGAGAGGGTGCTCTGGGCTGAAGGGTTTGGAGGGCAGGAGGGGGATCAGCACTGAGGCCGGGGGTTCAGGCACAGGAAGGGGTAATGGGTCCAGTCTCCAGGCAGTGCTTATCTCAGGCAGCTCCCGGAAGCAGCAGCATGTCCCCGCTCTGGCTCCAATGCGGAGGCATGTCCAGGCAGCTGTGTGCGCTACCCTTTCCACAGGCACCATCCCCGCAGCTCCCATTGGCTGAACCACAGCCAATGGGAGCTGTGGAGCTGGAACTTGGAGTGGGGGCAGTGCGCGGAGCCCCCTGGCTGCCCCTACATGTAGGAGCTGAAGGGGGGACATGCCGCTGCTTCTGGGAGCCTGGCAGAACCACACAGGCAGGTCCTGGTTTGGAAGAACAGAAGCTTCGTGCTGAGTTAATGATGCTAGCCCTTTTGCTGGTCACTTGGGAATGGAAAGGGCATATGAAAGGCTAACGAAAAAATTATGTTGGCTGAATATTCAAAATGAGGTAAAGGTACACTGCAAGCCTTGAGACTTATGTCAAAAGCAGAAAAAGCATGTAGGTCTCTGCAAGGCTCCTTTGCATCCTTTACTGTTAGTCAAGGAAGCATTTATCAGGGTTACTATGGATATCATAGGCCATTATCCAGGCCAGCCCAAAGAAGAAAAAGATTTATATTAGAGGTGGTGGATTTTGCCAACAAGTATCTAGAAGCAGTTGCTCTGTCAAACGTGGAAGCTGAAACAGTTGGTAAGGCACTATTTATTATATTTAGCACAGTAGGTTTTCCAAAGGAGATCTTATCAGATCATGGGTCAAATTTCACATCTCAGCTATTTGGTGAGTTATGGAGGATGTGTGTAGGGGATTAAACAGCTGAAGTCTGCCCCATATCACCCAGAAACAAATGGATTAGTTGAGAGGTACAACTGGACCCTAACATTTCTACTAAGAATGCATGCAAGCAAGAAGGAAAGTGACTGGGATGTAATGTTACCCTCTCTCTTGTTTGCTTAATGGGAGGTTCTCCAAGAGTCCACCAGTTTTGCCCCATTTGGCATCCTATATGGGAGAAAGGTCAGAAGCCTCCTGGATTGCTTAAGGGATTCCTGGGAGGGTGGCACTGAAATAGAAGGAAAAGCCATTGAAAACATGATATGCTGTGCAGAGGACTGAGACAGCCCCTTTATTGATTTGATGACTGAATGTCATAGTGATACTCCCCTGGAGAGCATGGATTTATATGAAATGTTAACCGGGACTGAAGAGAGATTATGGCTGTGCTGAAAAGTCACCCTTAGATATTTTCCAGCAGGCCAGGCTCACAAAAAATCCTAAATGGTCCATAACATTGCAGGCCTACAGCCTTTGCGCACAGCAAAGCATACCAAACAACTGATAAAATGCAGCAGCAAGCTTGTAAGGAAATAGCAAGCTTGTTGGAAATGGGAATAATTACAGAGTCAAAACAGTCCCAGGGCTTCTCCAGTAGCTAAGGTCCCCAAAAAGGATAGGACCCTAAGATTTTGTGTTGATTACAGAAAGCTTAACATTGGCACAGTTCCTGATGCATTCTTTATGTCCAGAATCAATTACGTGCTAGATGCTTTAGGCAGGGCAAAGTTCCTAAGCACCCTGGATTTAATAAAAGGGTATTAGAAATCCCCTTAGACAGTGAAGCACAGAAAAAAATAATCCACCTTCATTACTAATTCAAGACTTTGAGTTTAAAGTGTTACCTTTTGGATTAATTAATGCAGAAGCCATATTTCAGAGACTTGTTAATCAAATATAAGTCAGGTTATAGGACTTCACTCAGGCCAGCATTGATGATATTGTAATCTTTACCAATGCCTGGCAAGATCATAAGGAAATGGAGCCAAAGAGACTCAGAAAAGTGTAAAATAGGAGGGAAAACTCCTTAATCTAGGTCACTGGGTAGGAAGAAGCTAGATTTGCCCAGATCCATTAAAAGTAGAATCCACTGTTAAATGGTCTGTACCCCAAACTAAGTGCAAGTTCAGTCTTTTATAGGGTTGGCTAATTACCACAGGTTTGGGGAAGGTTGCAGCAACATGTCTGCAATTAGAGCCCTGTCACCAGCTCCTGCTGTGATCTGCTGGCCCTCTTTAGTTTGCCCATGCTCAAGGCAGTTCTTGGACTCTCACTTCTAACTGAGTCCAGTAGTCTGCATCAGTCTCTGAGCTGTGTATATAGAAGCAGTCTAGTGCAGGGATGTTATCCCTTTGCTGTCCTGCATTTCTGCCTTCTCTTCCTTTGCTGTACTCTCTCCTTTAGGGCAGGCTTCCTTTCCTCTATCGGCTGCAGCTGTGGGTGCCTGCCTCCTTGACTGGCAGCTGCATAGAGGTGTGGTCTGTAAACAGGAGAGGCTCTCCTCCCCCTTCTATCTATGCTCAGTTTGTGGGTTGTAGACCCCATTAGAAGCTCTCTTCAAAAAGACCTCTGACAAGGTGGTGTGGTCTACAGCCTGTCATGGGGGCTTTAATAAAATGAAAAGAATTCTGTCAGAGAAATTGGTCCTAGGCAGTCCAAACTTTGATAACGTATTTGAACTCTGTACTGGTGCCTCTAATGCAGGCCTGGGGGCCATGTTAATGCAAGCAGGCAAAGACAGTAAAAAGCACCCTTTTGTTTTCTTAAGTGAAAAAAAGTGATTCCTACTGAACAACATTACTCTGCTGGAGAAAGAGAATGTTATGCACTTGTGTGGTCGGTCAGGCACGTAAGGCCTTACCTATTCAATAGGAAGATCAGAGTCCAAACAAACCACTTTCCACCAGTTTTTAATTTTCACATTATTCAGAAGGGAGTCAAAATTAAGGATGCACAATGTGTTAGGTGTGCAGGATATAAAGGCTCTGATGTTGGTACCAACACTTTTATCTGAAAAGAATACATCAGTTAGGGCCAAAATCATTACACCACAGGACACCAAGGGTTATGGTATTCTGGGCATGTATTTCAAACTAATAATTTCTTGTATGGGTCTGTGCAAGACAATAGTTACTAGAATTTACTTAGCTAGTCTGATATACCAGTACTCTCTGCATAAAAGGACTTGCTATTAATTTTGTTGCTTACTTGTGTATCTGAGATTTGTTTACATTAGTCTAATGAATTCTGCTACGGAACCAATTTACAAGGAAAACAAAATGGCAAAGGGGAATAATCTTTCTGGTGACTGTTCATAGGAAGCTGTTCCTGTGATTACTGATGATGTAGCATGGAACACCAGGGCTGAAGATCAGCAAGCTTGCCCATTGCATAAAGATGTTTGACCTCTATGAATTCAATAACAAATAAAACCTTCCACTTATTCTGATAGAGTGGGTAATAGTGTGTTCAGATGGATTTCCCACCTACTTGTTCACTGATAGAATAGATAGTTACACATATATCTCAATGTACAATACGTCATCTCTCATGTAATATATCAAGTGATGTGACATGAGTCTATATAAGAGAGACAAGATTGGTCCATTAAAAGATATTGCCTCATTCACCTTGTCTCTCATATCTTGGGACCAACACGGCTACAACAACACTGCAAATAAGCCTGCATAGTTCACTACTCAATAAGCTTGTTGTTGACTTCTCTTAAGCAGATTGAATGCTTTTGAGGTGAATTTTTTCCTCTGTTACTCTCTGTCTTGACTTGTTTGTGGTTCATAAACAGACCAGGAGGTTTCTCAGATAGCAGCCACCTTTGGAAGTGATTGATTTAAATATTAAAGGCCATTGTCGCATTTGGCATTCTTCAGTTTGAAAACTGACAAAATAAGATGCAAGAGCTATGCTTTAGTGCTTGGTACAAGGGCAAAAATCAGCATAAAATTAGACATGCAAAATCTCTCAACTATATTCCTATTTATGGACAAACAAAAATTAAGAAGCCAAATTCTGCCCTTTGACATAAATATGCTGTCATAAACAGATAGTTAAGGGTTAATGCCTCTCTTACCTGTAAAGGGTTAAGAAGTTTACCTAGCCTAGCTGACACCTGACCAGAGGAGCCAATGAGGGAACAAGATGGTTTCAAAGGAAGGAGGGTAGTTTTCTTTTGTTAGAGTTTCAGTTCAGCCGGAGTGAAAAAGATTAAGGAACAGCTCTATCAGAGTAGTAAGTTATTTTCTTTGTAACTTGTCTTGGTACATTAAGGAATTATCAAATTTGGTATTCTTGTGTGTATTAAGTTTTTGCCGGGGCTCCTCTGTGTTTTTGATCTGTTGTCTGTGAGAGTAGCTGTAATGCTAATCTCTCCCAGAGGGTTTTCTTTTACCTTTCTTTTCTTTAATTAAAAGCCTTCTTTTTAATTACCTGATTGATTTTTCCCTTGTTTTTAGATCCAAGGTGGTTGGATCTGGATCCACCAGGAGCTGGTAGGAGAAAGGAGGGGGGATGGTTAATTTCTCCTTGTTTTAAGATCCAAAGGGTTTGGATCTGTGTTCACCAGGAAATTGGTAAAGTCTCTCAAGACTACCCAGGGAAGAAAAGTAGGGCTTGTGAGTGGTGGCAGCAATACCAGATCTAAGCTGGCAATTAAGCTTAGACGTGTCCATGCAGGTCCCCACATCTGTACCCTAAAGTTCAGAGTGGGGAAAGAACCTTGACATATACAACTATCATTAACATTACTGGGAGCTGATTGAGAAGGTTGAGGAAACAACTATGGGGTCATCCATTTTGGATCTGACCAACAGGGATGAATTAGCTGCAGACATAAAAATAGCCAGGAACTTGGGAGGAAGTGATCATAATCCGATAGAATTAAAGATCCTATGGAAAGGAGGATATGAGAACAGCAAAACAAGGGCACTGCACTTCAGAAAGGCAGATTTCAACTCAGAGAAATAGTAGGCAACGGCACATGGAAAGACAAATTAGAAAGAAAAGGAGTAGAAGGGGACTGGCAGCTCTTAAAAGATGTAATACTAGAGGCTCAACATCACACTTTTCTGACACAGAAGAAAGATAAGAAGAGCCACAGGAGGCCAATGTGGCTGCACAAAGAGCTTTTTAGCTATCTAAAAACCAAAAGGGATACATACAGGAAATGAAAGGCGGAGCATGTCACCAAGGGAGTATACATGGGAATAGCATGAGCATGTAGGCAGGACCGCTGCAAAGATATTTTGCACCCTATGCGAAAGTTCCACCTTTGGCCCCTCCCTCCCTTTTCTCCCTCCCGGAGCATCGCTTATTATAAACTTTCAAAAATGAATACACTGGAGTCACATCTTATGCGGGGGTTTGGTTCTAAGGTCAGTGCGTAAGAGGAAAATTGCATATAGTAAAAATTGCCATAAAGTACAGTACACACAGTATACACAGTATACACTGTATACACTAGAACAGGGGTCCTCAACCTACAGCACATGTGCCAAAGGTGGCATGTGAGCCGATTTTTTTTTTTTTTTTTAATGGCAGCCTGTGGGTCATGGCACCGCTGAGCCTGCTGCTGGCCTGGGGTTCTGTTCATTCATCTGGCAGTGGGCTGAGCGGGGCCGGCAGTATGCTGAGCAGGCTGGCGGCTGGGATGCCGGCTGTAAGGAGCCTGCAGACGGAACCTCCCCCAAACCGGCAGACTGGCCAATGGGAGCTGCGGAGTTGGCACTCAGGGCAGGGGCAGTGCATGGAGATTCCTTGGTTCCCCACTCCTCCTCCATGGGTCACAGGGATGGTGCCTGCCGCTTGTGGGAACGGCATGGGAAGGGCAGGCAGGAAGCCTGCCTTAGCTCCACTGTGCTGCCAGACTGTTAGCGCTCAAAATCTCTCTGTTTGGCTGCAGTAGCCTCCAGGAAATAGGGCTTGATTCTGGGAGACTCCCAGCGAAACCAGGAGGGTTGACAACCCTCGGTTCTTCAAATATGTCAGATAAAAAGAAAGATCAAGGATGTTGTGGGTCCGCTACTCAGCGGAGAAGGTGAACTGATAATGGAAGATGTAAGAAGGCAGAACTGCTCAATGCCTTCTGTGCTTCAGTCTTCTTGCAAAAAATAACATATAATTGGATGACTAGTGAAGTTACCATAGATAATAAAGGGGAAGGGATGCAGATTGGGATAAGTAAAAAACATGTCAGACATCTTCTGACCAATTTGAATGAATTCAAATCAGCGGGACTGGATGCTATTCACCTAAGGGTACTGAAAGAATTAGCTGAAGAAATCTCGGAGTCTCTGGCAATAATATTTACAAACTCATGGATGACATGAGAGGTCCCAAAAGACTGGAGAAGAGCTACCATAGTGCTCATCTTTAAAAGGGGGGAAAAGGAGGAGCTGGGGAACTACAGACCAGTCAGCCTGACTTCCATACCTAGGAAGCTACTAGAGCAATGAATAAAACATTCAATTTATGAATACGTGGAGGATGAAGGAGTCATCATTAGCAGCCAGCATGGATTTACCAGGAACAAATCATGCCAAACCAGCCTGATTTCCTTCTGTGACAGGGTAACTGATTTGGTGGATAGGGGGAATGCTGTAGACATAATATACCTGGACTTCAGCAAGGCTTTTGATACAGTCCCATTGATCATTCTGATAAGTAAGCTGGAGAAATGTGGGTTTGGAGGGAGGTCTCAAGTGGGGTTCCACAGGGAGCTGTTCTGTGTCTGATGTTGTTTAACATCTTTATTAATGACCTGGATGTAGGCATAGAGAACATACTGATCAAGTTTGCAGATGAGATCAAGCTAGGGTGGGGTTGCCAGTACTGTGGAGAATAGAGCTAAAATTCAGAGGAATCTTGATAAATTGGAGAACTGGGCTATAAACAACAAAATGAAATTCAATGAAGACAAATGTAAGGTACTACACTTAAGGAAGAAAAACCAAATGCACAAATGCAGAATGATGGATGACTGGCTTGGCAGCAGCACTGCTGAGAAGGATCTGGGTGTTGTGGTAGATCACAGCCTCAACATGAATCAGCAGTGCAATGCTGGTGCAAAAAAAGCAAGTGCAATTTTAGGTTGTATTAACAGAGGCATAGCATGCAAGTCACAGAAGGTGATAGTACCGCTCTACTCGGTGCTGGTTAGGCCTCAGCTGGAGTACTGTGTCCAATTTTGGTCACTAATGTATAGAAAGGATGTAGAGAAACTGGAAAGGATCCAGAGGCAAGCGACAAAGATGATCAAAGGGATGGAATGAAAGCCATATGAACAAAGGCTGAAGGAACTGGGGATGTTTAGCTTGGAAAAGAGATTAAGTGGGGACATGATAGCTGTCTTCAAATACTTGAAAGGCTGCCATAAAAAAAGATAGAGTAAAGTTATTCTCTTTTGCCACAGAGGGCAGGACACGAGGCAAGGGATTCAAACTACAGCATAGCAGATTTAAATTAAATCTCATGAAAAACTTCCTAACTGTAAGAATAGTAGGACAATAGAACAGACTGCCTTAGGAGGTTGTGGAAGCTTATTCACTGGATGTTTTCAAAAGGAGACTGGATAACCATCTGTCTTGGATGGTTTAGATGCAACAAATCCTGCATCTTGGCAGGAGGTTAGCCCAGATGACCCTTGTAGTTCCTTCTAACCCTATGATTCTGAAATTTGGCCCTATGGGACTATTTTCCTGATGAGCAAGGGATTGTCACATGCCACGGATTCCTGGTTAGTGTTAATGGGCCAAATTCTACTCTCAGTGACACCTGAGATGTTGCATCTATATCCCTATGAGTATGATTTAGCCCAGAGAGTGTCACCTGTACAAATATCCTTCATATTGATGGGAGAATACAAATTTTTAATACTAAAATAATTGTTCAGTGAGTCCTGCAAAATATTTGTAGAGTATGGTGCATAAAGGAAGATAGGATTTACCTTCATAACACAACCTTGCCTTTTTGTATAGCTTTGACATTCTTTCTAAAAAAGAGAAGCCTCTTTTGGTTGTCTGTCAGGCAGCACTACTAGCTGACAATGGAATAATACTTTGTAAGTGAAAATCCTTTACAAACCTACTGGAAAAGTTCCATGTTTTAGGAGATCATGACTCCAGCCTCCAGCCTCCATCTGCTTGGCTATGATAAGGTTGTTGAAAGAAGTGTACCAAGTGGAACCACCACTTGTTCTATACCGGGGAAAAAACAAATCCTATTTCTCAAGAATTTTGAATCTCTTTTTCACTAGTTCTGTTTGGCTCTTTACCAAAGCTGTAGGAGGTAGAATTGCTCGATATCTATTTTAGATGTCCTACAAAATCAGATAATGATATGTATCATCTGCATACCAGATAAAGAATGAGAAAGAAGGAAATGTACAGATGTTCTCATCGTACATGCAGTTATATAAAACACTAAACAGAATTGTTCTAAGTTTAGTATAGTAAAACCTTTGTTATCCGGCATGTTGGGGGAATGGTGGGTGCTGGTTAGTCAAAAATTCCGGTTAACTAAAATTTATACTTACCAATCTAGGGAGGGAGTTCGGGTGCGGGAGGGAGTGCGGGGCACGGGCTCTGGGAGGGAGTTTGGGTGTGGGAAGGGGTTTTGGGTAGAGGTTTGGGGTGTGGGAGGGGTTTTGGGGTGCTGGATCCGGGCAATGCTCACCTCAGCTGGCTCCCTGCAAGCAGCAACATGTCCCTGCTGCTCCTAGGCAGAGGCGCAGTTAGACAGCTCTGTGTGCTGCCTCCACCCACAGGTGCCAGCCCCACAGCTCCCATTGGCCGTGCCAACTGGACTTTTAATGGCCCGGTCAGTGGTGCTGTCCGGAGCTGCCAGGGTCCCTTTTCGACAGGGTGGTCTAGTCAAAAGCCAGACACCTGGCAACCCTGTTGAAGATTTGTATTGGGAGAGATCAGAAATGCTGGTTTCAAGAGCTTTCTGGTTGGTAAAGTGCCAGATAATGCAGCTTTTACTGTAACTAGGGAAGCAAAATAAATTACTTGTTGATATCCCTATTTCTCTTATAGGAACAAGAAAAATGAATCCACTAATTACAGAGGCCTTTTTCAGTTTATAAATGAAAAGACCCACTTATATGAACAACCTTCATCTTTTATATATTTTACAATTCTTTTTGTCATCAACATTTTACAATAACTAGACATTAATGTGAAATTAAAAAATAATTCCTGTGCATTCAGATATTACAGAGATGCTAATAAATGGCCCTGGATTTAATACAAGGCTACAATTCACTTTAGAGAGTTCTAGTACAAAATGGAAATGTGTCTGTCGAATGAATTTTAATCTTATATTCTTTCCTAGGCCATCTAATGTTGTAATGAGATGTAATGCATTTTAAGAGAAAAGCTCTGAAGATTTATTTTGAAGTCCATGCCTAAGAAATAACCACACATGCAAAGAATAGGGAGAAAGCTGCAATTTGATAGCTTTATTTCACATTTGGCTTTTCTGTTCTTACCTTTTAGGCATTTTAGTACACTGACATAATTGAAAATTGTATTGATATCACTAAAAATGTATAACCCTTCCACTTGTGTTAATACAGGGTATTCTTACTACCCTCCCATCGATGTCAGGGAGGTTTTATAACCTTCCAAAGATGTCAGCGAAAGGGAATTACCAGTGCGTTCTCTGCTGACAATTTACAAAGAAATAAACCAGTACTTAAATATTATATCCACATTAGTTCCTCATGACTAATGTCATTACGATGCATAGCAAAGGAATTAGTAATGAATACCCACTTAGTATAAAGTGTTGCCAAATACATATTTAACTTGTAATGCTACTGAGAGCACATATATAATTTTTGTATTTGTTACTGTGTAAAAATATAATTTTGAGGGATAGCTGGTCTTAAATATAATTATATAATGGCATATGTTAAAGAACATGGAAGATATATAATTATGGGTTAAATGTTCTATCAAATATTATCAGCTGATGTTACAAAAAAGCCAACTTTTTACTTACCAGCTTTTAGTTTTGCATATTTCACCTGCTGTGTCTGCAGTCTGAAGGATATGAGAGAAAGGTTTGATTCAGATAGTAATCATCAGGAAACCACCAATGCCACCAATAATAAAAACAATGCCCTACTCTTCATTTCATTCCTAGCAGGAGAGAGAGAGATTTTTTTTTAACACATATCACATACACTGCAATGCTTTTTACTGAGTACTGCATGAGGGGAATTTCTTCTTTTTCACAATAGTGACAAATTTCTCCAGGGGATTTAAAAAAAAAATTGTTCATTGTCCCAATTTTTGGTAATATTGTGTATTATTGTATTGTTTTGTGATTGTACACTGCAGAGGATTAGATGGGCACAGTAGGAAAAAATATCGGATTTAATGATAACTTTGCCCTGGTTTAATACTACTTTCTCTTATCCTGGGAAATCGTTTTTAAAAAGTATTTTTATTTAAATCATCAGAGACACAGTAACATTAAAATGAGTGGAAATAACAGGGACTAACAGTGTTAATTTTAAAAGTCTGATTAAAGAAAGGAAAATTCAAAAACATTTTTAACTGGTGTCATATAAGTAGACTTGCTTGCTGGTCCCCAAATAAGTATTTGAAAGTGAAATGTCTGGATAAAGGGCTCCTGGTGAAGAATGTCCTCCTCCTAGATAGGTAGGCTTCTGTCAAGTGGATAGGAAAATTTAAAGTGCTTCTCCCCAGCACCTCAATAGGCTCAAACTGCACATTTGTTGCCCTGCCAGTCTCTAATAAAAGTAAATATTAACATCTAGCTCTTATAGCCCTTTTCATCCATAGATTGCAAAGCATTTTACAAAGGAGGTCAGCCTTATGATCCCCATTCTACAGCTGGGGAAACTGAGGCACAAGGCAATGCTGTGACTTGTCTAAGGTCTCTCAGCAATCCAATGACAGAGGTGGGAGTAGAACCCCAGACTCCTGAGTAACAATCCAGTGCTTTAGTCACCAGCTACTAGTGAGGTGTTATGTGTTGAGTACAGTCTGTTCCTGACCCCTAGCAGCAAGTTTCATGGGCATCTCCACCCCAGGACAGAAAATCACTGGGGAGTGGAACAAAGCACTGAAGGAAGCAAGGAGACAGTGGAGAAGCTGTGAAAGCCCTGGGGCTAGATGGTGGAAGCACACTTGGGATCCTGGTTTAGGACTAATAGTCTGAGTTGGAAATAATTCTTGTATGTTTTAAAATCCACATTAGTGCAGTGATATGAAAACAGAGTAGAAAATAGATGAAGACAGATTGACAGGCCTGATCCATTTAGGGTCCAGTTTGTTCCTCCACAGAACATTGGTTTGGGGGAGTCACTGCTTCCTTTAGCAGTGGTAGTTTGGTATAGGACAGAGGAAGAGCTAATCTATAGCAAGTGGGAACTAAAGCCAGACTCCTTGCAGGGCAGAGAAGATTGTGGCTGGGGGAGCTGGACTACTGCATAAAAAGCAGTTACCTTTCCATAGTAGGTGTGCATGCTCGCCACGTGCACCAGTGCCGGAAGTTTTTCCCCTAGCAGTACCCGTAGGTGGGGAGTGCTCCCTGCGACTCTTGGAGTGGCGCCTGCCTGGCATGGTATAAGGGGAGCCGCATGCTTCCCGCACCCTCAGTTTCTTCTTGCCAGACAACTCCGACGGAGGGGAAGAAGGGTGGGATGTGGAATAGACAAGAGCAACACATCTCAAAGAACACCAGTTATGGAAAGGTAACTGCTTTTTCTTCTTTGAGTGATTGCTCATGTGTATTCCACAGTAACTGATTCCAAGCTATATCTGTTGGAGGTGGGTAGGAGTTCACAAGTTACCAGGATGGAGGATGGCCCTGCCGAACCCAGCGTCATCCCTGGTTTGGGAGACGATCGCATAATGCAAAGTGAACATGTGAACCAACAACCACGTGGTAGCCCTACAAATGTCCTGGTGGCAACGTGGGCCAAGAAGGCAGCCGATGAGGCCTGCGCCTGGGTCGAGTGTGCCCTCACAATGGGTGGCAGGGGAACGAAGTGATCCAGTTGGAGAGCCTCTGGGTGGAGATCAGCTAGCCCCTCGCATGCTCAGCCGAGGTGACAAACAGTTGCAAGGACCTTCTGAATGGGTTAGTCCATTTGAGGTAGAAAGCCAAAGCCCACCACATATTGAGTATGTGGAGGCGGCGTTCCTCACTGGATGTGTGAGGCTTGGGGCAGAGAATTGACAGAAAAATGTCCTGACTTATGTGGTATGCAGAGACCACCTTAGGGAAGAACACAGGGTGTGGGCAGAGCTGGACCTCGTCCTTTTGAAAAACCATGTACGGGGTTTGGAGGTAAGGCCCTGAGCTCTGAGACTTGTCTAGCTGACATGATAGCAACCAGAAATGCCACCTTCCATGAAAGGTGAGACCAGGAGCACGTGGCCAATGGCTCAAACGGGGGCCCTGTGAGATGAGCTAAGACCAGGTTTAACTTCCACTGTGGAACTGGGGGTCTAGAGTATGGGAAGAGGCGTTCCAGACCTTTAAGGAACCAGCCAGTCATAGCGTGGGAGAACACTGTGTGTCCTTGCACTGGCAGATGGAAGGCCGATACAGCCGCCAGGTGCACCTTGACCAACGAGGGCGCCAGGCCCCGGGCCTTCAGGTGGACGAGGTAATCAAGGACAAACTGGATAGTTAGTGGTGGACACTGGGGAGACACCTGGTCCATTGCCCATTTAGAGAATCGTAACCACTTAGCCAAGTAAGCGCAGCAAGTGGAAGGCCATCTACTTTCCAGGAGGACATGCTGAACCTATTCCGAGCATGTCCTCTCCTCTCCCCCTAGCCATTGAGCAGCCATGCCGTGAGATGGAGAGCTGCCAGGTTGGAGTGGAGGAGGCAGTCTTGATCCTGTAAGAGCAGATCCGAGTGGAGCGGTAACCGCCAAAGTGGAGATATCACCAGGCTCATGAGGGTCCCGTACCAGTACTGCCTGGGCCACACCGGGGCAACCAGGAGGACCCAAGCCTTGTCCAACTTTATCTTTTACAGGACTCTGCTGATTAGAAGGAATGGGGGGGGGGCGTAGAGGAGTCTGCCTGACCAGGTCAGAAGAAAGGCACCGAAGATAGCGCCCCTCCCCAGGCCCTACCTGGAGCAGAACTGGGGGCAACACTGGTTCTGTCGCATTGCAAACTGGTCCACCTGGGGAGTTCCCCACCTTCAGAAGATCCGGTCTCCAAGAATCTTTGTTCTTTGGGTCAGGGCTGGCTGACCTTGTAGTTCCCTGTGGTTGACCAATTCGACCACCATGGAGTTGGGCACCAAGTGGGTATATAGGTACTCATGCCCCTTAGCGGGTACAAAGTACTTTTGCTCAGCCTTTTTTGATATAGGGGCCAATGAGGCCGGTGTTTGCCACATGGCATTTGAAATCTTAGTCACCCCTTCATAGACCAGCAAGGCCACCCTACCCAGTGCCAATGGGGACAGCAACTTAAACAGGGTGCTTCCATCTCCTCTGCCTGGCTCTTCCATCTCCTCTGTCTGGAGGTGGAGGCTTGCTGCCACCCTCTTTAAGAGGTCTTGGTGGGCCCTAAAGTCCTCCTGTGGGCTGGAGGGTGGCAGGGCCACAATCGCCTCCTCCAGGTGAGGTGAAGATGCCGGCGCAATGCTCTGGGTGTCAACTGGCACTGGAGGATCCACCAGCTGGTTGGACTCCAGGCATGGTGTGCTCCACTAACTCCTTCATCGGGGGTCTGGAGATGGATGCTGACGGAGCCTCCAAAGCTCCGGCCACCGAGCAAGCTTCCATCCAGGGCTGCATCAGAGGCCTTAGTGCCCACTGGTACCACTGGATCGGCCACGACGCTCGATGCCACTGCACTTGCTGTGGTACTGGCGAGGCCGGCTATCCGGGTTGGCCAGTTTGGCTCGTCAAAAGAGGCTACGAGCAGAGACCTGGCTGGCGCAGGATCCACTGTTGTCTCTTGACCGAGAGGAGCAGTAGTGCCGGGATCTGCAACGGTCACAGGCCTGCAATCTCAATGTGGAGGGCTGATACTGACAGTAATATCTGCTCCACGAACAGCGTTGACAGGCAGACCCACGACAGCGAGACACCGGTGATCAACGCCTGGGGCTGCAATGTCTCAGCAGAGACTCGGAGCAGGAGTCCAAGCAGGAATGGCATCGACGACCATGCAGTGACCTACTGCAATACCTTTTCCAGGAGGAGGACCAACAATGACATCCATCGCGATCCCGTCGATATCTGCCCACTGAGGAGGACTGGTGCAGCGAATCCTGGCCAGCCAGAACCCAGCCCGACAGTCTAGTCGGCGACGAGGGCGATCCATGTGGACTCTGCCCCGAGTGGACACTTGGCGGTGATCGGTGTTGGGAATATTCCCTCGACTGAGACTGGTACCAAGCCGGGGCGACTGCGGAGATCCCAGCCGCGGCTTGCCACTGGAGTAGGGGGATCAACATCGGCGGGGCTCCGGGCACTGGCATGGACATGACTTCCTGGACCGCCTTGAGGGCTTTGGGTGTGGAATGCATCTGGAAAGCTGAAGAGGCCTGTTCTGAGGAGGCCAGGCTACTCCACTTTATGTGAATTGGAGGCCTAGTGCCCGATGGGGATCGAGGACTGCCTGACATGGGCCTAGCCCAGACATGGGCAAACTATGGCCCGCGGGACCATTCTGCCTGGCCCCTAATCTCCCGTCCGGGGAGCCTAGTCCCTGGATCCTCCTGCACTGTCCCCGCTACCCAGCAGCCATGCCGCCGCACAGCCACGCTCTGGCCTACCGCTCCAACTGGGCAGCGTGGGGAGTGCAGCTGGCTCTGGCTGGGTGTCGCAGCTGCGAGCTCCTGCTGCTGGTAAGGGGGCAGGGAGTGGGGGGGTTGGGTAAGGGAGTAGGAGGTCCTGGGGGCATTCAGGGAGGAGGAGGCAGAGGTTTTGGGGGGGCTGTCAGGGGATGGGGAATGGAGAGGGTTGGGAGTGGGAGTCTTGAGGGGGCTGTCAGGGAGCGGGGATGTCGATAGGGGTCAGGAGGGCAGTCAGGGGACAAGGAGGAGGGGGGGTTGGATAAAAGGGAGGGATCTCAGAGGCTAGTTAGGAGTGGGCGGTCCTGGGATGGGGTGGTCAGGGGACAAGGAGCAGAGGGCAGTTGGATGGGGGTTGGAGTCCTGGGGGGACTGTTAGATGGCAGGGATGCGGATAGGGGTCAGGGCAGTCAGGGGACAAGGAGCAGGGGGGTTGGATGGGTGGGGGTGTGTGAGGGGAGCAGTCAGGGGGCAGGAAGTGGAAGAGGACCAGGCTATTTGAGGAGTCACAGCCTTCCCTACCCAGGCCTCCATACAGTCGCACAACCCCGATGTAGCCCTCGGGCCAAAAAGTTTGTCCACCCCTGGCCTAGTCTCTTTCCCTGACTTCCCTCAGTGCCATTGCAAGGAGGGAGTTTTGGTCGTCTTGATATGTCCCGTGGAAGGGGAGCGGTGCCGACTGGTCAAAGGCACCAGCTGATCACCGCACACTGGGGTTGGGGTCAGTGCCAACTCCATCAGAATGGCCCGGAGCCCAGTGTCTCTCTCCCTTTTGGTCCAGGGCTTAAATGATTTGCAAATGTTGCACCTTTCCCTGATGTAGGTCTCTCCCAAACAGCGCAAACAGTCTGTGTGCGGGTCACTCCTTGGCATAGAATGCCAACAAGAATCGCACAACTTAAATCCCGGGGCTCTGGGCATGCCCCGGCCTGGGCTCACTGACTAACTAAACTCACTAAACGCTAACTAACTACAGGTACTTTAAATGAACAAAGAGTCCTGGGGACAAGCTACAGCGAAGCCAGAGCAGAGCAGTTCCGATGCACCTTCACTGGCGGCAAGAAGGAACTGAGGGTGGGGCGTGCCAGGCAGGCGCCACTCCAGAGATCATGGGGGGCATTCACTAGGGGAAAAACTTCTGGCACCGGTGCACATGGCGAGCACGCACACCTACTGTAGAATACACATGAGTAATCACTAGAAACAGGACCTTATTCTCTGCAACAGCCCACTCTAGAAACAGGGCCACTTCGATGCTGTGTCCTTCTTAACTTCCTGTCCTAACAACTCCCAGTTCTATCTCTTCCAGCAAGCAAAGTAGGGTTCAAGCTGTGTTGTTTTCTGGCTCTTTTCCTGCAGGAGGACAACTAGCAACTCTTCAGGTGAGTCGGACTTGTTTCTTTGATTGGACGGGAAGGAGCTGCAAAGAGAAAGGAACAGATAGATGGGCCAAAACCCATGATTCTCTGGGCCAAAACATAGCCCTTTGGATTTTTTCTAAATTCAGTCTTGTAGCAGGTTGATGGACAAAGGGATCACAAAACTTTTGCCTTCTGCAAATCAGTCTTCCCTCATCAGTATAATAGAGGGACTGGTCTGAGAGAGTAGAGTTATACAAAACAACAAACAATTTTCCAGAATACTGTGACAAATCTGATGAGGCAGAATTTACCCAGTATCCCATATGTCATGGCTGCTGTGCTGAAAAGAGAGCCCATCAATTATTGTAATAGATTTGATTAAGAAAATGGCAGTACAGGAAAAAATAATGGGAATTTAGAGAAGCATATAAGTATTTCATTGAGGCAGCTTATAGGCTTTTGAGAGACAAAAGATTCGTGGAGATAAATATACAGATGTATAGCAGGATATTAAAAACAGAAGACAGTATAAATGTTTTGAAACAAATCTGTTGCTTTTTCACTGGAGGCTGGAAGAGGAAGGGAAGTGACGTTTCAAAGATTTTAATTCTGTACATAATAAAATTGAGAGCTCTGCTTGAAAGATCAGCAGTGCTTTAAAATTTTAAAGGCCAGTAGTTGGAGATGTGCAGGTGGAACAGGGCAACAGAGAGAGCGTGAGAACTTGATGTGGAAATGGTTCCAAGGATCCAGGCTTGCACTGCTGGTAGCTAAGCTTGTGAGAATGATAAAATACCCAACTCCTTGGAGAAAAAGTGACTGTGACAGAGAAGGAGTACAAATCTTTTGATACCTCTGCCAAGGAACTTTGGAGTTACAATATGCTCTCTTCCAGGAGTGCTCCTAGCAAGAGGCACTACTAACCTGGGGCTTTTTACACCGCTGGAAGGGAGAGGGAGTCAACTCCCCAGAGGGCTTTTCAGTCCTCTCAAGGAGGCATTCTCAGCAGGGAAGTAATTAGGTGCAGCTGAAATTAGTTAGGTTCAGAATTGTATTAAGAGACTGGGCTGTTGTAATAGAGAAGAGAAAGGAGTTGCTGTTTAGGGGCTAGGGCAGGGAATTTTAGAGGTAAAAGTGCTGGTTTATTTATGTCTGTGTGTTTTTATGAGTGGGGGGTTTATGCGACAAGAAAAGGATGTGGTTAGAGACTTTGTGAGGTTTGGATTTGTTTTAATTATATAAGAAACTGGGGGGTGTCTTTTTGTTTTGGTTTTAAATAGCTTTGAAGTCCCAGTGAGGTGTGTTTGCTTGTTTGCTTTTGTTAGAATATAGTTTCCTGCAAACTCTTCAGCTTCTTAGACTCTGCTATAACAATTCTAACATATCCTCCCTGTTAGAAAACACACAAAGCTTCATCAGAACTGCTTTAAGAAATGTAGCGTGTTGTGTTGCTTCGTAACTAAAGGTGAGTTGTTATTGTCTAAAAACATACTTCAGACAAGAGGCAAGAAGTATCAAGCGCAATAACTTTTTTAGGGGGGTGGGGGATTGGGAATGAGATATTTATAAGCGCTATACCTTATGTACTGGCTGTTTCTGATTTGAAATTATGCTTGGTAGCAACTTATAAGTGCTGTTTAATGAAAGGTGTTTAGTCTTTCAGAGTAAGCCTTAGCTTTGAGACAGGCTGCTGCTAAAAGATTAAAATTGCTGCATCTCATTTTGTTATAAATGCATAAATAACTTCAGGATGGCTCTGTTTTATTTATATGTGAATATAATTTTACAGTTCTTTATGATTTTAATAAGAAACTATGGCCTGGCACATTTCCCCTCTGATATCGAGAATGCTGTTATCTCCTAAAAAAATAAAAATAATAATCAGGTGTTTTGTAGTTGTTTGATTTTTTTTGATTTTTTTTAATACTTAACAGTCCAGTCACACTAATGTTGAGGACATATAATGTCTAGTAGTGAATGTGAATTTGGCACAATAAATTCATCAGAGACTAGAAGAAAATACCAATCATATAGGATCTCTTGGGTGTAGCAAGGCTTTTTACAATAACTACAAACACATGCATAATTCATAGATCATAAGACAAGACAGGATCATTGAGATGCTTCAATGTAACCTCCTCTGTAACATTGGCTTTAGGAGTTCTTTCTATGAATTCCTGTTATACCTACAGAACATCTTTTAGAAAAACATCCATTTTGTGATCTACTTAATTCAAACCCTGCTATACGTGTCTGAAAAGGAAATATAGTTGCCAGTGGAGTGATATGCATTTGTGTTAGTGTCCCTGTAATTATCAACTTCAAGTTTTTGAAATTCCCGGACTACAAAAGTCTAGTTTGATTGAGCACCCTTTAAACAATGTCAGAATATTCCTAAATTCCTGAGAAAAAATGTTATTTATTTATTTTTTTACTACCTTGATTATAAATGTTTGCAGCATTGAAGAAACTGAATAATGCCCCAGTTGTTATATGAACTTCATACAGGCAGCCCCCTGCGTTCACACAACGCTGTTGAAGCTAAAGGGCATCTATGTGGGCACAGGAGGCTGCTTGTGCAGAGATCGTGGCAGGATCAAGACCTGACTACCAAGAGGATCAGTAAAAATTAAACCAAGTGCTGTCAATAAACAGAGACAATATTTGCTTCCTCCACTTCCAGTATTCACAGCTGTTACTTGTAAATGCAGAAAGTTCAGAATTTTTACACAGAAATATGACTTTCAGTGTGATGTCTTTTTACGATCAGCCACGAAGAATGTTGTAACCAATGTGGGGAAAGTGCAAGAAGAACTGGGGCACAGGTTCAATCAAGGCTTGGATAATGAAATTCTACTCTGTGTTATACTGGTGAAAATCCAACCAACTTCATTGACAAGTGAGCCCAGAGAAAGAGTTTTCTACTAAAATCAGTGTCATAATGTGAGCATCCTATTTGTACATGTGATAAATGTGTGGGGGGGAGGAGTTCCCTTTTATGGACACTCAGCCTGCCAGCTATAAAATCCCTGTTAGTAGCTGTTCTCTATTTGCTTTACCTGTAAAGCATTAAAACAGTCCACAGGTAAAGGAAGGGAGTGGGCACCTGACCAAAAGAGCCAATAGGAAGGCTAGAACTTTTAAAAATAGGGAGGGGTGGACTTTCCCTTTGTGTCTGTTGTGGCTCTCTGGAGAAGTGTGGGACAGGGCAACAGTTATGCTGTGAGAAGCTGAATGCCAAGTATGAAAATCATCAGAATCATACCTAGAATTGCTTATTTGGAACCCAGATACGTAAGTAGATCAGAAATGGTGTAGAAAGACATGATTAGGTTTATTTTGTTTGTTTCTTATGGCTTCTGGATTCCTCTGTGCTAATCCCAAATGCTTTTGTTGCTTGTAACCTTGAAGCTAAACCCCCAGAAAACCTATTTTAGGTGCTTAAATTTAATTAAAAACAAAAAAAGAAAATACATCTGAAAACTCAGGCTATTAATAGATTTTTAAAAAAGCAATTCCAAAATTTATCTTTTTTAAGAACAGAATTTGGATTTTTGTGTTTTAAGAGGTTTATGGTTTATTTTAGTTAGCTGGTGACAACAGCTGATTTCTTTGTTTTCTTTCTCAGCTCTTCCCAGGGGGGTGGGTGAAAGGGCTTGAGGGTACCCCACAGCAAGGAATTCTCAAGTGCGCCTTCCTGAGTTCCAAGGGGTTTTACATTTGGGTGGTTGCAGCATCTACCCATTCAAGGTCAGAGAGAAACTGTGACCTTGGAAGTTTAATATCAGTCTGCAGTGGCCAGTATTAATTTTTAGAATCCTTGTGGGCCCCCACCTTCTGCACTCGAAGTGGCAGAGTGGGGAATCAGCCTTGACATGGTGGCAGAGTGGTGGGATCATTTTGAAGCAGAAGCACAGACCTCAAAAAAATGTGTCCTTTTAAAATCCTTTTTGGCTGATTGAAAACCAGGGAGTGTTCGTTCATTCTATCTAAACTATCTATCTAAACAGGCACGCAAAAGGTTCAGCCGGCAGAGCCAGGGAATCCAACAAGCAGTTTATTTTTTTCCTCTAGCTTTGTGGCACTGAAATAGTTAGGCTAAAGTAGGGCAGCCTGTGCATGAGGTTGAGGTTGGGCACTGAAATCCCAAAGCCGCACACCATGAAGAAGACGACCCAGATCAAGCCCAGACATCCGGCTCCATGTCAGAAATGCAGGGAGGGGATGGGGGACGGGGAACTTTCCAGGAGGGAAGGGTCAGCCCTCCCCAACTCAAGATCCAGGTGCCAGGATGGAGGGATGCCCTCCACCCAGACTGTCTTCTGCAGTCAGAACTCAGGAATTTCATCACACAGATATGCGCTTGCAAGCGGAGTTGAAAAGAGAGGCAAAGTGCTTGGAAATGAAACACTCTGAGGCAGAATTAGTGCTGAAGTGCTTAAAGCTGGAAAGGGTTAAGCTGGATCCACCAAGTAACACTAACAGTCCTTCTCCAGGTACTGCTCCCCATTCCAAGAAATTCTCCACATACAAGGTAGGCGATGATACAGAGGCCTTCTTAGAAAATTTTGAAAGGGCCTGCCTTGGGTACAACACCCGTACAGATCAGTACATGGTGGAGCTGAGGCTGTAACTCAGTGGACCCTTAGCAGAGGTGGCAGCTGAAATGCCTTCTAGGGAAAACATGAACGATCATCAACTTTTTCAAACCAAGGCCAGAATCAGAATGGGGCTAACACCTGAGCATGCCCGTTGGCGGTTCAGAGCCCTCAGATGGAAACCAGATGTGGCATTTTCCTGACATACCTACCACATGGTAAAAAATTGGGATGCCTGGCTATCAGGAGCAAGTGTTAAATCTCTGGAAGATCTGTCTCTCTTAATACAAATGGAGCAGTTCTTAGAAGGGTGTTCCTGAGGAAATAGAAAGGTACATCCTAAATGGGAAGCCCGAAACTGTAATTAAGGGAGGGAGGATTGGAACCAAATGGGCGGAAGTGGTGGAGAAGAGGAAAGCTAGTAGCAGTTCATGCAGATACCAGAAAGGGCAACCTGAGATGACACCCCACCATTGGGGTCAGCCCAAAGCCCCACCTCACACAGAGGAGCCCTCCACACAGCGAGGGAGACCCCAGATGCCCTCTTGTCCCACTCTCTACCCACCCACCCCGCCCCAGCCCACAGTCAGCTGGGCGATGCTTTAAATGTGATGAGCTGGGGCGTGTGAAGGCCAAGTGCCCCAAGAGTACCAGCTGACTGCAACTCATCACCTCGGAGTCCCACTGAGAGCCTTCAGGCCCAGATGCCTCGCAAATACTGCCAGAGGGAAGGGAAACAGTGTGGTGGGAGGAAGATTACTGCATGGAGAGACACTGGAGCACAGGTGTCAGCTATCCACCAATTCTTGATGGACCCCAAAATCATCAACCCAGAGGCCCAAGTGATGGTGCAACCCTTTAAGGCCAACTCTTTTAACTTGCCTACAGCAAAGTTGCCTGTCCTGTCCAAGGGCTGGTCAAGAATATGGACTTTTGCAGTCTCTGATGATTATCCCATTCCCATGCTGCTGGGAGAAGACTTAGCCAACCATGTGAGGCTAACAAAAAGGGTTGGGATGGTCACCTGCAGCCAGGCTAAACAGGCTTGCACACCTAACTCCATTCCTGAGCCTCCTACAGTGATCCAGCCAGAGGTGATGAAACCAGACCCCAGACCAAAATCTATGGCAGCAGTTGAAGATCCAGTTTCTGGGACTAAGACAAAACCAGCCCAAGAATTGGAACTGGCAGAGCAGTCAGCACCAGAGCCTGTGCTTGCAACCCCACCAGAGTCTGGAGAGCCAGCACCAAAGGGCGCCACAGAGCCTGCACATGCAGGGCAGCTACACCGGTGCAAGAACCTCAATACAACCCAGTGCACCAGCAGAGGGTGGCTCACGGTTGACGGAGACACCCCCATCACCTGCATCGCTTCTGGTGGGACCAAGTCCAAATCCACAACCCAGTGAGGAACTAATGTCTCCAGCATCAAGGGAGCAGTTCCAGGCAGAGCAGGAAGCAGATAAAAGCCTCAGGGGAGCTTGGACGGCAGCAAGGAGCAACCCACAACCTCTCATCTCTTCCAGTAGATCCAGATTTGTTGAAGAAAGAGGACTTTTATACAAGGAAACCCTTTCTGGCAGGCACAAGAAGGACTGGGATCCTCAGACAATTGGTAGTTCCAGTTAAGTATAGGGAAAAGCTCTTTAGCTTAGCCCATGATCAACCTAGTGGCCATGCTGGGGTGAGCAGGACCAAAGACCATTTGGGGAAGTCATTTCACTGGGAGGGAGGAGGTAGTAACATCCTTTCCCATGTCCCGTCTTGTGAGGTGTGCCAGAGGGTGGGAAAGCCCCAAGACCAGGTCAAAGCCAATCTTCAGCTACTCCCCATAACTGAGGTTCCATTTCACTATGTAGCTGTGGATATTCTGGGTCCTTTCCCTAAGAAGACACCCAGAGGAAAGTTATACATACCGACCTTCATGGATTTTGCCACTCAGTGGCTGGAGGCAGTAGCTCTAAGCAACATCAGGGCTAAAAGCATGAGCCAGGCATCGACAGACATTTTTGCCAGGGTAGGTTGGCCCTCAGACATCCTTATGGATTCGGGAACTAACTTTCTGGTAGGGACCAAGAAACGTCTTTGGGAAGCTCATGGAGTAAACCACTTGGTTGCCGCCCCTTACTACCATCAAACAAATGACCTAGTGGAGAAGTTTAATGGGATTTTGGGGACCATGATATGTAAATTCATGAATGAGCACTCCAATGATTGGGACCTAGTGTTGCAGCAGTTGCTTTTTGTCAACAGGGCTGAATCACATCCCAGTTTGGGGTTTTCACCCTTTGAACTCACTCATGGCCATGAAGTTAAGGGGACATTACAGTTGGTGAAGCAGAAGTAGGAGGGGGTTATGTCTTCTCCAGGAACTAACATTTTGGACTTTGTAACCAATCTGCAAACCATCCTTAAAGACTCTCTAGCCCTTGCTTCAGAGAACCTACAGGATATTCAACAAGAGCAAAAGGCCTGGTATGATAAACATGCCAGAGAGCGTTCCTTCAGAGTAGGTGATGAAGTCATGGCCCTGAAATCTCTCCAGACCAATAAGATGGAAGCGCTGTGGGAGGGGCCACTTAAGGTCCAAGAGCGCATGGGAGCTGTTAATTACCTCATAGCATTCCCAGACCCTACCCTAAACCTAAAGTATACCATGTTCTCTAAAGCCCTTTTATTCCTGATAAATCAAGATTCTCCAGTTTACAGCCCAGGAGAGACACAACGCTGAGTGGCCTGAAGGAGTCTACTATGAAGGAAAAAGCACCAATGGCATAGAAGAGATGATCCTTTCCATAATCCTTGGGCATAAGCAGCGACAGCCAATCCAGGAGCTGTGCACCAGCTTCATGCCAATGTTTTCAGCAACCCCAGGATGGACAGAACAGCCTTACCACTCCATTGACACAGGTGATGCTCGCCCAATTAGAGCCCAACCCTATTGGATGGTTCCTCAAGACAAAACCGCAATATAAAGGGAGATCAAGGACATGTTACAGATGTAATCTGCCCTTCTGAGAGTGCATGGACCTCTCCAGTGGTTCTGGTTCCCAAACCAGATGGGGAAATCCGCTTTTGTATAGACTACCATAATCTAAATGATGTAACTCACCCAGAAGACTATCCAACGCCAAGCACAGATGACCTGTTGGAGAAACCAAGATGTGCACAGTTCATCTCCACCTTAGACTTAACTAAGGGGTACTGGCAAGTGCCGCTAGATGACCCAGACAAGGAAAGATCAGCCTTCATTACCCATGTAGGGTTGTATGAATTTAATGTGCTACCTCTCAGACCGCAAAATGCACTTGCCACCTTCCAGAGACTGGTAGATAACCTTCTGGCTGGAGTTGGGGAATCTGCAGTCACCTAGCTGGACGATGTGGCCATATTCTCAGATTCATGGGCAGAACACCTCCAAGCTCTCTTCCAGTGCACAAGGGAGGCAGGATTAACTGTTAAGGCCAAAAATTATCAAATAGGCCTAAACAGGGTAATGTACCTTGGACACCAGGTGGGTCAAGGAACTATCAACCCCCTACAGGCTAAAGTAAATACTATCAAAAATTGGCCTCTTCCTAAGTCAAAGAAGCAAGTCTAATCCTTCTTGGGCTTGGCCAGGTATTACTGGTGATTTGTATCACACTGCAGCCAAATTGCCACCTCACTAACACCCCTAATCAGGAAAAAACAGCCAAATGCGGTTCAGTGGACTGAGAAGTGTCAGAAAGCCTTTAACCAGCTTAAGGTGACCCTTATGTCTGATCCTATCCTAAGGGCCCCGGACTTCGACTAACCGTTCACTTGGACACATCTATGGTTATGACGTGGTGTAGGAGCAGTTTTAATGCAGGAAGGACCAGATCAATAATTTCATACTATCACGTTTGTCAGCAAAAAACTTTCTGGGAGGGAAAGCCCCTGGTCAGTCTCAGAAAAGGAATGTTACGCCATTGTGTATGGTCTAGAGAATCAGCCTTGACAACGTATGTCAGCATTATTCAGTGAAACATAATTTCCTTTTATTATGTATAAACATTGTGTGATGAGGCATATAGGGGTTATCAAGTCTACTTAAGTACAGGGACATGTCCTGTATCTTTTTCAGATACTACAGACCCACCCTCCTTTTCACAGTATTTCTACAACAATATGACACTTACTACTGTACTTGCATTCTACACACTGCAAAACAATCTGACAGATCCCTGATTCCATAGGGAGCCAATGAGGAGAGGGAGAAGTGATCTTTCATTGGCTTGTGTTCTGAACGGAGTCAAACTTTATAGGAAGGACACACATTTCATTCCAAAATAAAGAGAATCTTAATTGTCAATCCTGGGAGGCCATGAATATACAGATGCCTGTGGCACAGTCAAAAAGTGAGAAGAGCAGATGTGGACATCTTGCGAAACATGGACGGGCAGTGGTATTATTTTGCTGTTACAGGTATCTAGAAGAAGCTGAGGATCTAGGAGAACAGAGTCTGTCTATGATTCTTAATGATCTGAGAACATCCTCAGTGGAAGACAATGTTATGACCTTGGGCTAGTTACGTCTCTCCCTGTATGTCCTTTTTTCCCCATTTGTAAACTAGGGATGATGATACTGACTACCTTTTGTGAAGTGGTTTGAAATCTAGGAATGAAAAATGCTAGACAAGAGTTAGGTATTATTATGGAGGTGCTATCTCCCCACCAGAAACCTTTGTCTTTTTGGAATTGAGGTTCAGTCAGCTGCCCTTCTTCCAGTTGCTGATCTCAGCCAGACATCTGAACAGCTGGGAAATGGTTTCTATTTCCATCTGATGTGAAGGGGATGTAATACTGGGCTGGGTACCACTATATATTGCTGTCAATGTTTCACAATCGTCCTTAGTGGCTTTGCAGAGATGTTGAGCAGAATGTGGGAGAGGATGATGAGTTAGTACTATCATGACTCTCTGGGTGTAGCCTTAGAAGAATGATTGATACTATCTCAGCACAATCATGCTATCTCTTGCCTTATATTTGTGATGAGATGGACAGATTCCACAGGTGGCCATATCCAATTCTGTGGGGAGGTCGACCAACATAATTCCATGCATAATAATACCTAGCTCTGACAGTGCTTTTCATCAGCAGATCACAAAGCACTCTACAAAGGAAGCAAATATCAACCCAATTCTATAGTCCTTATCCATTGTCTACTGGAGAAACTTCAGCAATGGTGTGGTTTGGAATAGTTGAGAAGGGTGTGACTTTACAACTGCAGTGGTGGAGGAGAGATCTATGGTGAGAGTGTCACCTTGCGCGAATCTTTTCTTTTTCTAATTCTGAATCCTGTCTGCATCAGTTTTTCTTCCTTGTGACCCTGGAAAGGTCATTTTTAAACCTTCTCTCTCAGTCTTCTCATCTGTCAAATGGGCATAATACTTGTCTATTGCACAGATGTTGTGAGGCTTGATCCAGTCATATATTATAGTGCCTTCCATCTATCACAGCACTTAATGAGTATAACATTTCTATATACATTCCTTACCTAGGGGCTTCTTCTCCAGATTCAGCACCCACTTTCCCTCCTGTCTTTGATGCTAACTAATTTCTTCTCAATATCCTCTCTTCATTTAGTTTCCAGGAGTTTGTCTTTTGGTTATCCTCATTTTTGCTGATGATTCTTTCTCTGCTTCCCTCCTCTCTAGTCTACCAGGCATCTGTCCTTGTGTATTCTTTTCTTTAGGCTATGCTTGTCTTTGGGTGATTTCTGCCACACTGAGCACCGTTCTGCCGCTTACTCTCAAATATACCTTTTTGCTTCTAATCATACAAACATGTTGCATTTATTATAAAATAATACATGCAAACTTTTGGATAACCGAGCATTTTGATTAGCTTGGATTCTGGGAATCAAAGTTGACCTACACTGACATGTGAACAATATTTCAGACCAAGTGTCCCTTGGACATGCCTGTCTGGTACAGACAGGTTGTTTACACCTGTGAATGACAGCATGTGGTATTCTTGTGGCTTGAATGTAATACTCGTTGTTACAAGCATCTCAACCTCTCAGATTCCTACTGTTATAGCTGATGTGCTGCTTATTTTTCTACTGTGCCTTATTTTCAACTACTGGTATATTAATCAGTCCTAGTGATACTGCACACCTTCCTTGGGCAAAATTTTCACTCAATAACCCTAAGTTCTCTTCTCTTTCAGTAAAGAGATCAGGCCCAAGCCAAAGAACAGGGACTAATGCCACAAACAAATCCTCTTTCATAGGTTTAACATTGCACTCAGAAATATTTTAGTAATTTTTTTTTAAATAAACACAGCTGTCTGAAAGCAGAGGATGCTAAAGCACTGTCAATTTTCATTCGATACAGTAATAGACAGTTCCATGCAATAGAGTAAGAGGTGGTTGGGAAGCTGGAGAACAAAGCACACCTTCCTGGCTTCACTGCATTAATGGCAATAAGAAATGATACTTCGCAATTGTACAGGATTTAGCCTTTTTGAAATACTGTATGGATGTTAACTAATGAACTTTCTCAAAATCCTGTGAGGAAGTATTCTTCTCCAATTTACAGATTGTGGAGACTGAGGTCAGAAAGTGAGGTGATTTACCCAATCATAGAAGATTAGGGTTGGAAGAGACCTCAGGAGGTCATCTAGTCTAACCCCCCGCACAAAGCAGGACCAACACCAAATAAATCATCCCAGCCAGGGCTTTGTCAAGCCAGGCCTTAGAGATTTTAAGGATGGAGATTCCACCACCTCCCTAGGTAACCCATTCCAGTGCTTTGCCACCCAAATAGTGAAATAGTTTTTCCTAATATCCAACCTAGACCTCCCCCAATGCAACTTGAGACCATTGCTCCTTGTTCTGTCATCTGCCACCACTGAGAACAGCCGAGCTCCATCCTCTTTGGAACCTCCCCCCCCTTTCAGGTAGTTGAAGGCTGCTATCACATCCCCTCTCACTCTTCTTTTCTGCAGACTAAACAAACCCAGTTCCCTCAGCCTCTCCTCATAAGTCATGTGCCCCAGAACCCTGATCATTTTTGTTGCCCTCTGCTGGACTGTCTCCAATTTATCCACATCCTTTCTGTAGTGGGGGGCCCAAAACTGGATGCAGTACTCCAGATGTGGCATTACCAGTGCCGACAAGAGGAGAATAATCACTTCCCTCAATCCGCTGGCAATGCTCCTACTAATGCAGCTCAATATGCCGTTAGCCTTCTTGGCAACGAGGGCACACTGCTGCCTCATATCCAGCTTCTTGTCCACTAATCCCCAGGTCCTTTTCTGCAGAACTGCTGCTTAGCCAGTTGGTCCCCAGCCTGTAGCAGTGCATGGAATTCTTCCATCCTAAGTGCAGGACTCTGCACTTGTCCTTGTTGAACCTCATCAGATTTCTTTTGGCCCAATTCTCCAGTTTGTCTAGGTCACTCTGGATCCTATCCCTACCATTCAGCATATCTACCTCTCCCCCAAGTTTAGTGTCATCCGCAAACGTGCTGAGGGTGTAATCCATCCCATCATCCAGATCATTAATAAAGATGTTGAACAAAACTGGCCCCAGGACTGTGCCCTGGGGCATTCCACTTGATACCGGCTGCCAACTAGACATCGAGCAGTTGACCACTACCCGTTGAGCCCGGCAATCTAGCCAGCTTTCTATCCACCTTATAGTCCATTCATCCAATCCATACTTTTTTAACTTGCTGGCAAGAATACCTTGGGAGACTGCATCTACAGCTTTGCTAAAGTCAAGATATATCATGTCCACCATTTTCCCCATATCCACAGAGCCAATTATCTATCATAGAAGGCAATCGGGTTGGTCAGACATAACTTGACCTTGGTGAATCCATGCTGACTATTCCTGATCACATTCCTCTCCTCCAAGTGCTTCAAAATGGTTTCCTTGAGGACCTGCTCCATGATTTTTCCAAAACAGAGCCAAGATTACCTCTCAGAAGCTTTTGACCCTTAAGCCTTCACTGTTTTGTTTTGTTTTCTAGATCACAGTAAATGTCACACTAGTCTCGAAGATTCCATCCAAGCATGTCAATCTTATACCAGTGAGACAGGGCAGCTACCTGAGGCTTGATGCCAAATGAGGCTGAATTGTCAGTTCAGTTGTGAGTTAGTGATTGTGTTAATGCAGGTTAGTGTCCTGTTACCACACTCCATGCAGACCAACTACCTACCTTCTGTCTCCTCTTCTCTCATCCCTCATCTCACAGCACAAGAGAAGTAGTGGCCCAATTGTCAGGAGGAGAAAACCAAGGGGCTGAATGAGCAGCAGTTGCCTGAAGAGCTGCTACCGTCACAGGATGTCATGTGCCCCAGACAGAAGGAGGTGTGGGTCCCAAACATAAGAAGTATTGGAAGCACTAGAGCAGGGGTCAGCAACCTTTCAGAAATGGTGTGCCAATTCTTCATTTATTCATTTTAATTTAAGGTTTTGCGTGCCAGTAATACAGTTTATTGTTTTTAGAAGGCCTCTTTCTATAAGTCTATAATATATAACTAAACTATTGTTGTATGTAAAGTAAATAAAGTTTTTAAAATGTTTAAGAAGCATCATTTAAAATTCAATTAAAATGCAGAGCCCCCCTGCTGGACTGGTCGCCAGGACGCAGGCAGTGTGAAAATCAGCTCGCGTGCCAGGTTGCCTACTCCTACACTAGAGTATTTTATGGGAAGCAAGTGGGGCAAAAATGGGTGGGGGAAAGGGAAAGGGTGAGAGAGTAAAATCAGGGTGAGAGAACAAAACATGATTGGTAAAGGACCACAAACAAGAAAAAACACTGACACTTTTAAATGGATAAGATTTTTTTTAAATTAAAAAAATGACTAGACAGGTATTTGCCTATATGGAAAAATCTGCAGGACGAGGGCCTACCTTTGAAATATCCAGGGCACCTGGCAGCAGCAGTTTTATTTGCTCTTGCTCACCCATTCATTCATCTAAGGTAGATAAGTTGAGTTTCATAAAATTTACTGCAAGTGGGTTTTTTAGTATGAGTCCTTAAGAAATCAAGGAGTATTTGTGTCACCTTAGAGACTAACAAATTTATTTGGACATAAGCTTTCGTGGGCTAAAACCCACTTTGAAACCTAAGCAATCAAGGTTTATTTTGTTTTCCATGGTCAGTAATGAGTTTGTTTTTAATGAATGAGAGTTCTGTTCTAGATCTTTGGCTAAAATTGTATATCCTGCATTTTTGAGAGTTTGCTGCTGTCCTCCAGCCTGAGATGGTTAACAACGCACTCTGGATTCCTTGGTGATAAAAACTGTTAATTGATTCACTTTAAACCCCATGAAAATAAACTGAATTGTATATTCCAAGTAGTATCACAGGAATTATAGTATTCTCAGTTCCTCACCTTGTGCTTTGGAGGGGATGGGGATGGAGCAAAGCCACAGGTTCCCCCCCCCCCTTGCAGACTTGGTGAATGAACAAAAAATAGGGCAACTGGGGAATACTTAATTAAATACAAATCACAACACTGAAATGCATTGCCAGGAGTCTACATGAGCAAAAGAGGAGCTGTTTAAAAGCATGTGTTGCTTTTTAATTTTTTACTCTGTTTTAAGAAAATATACCTTCAAAGGACAGAAAAGCTACAGCCTCTCCAGACTTAGTTGGGTGTTACCAAGGGCCATAAAGAATCTTCTGGCTTTTTGGACACAAGGGGATTATTGTTTTTAAGCTTCATTTTGAAGGTACTGGGATACATACAATAAATCATCTCAATAAATAAAAAAAAGTAGCATCATTCACTAGATTTTAAAATTAAAAAGTTGAAATTATCTGGGTCAAAAAAAATGAGCATTGGCAACCTTACACTGACACTTAACTGTTCTAAAAAACAGATCCATGGGATAAAGAATAATCAGAGCATAAACCAATTTAAAGTTATACTGGAAAATAACAACACCTGCCTGAGAACTATAGTTGTACATAGGCGGGGTAGAGAATGAGTTCTTTCCATTCAGAAGTTTTCTTTGTTTTTAGGATACTTTTTCTCCCAATTACTACTTCATTTAAACACCCCTACATGAATCATTCTCCATTAGAGATGACCTGCATTTGGATAGCAGCTTCCAGACACAATCTGGCTATTTTGGATTGTGATAATTTGCAAATTCAAAAAATTGTTTTGCTCTTATTGGGTTTAACTCATTCAGTGTGCTTTGTGCTGTACAGTACACAAAAATGAGACCTTGCCCAAAGGGGTTTATCTAGCTGTATAACTTGGAATAAAGTATCCATTAAAGACATGCATTTTAAATGCATCTAAAACTTACCCAGATTTCACCTGCACAAAAGAGAGAAATGGACAAAATGAAACCATATTAACATTTGGTGAAATTTTATCAGAAACATATCCTTGCTCACCTCTCAAAAACTCTCTTTGCCGATGTGTTCATAGAATTTTCTAGTGGGTGTGAGAAATGCAAATCAAAACTGAGAAATTAGAGAAACGGAGTTCTGCGCATGTTTTGACACCTTTTGGTGGAGGTGCGGAATATCTTAAGTCTGAGGAGAGGTAGATGGCTAAAAGGACTTGTACTATTTCATTTCATGTCAGACTGTACAAATCTTTCAAACCCATATGTGATCCGAAGATACCCTTCATAGTTTAATTACTGCCTTTAAACTCACTAGAAGAGTAGTTCTCAACCAGGAGTGCAGAGACCCCCGTGGAGGGTGAAGAGTGGAGGCTGTGAGAAGGTTTCAGGGGGTCTGCAAAGCATGGCTGACATTAGACTCACCAGGGCCCAGGGCAGAAAGCGGTGTGTGGTACTGCAGTCCGCAGCCCTGAGCCCCATCACCTGGGGCTGAAGCTGAAGCCTGAGAAACTTAGCTTTGCGGTGCTCCCTGTGGCGTGGGGTCCCAGGCAATTGCCCTGCTTGCTACCTCCTAATGCAGGCTCTGGCTTTTATACGTGGAAAAACAGTTGTTATAGGACAGGGGGTTTGGACTTTTTATAGCATGTTGGGGGGGAGAGGCTCCTAGTTACCAGATAGCAAGTGTGAAAAACCAGGATGAGGGTGGGGGGTAATAGGAGTCTGTAAGAAAAAGCCCCAAATATCAGGACTGTCAAATCTGCATAGCTCTGTGGGGTTTGTGAGTGTGGTTTTGTCTTTGTTTTTTGTTGGCAAAGGCCCAAGCTTAGGCCCTCATCCTGAAAATTGTTCCAAGCAAGAAGAATCTTGAGTGGAAAAAATTGCAGAATTAGGGCCTCACACATGAGTTACTTTATGCCTATGAGTATTCCCCCTGATTTCAGTAGAACTACGTGTGTAAAATGCAGGCAGCTTTGTGTTTCCAGGATCGGGGCCTTTCTTTCTCCCTTCCGTGGGAGAAACCCTGAGACACATCAATTGCTGCATTTATAGGTATTTTGGTGGCGGGCTAGGGGTTTGATGGGCATAAACTACTGTCTAGGGTTTGTTTTTTTTTGTTTCCCAGATAACTGTTGACAATGTGAATGAGGAAGATCTTTTTTTTAAAAAAAACAACCTATTTTGTTCATTAAACTTTTAAACACTGTAAAGTAGAAGCCCCAGGGATCAGAAATAACCTACAATAATATGAAACCAACAAAGAATTTCTCTGTTCTTATTACACATTCATGTTGATTTTCTGACTAAGCCATCACCCTGTGTATAACAGAAATCACTAGAACACTATACAACCCTCCGTGAGCAGGGAGGAAAAGCTTCATCCAGATCACTTATCACTAGAGGGGGAAACTTCTAACACATATACCAGTCACTGCAGCAAAAGAGGGGGAGACTTTAAAGCTAACCTTAAAATTAATCCCACAGGAGGGAGTCTCCTTCCAACTGAAGGAGACTTGGCAGGTCTGAGAATGGGGCTGATGTGTCGTTTCAGGAACACACCACCGTGCCTGAGCAACCTCTCCTCAACAGAAAACTGTTACCGTGTGCAGGGCGGGAGTGGAGGGCCGTAGGACCCCGCGGAGACGCCGTGAGGGGCGGCAGGAGGACAATAATTTGTTCCATTGTAATGAGAACGGTAAATGTTGGCAAGGGGCAGATTTCCCAGGCCTGCCTTCTTTCACCAACGATCTTTAGTGCCTCCTGCTAGCCAACACGGACAGTGTGCTCATTTATTGCAACGGTCAACAGAGAGTTCTTGCCAAAAAAAAAAAAAGCAAAACGCCAAACCCCAAACAACTTTTTTTTTTTTTTTTTTTTTTTTGGGAAAGCCAAAATGGCAAAAATGGTAGAACCAGCCCCGTCCCCACAAAACTTTTTTTTTTTTTTTTTTTATAATAAAAGCAAAGCCCAGCTCATCAGCAGTCCATGCAGGAGCAGGAGGGGTTTGAGAGTTAACTGCATGCAGGAAATCTCTCACATCCTGCGTCCCAGCTCGCTCCTCTCTGTAACTGTATATTATGGTGCTATTCTCCAGACCTAGCTGATGAAAGTTTGTCTCTTTCAGTCTGGGCTAAGATGTCAAAGCGTCTCCATGCAGAGCAGCGGCGTTTCCCACCTCCTCACCTCCCAGCCCAGAAATTCATACGGCTGCTGAGCCTAAGCTGGCTCTTTATAGCATCATCCAGGGCTCAAGGTAAGTTGACGATGCTTTTATACGCATACACATTTCCAGGGCACAAGCCAGCATATGATACGGCCAAGTTTGGACCCCTTCACCCGCGCCGACGCGATTAGAAAGAAGCAGTTTCCCTTGGCATTTCCCCGCCACCCTGGGGCTTCTGCATATTTGCATTTCCCCCCTCCACCAAAAAATCCCCCTCCTCTCCTAGCTGCAACCTCCTCTTCCAGTTACCATCCCGTCCCGTCTGCTCTGCAAATCCAGCTCCTCTCTGAGAGCAGCAGCCGCACCGCGTTCCACAGCCTCCCCAGCTCCTCTTTTGCTCTGGTTGTGCCGCTGTGTTTGCGTGTAAGGGGGAGTTAGCTTAGTTCACGCTGCGTCGGCTGTTCATTGCAGCCCAGAGAGCCGGGCTGGAGGACTGCTGCCTGCTTAGCTGCAGCGCCAGCGCTCCAGCCGCAGAGTATCCAAGCTTGTATTAGCCCTCTCATGTCCCTTCTTTCTCCCCCCGGGGCAATGTGGCAGGCGATTCTCGTTACTGATGCAGAGGACCCGGGGACAGAGGGACACACGCCATACAAAAGTTGATCTAATCGGTTGCTAAGTTCTGTCTTTGCTTTCAAGTTTTACCTTGACAAACTCTAGCCGCACATTGCACAAATCAGACCTAGTCTCACCTATTTGGGGATGAAGGAGCATGGGCGATCTTTTTCTAAAGTCTCTCTCTTTTTTTTCGGAAGGAAGGATTTTGCTGTGTGTTTCAACGAGATACCAGTTACACTCGAGATTGCTTTGAAATCTCACCTCATTTAAATTGTCCTAGCAACTTGAAATGCAGACCTGCAGAAATAGCTCAAGGACTAAAGAGTGTTCACACCATAGTCTTTCTTTTGGGTACTGTTCCAGTATGTAGAGAATCTTCAACTGTTTCCCCCCTCCCCCTTAAACCTGTTGCTATGGGCTATTCACCTGGTTCCCGTTTATTTTACAATAATACTCGTATATGTTCAACTGAGGATTTTCAAGCACTCTACTGAAAATTTAGCCTTACTACACCCCAGTGAATTTGGTAAGAATTATTTAGGGAAGGGCAAACAATTTATAATAAGTAATCTATTCAAAACACTTTGCTTCTCTGTTTATGAATTTTCTGCACATAAATTGGGAGAAATGGATTTATCATTCAAAATTAGGTGTGAATTCAGCTATTAATCCTGAGTCTGTAGACTCAGTGGAGGACAGTTCCACATGAATATTTGAAAGTGGATATTTGTACTTTGCTGGTTAGTTTCCTGGGTCATGTGGTATTGTTTCTGGTATCTGAGTGGATAATTTCTGTAAGCAACCACCAACAGTAAGAATTTTGAATTGCATGTTGGTGTAGAATTTGAAATCTGAACTGTTAGTCAGATGTGAGTCATAATCCACTTTAGATGAGTATTTGGGCATTTCGGGCTTAACATCTGTTTTATTCTTCCTCCTTAGTGAAAGCTTTATTTTCTATCTAGAATATTCATGCTAAGGGAACACAGAATTTATTTAAATATTTGAATAAATATTTGCTTAAAATGTTTAACGGTATTGGCTTAGATTTGTTATGCCAGTTTCTCAGAAATATTTGGAGTCATCTTGTCCCCAGTTCACTCAGCAAGTTAGTGACACAGTCAGGAATCAAACACAGAGGTCTGACTCTGTCCCCTGCTTTAACTAGTAGCTGACATTGTATAATTTATGAGAGAGAGAGAGTTGGTAAATTGCATAAATATATAGCACAGCAATGAAGGAAGTACCTGTTCCTACAGACCTGTTTGCATGTGTCTACTATTCCAGTTTGAAATTTAGCTTTTGTTTGGTCCCTAAATTTATGCACAGCAGATTTATGCTGGGACTGTGGCTTTGTTTTTACTAGGAAAATTAACATTATGGTAACTAAGTGTTAACCCATGTTAACTAATGTGATAAGAAAAGATACCCTTATCAACATGTAACCCTTTGGGGTTTAGAGAGCATGGCCCCTTTAAATCTTTTTCCTAGCGGGGAGCGGGAGAGTGAGAAAAAAGGGGGAAATGCCAAGGGAAACTGTGCCTGGGGGAGAGAGAGAGAAGGGCTGCAGCCTGCAGGCCTTCCCAAAGGAAGCAGCAGGGAACCTGCCCGAAGCCTGGGAAGGACAGGGCGGCTGATCGGGGACACCCCAGGACAGGAACCAGGAGGAGCCCTGTGCCAGGGAGGAATTGCCGGAGAAGGACAGGCCGAAACTGGACCCAGTATCACGGCTGCCCAGGGCTGCATGGGGCTGTGAGTACTGGGGCTTGTGACTCTGCATTGGGAACAAGGAGGGAGGCTGCTACATAGTTAAGTGGGGAGGTGGTCGCTCTGTGTGGCTTTGCAGAAAGTGGCAGAAGAGGGCACTGGGGGGGTTTGTTGGGAAAAGTTCACTGGCGCTGAAGATGACCAGGAGCACCCAGGAGCTCTGGACTGGAACTTTGCTCAGGACTCCTGAACTCTGTGTTCAGTCACATTGCTCAGTGTCTGCCCTTCCAGACTGTGCTACCTCTGGGTCCGTGGGGCCTTGGCTTAGATGCAGCCCTGTTTTACTGCTCCTTCTATATTTCCCCTTGTTTTCTCCTCTCATCCCTCTGTAAATAAATAGTTCCCTTTCTTATATCCATTGTACTTTTCCTGTGGGTGTGTGTGTTCACTCTGGGGGGTTTGGAACAGGTGCCCCTGAGGTGGAAGGGATTTTTCCTGCTGCATTCCTGCATGTGCCTTCTCTTGGCCAGAGCTGCCTGCAGAGCAGACTCCATCTTGGCCCCAAGGGCGCTAAAGTTACAAACATGTTAGTTAACGTGGGTTAACCCATGTTAGTTAACAAACCGTTATCATTTTCCTAGTGAAGACAGAGCCATAGTCCTACCACAAATAGAGCTTCATGATCCACTTGATTTGAGAACACGCATATTCTATATAATTGTGCATGGGTGAAGTGGGGTCATTATTTTAGTCAACTGACATTCCCAGATTGTGAGCTAGGAAGACATCAACTGGTCACAGTTGACTGGTAGCATACAAACCCATCAGATGTGAGAACTAATCCTTGTCTCTGTGTGGGCCCAGGGAACAACGATGCATATGAGCTTGTGGAATCAAGGCATGGCTAGAGCTTCTTCAACTACTTGTGTTGCATCTGGGCTGAAAACTTGCTATGCAGGGTTCATAATATAACCTGCTTGATTTTGGTATTTTGAAGAAGGAAAGATTTATACATCTGAGATATTAAACCATATATAATGGTTTCTGTGCTTGCATAGTAGTACTTCACATGGACAGTTTATGAGAGTTTAAGTGCCTAAATATTTATACAATGAATGTTAATGGCTCCAAGAGTTTAAGATCATGGATGAATAGGCATAAACTATAACTTCTCTTAAGGGGCTACCATCTGTCAAGAGCCATTTATTGGATTTGACTCTTTCCTCATGTCTTCCCATTTCCAATCCTAAACCTTCTAATTTAATAACTATTAGTTCTTACAATTCCCAGTCTCCTGCCTTTCTTACAGTTGGCACTGAACGTGTCCTTCTCCCACCTTTCCCCCCCCGCCCCCCGATCACATCTTATCACATATTCTCTTCTCTCTCAAATCTTGTCTTCTTCTTTGTTGATACCTTTGGATGAAATTTACCCTTTGTGTTGGTCTTCAGCATAGGAATGGATTTCATCCTTAGTAAACCTGCAAAATTAAACACTTACTTTCTTGTCATATTGCTCCCTCTGGAGTCTTTTTGGAGTCAATAGAAAAACTCCCTTTGATTGAGCCCTACTTGATTCTCATGTAACCCTCAGAGCTCTTTTCAGTGTCATCTTGAAACTGTTGCTGAGGTTGAGGGGGATAAGCTTGGACTCTATATAACCATGTGCTCCTTTGACTGTTGGCCAAACTGACTTTCCTACAGATATTTTGGACACCCTGTGTAAGATCTGTAACTGGTGTACATAGGTGTGGCTCTGTTGTCTTTGATGGAACTGTGCCAGTTTACACCAGCTGAGGGTGTCCCCCTTCTGATCCCGCCCTGAAAATGCTCTGTTCCAGTTGATCTTGTCTGTTCCCCCTGCCTGCAAGGGAGGTATCCAATTTGTTTGTTTTTGTCATATTTCTAATCTCCCTTTTTCTTTGATGGTTGTTGGAAATGTTGCTCCCTACTTATGAGGAGCAACTTCTACGTAATGATCTACTGCATACATTTCAGACTACTTGTCATCCTGCTCACAGCACTAAGACTGCCCTGACAGCAGCTCTCTAATGATCTGTGAGTGACTGCAACAAATCAGGGTTATGTTTATCTGTTATTTCTGCTGAAACTGTCAGCTGGAGTTGACACACTATTGATCATGAAATTCTGTTTAAAAAGTCTGAATTCCTGTAATAGTTTATTTGGATCTTCACCAGCCTGGTTCAGATCTCACATTTCCTAATCCTGACAGTTTTATCACTAGTGGCCCTTATGCTTCTAACATTTCTCAAATTGCCAGTGCAAATTGTCCATGGAGCCTGCCAGGCTTTCATTTTATTCAGTATTGGTATGCTTTTGGGCAGTATCATTTGTACTAAAAGGGCTTCATTGTAACATGCAAATTGACAACAGTGAGATCTACTTTTCAAGCAGACCGTATGTCACTTTCAATCTTCTGCTAGTTCAGAGCCTCTAGGGGCAATGGAGCAATGTGCATATTTGTATCTCTGGCAAACCCACAGCTTGTTGTTGTTATTGCCAAGCCTTGCATCTGAGAGTCTAACTATTAGAGCCTGTGTCCCCCTTACAGACTGACAGGATGATTTTGTTCTTGGTTTTTCACAAAGGTGTGGTAAGCTGAAAAATACCATTCTTAGGGGTGTTTTCTGTTAAAGTCTGAAATATTCGAATGCTTACAAGGCCATGCTCCATTACATGGGCAAGCTTTCCTTGTCTCTCTATCTCCTGCAACAACCAATTCTGCTCAGAAGGTCTGACTCTCTTCTTGGTATTCATATTGGAGGGATCTCTTGTTTGCTCTCATCCCTTTTTCTATTTCCATTTTTCTTTCATTCTGTTTTTGCCTTTTACCCAAAGCCTACCTCATATATTGGGATTTTTTTAAGTTTTACATTCAAACATATATAAACATGTACATTATACATTGAGGTGTATTGTTCATGTCACATTCAACATCTCTAAAACTCATATGATAAGGGATCTTGATCACAGGAAATCTCCAATATGAAGAGAACTAAGGTCTGCATTGTGCCTGCTAGGCAGAAACTTTTATTTGGGCGCTACTGAGTCTCCAATAGCAGCACTGGAGGCGCTGGATCAAAACTGTAGCCTACTGAAGTCACTGAGAGTGTTGCCATTGACTTCAGTGGATTTTGGGCTAGGTACGTTGTGTCTCAAGCATGCAGGTAGCTTAATGTGGAGGAGGAATAGCTCAGTGGTTTGAGTATTAGCCTACTAGACTCAGGGTTGTGAGCTCAGTCCTTGAGGGGGCCTGCCACTTAGGGATCTGGGGGTAAAATCAGTACTTGGTCCTGCTAGTGAAGGCAGGGAGCTGGACTTGATGACTTTTCAGGGTCCCTTCCAGTTCCATGAGATAGGTATATCTCCATATATTATTCTTTTTATTACTGTATGTTGGTTAGTACAGTCTTGTAATAAGTTGCAACATGCACTCTTTTCTTTGTACAGCTAGCTGTAGTGGCCAAAGGAGAGCAAGGATTGTGGTTGTGACAACTGAGGAAAGGTATGCTCCTTTCTCCCCCAGAGAGAGACTGGCCACAGTCTGGCCATAAGTGGAAACTGAGATGTACTGATGGTAATGGAAATACACTTAGTGTCATGTATAAATATGTAGCCTTCTTCAGCTATATTTATTTCCGGACGGCATCTTCAGAAACCAGTGTCACATACTAAATGGTTTTTAGTAAAGTGTAATTCTGTCCCCCTAAAAACTGTGGGTCCTTATTGCTACATTTCCCTCTCCTTGCACTAGCGCTAAATTAGGATTAAATATGCCTGGCATGAGTTGTCCAGGTGCAGTTTATTCAGGCTTCAAACAGAAATAAATTGCAACAATTTAAATCATGGGCCAGATCTTCATCTGGTCTGAATTAACATAGTTCTAATGATGTAACCTGGCAGAGCTCAATTTAAACTGGCTGAGGACTGGTCCCTTGTAGATATTTGAAAATTACACCAGCAGTTAAAACCCACCACAGACAAGGTCTAGGTCCAGCTGCTGAGACAGAGATGCACTTAGGTCCAGATCCTCAAAGCCATTAGGTGTCAAACTCTCATTTAAATCAATGGGAGTTAAGTGCCTCAGTCCCTTTAGAGGATGTGGTCCTTAGTCTTTATCCCTGTGAGTAGAGCCCTACCAAATTCACAGTTCATTTTGGTCAATTTCATGGTCATAGGATTTTAAAAAATTGTAAATTTCATGATTTCAGCTATTTAAATCTGAAATTTCAAGGTGTTATAATTGTAGGAATCCGGACCTAAAAAGGAGTTGTGGAGGGGTCACAGGGTTATTGTAGGAGGGGGGTTGTGGTACTGCTACCCATACTTCTACACTGCTGCTTTCAGCAGCGCCGACCTTCAGAGCTGGGCAGCTGGAGAGCAGTGGCTGCTGGCCAGGAGCTGAGATCTAAAGGCAGAGCCACAGCCAGCAGCAGCACAGAAGTAAGGATGGAATGATCTAGTATTGACACCTTTACATCTGCGCTGCTGCCCTCAATGAGCAGCTGCCACTCTCCAGTCGTCCAGCTCTGAAGGCAGCAGCGCAGAAGTAAGGGTGGCATGGTATGGTATTGCTACTCTTACTTCTGTAGAGCTGCTGGCAGGGCTCTGACTTCAGAGCTGGGCACTTGGCGAACAGCCGCCTCGCTCCGGCCACCCGGCTCTGAAGGCAGTGCAGAAGTAAGGGTAGCAATACCATGACCTCCTTCTAAAATAACCTTGTAACCCCTCCCTGCAACTCCCTTTTGGGTTAAGACTCGCAATTTGAGAAACGCTGGTGTCCCCAATGAAATCTATATAGTATAGGGTAAAAGCACATAAAAAACCAGATTTCATAATCCGTGATGCGTTTTTTCATGGCTGTGAATTTGGTAAGGCCTTACCTATGCGATTTTTATCTAGTATGAAGAATTGGGCTGTGTGACAGGCTGGTACTCTAGGACTATTCATTGGAAGTGACAAGTGAAGCATCTTTTTGTTGGTGGGGAAAGGCCATATAATTCTACTCTGAGTGCTAAAATTATTGTCCAGGTGGAAAGTGTTAATTGATGGAGTCCTGTCTGTGTGGCTAACAGCAAGTTTCTCCTCTATTAGTCACTGGGTAAAAATTGAAGTTTGGGCTTTCTTCTCTCTTGAGCTCCTGTTTAATTATAGGGTTCGATTTTAATGTTTTTACTCAATCTTACGAGATCATTTTGACCTAGTTACTAAAGTCATCAGTCAGATGGAGGTTATGGGGTTTCTTCACTAGAGTCTTTGCCTTCAGTTATCTTCCCATTGACTAGAGGTAGTTAACATCTATAAAGGCTAGTCTGCCATTCCAGAAACTTCTGTTCTAGACAACAAATGCTTTCAGTTTACTGTTACAACTAGCCTATGCAAAGATGCTAACTCTTAATGAAGTAACTTGAGGTAAAAACTTGAGTACAGATAACTCAACTTTTACATTACTTTAGAGAGTTTTAATTTTTAGTAGCAGTTTCTTCCTTCTTTCTTTTCGTTAAATAAATGTAAGAAATAATTACATTCGCCTGACAAAATGGTTGGCCCCTACACAATCATTTGCTGGTACTTTCAGGATCAGGGTCCTAAGGAGGTTGGAAAAGAGAGGAATGTTGTCAGAACTAATTATCTAATGTTTGCACATCATTCTGAAAACACACTGCTATCTAATGTGAAGGATGTGTCAATGGTTCAGTGAGTGACTTAACAACTTCAGAATCCAGTCTGTAAAAATTATGTCCACTATTTCACTTAACATCTTTAAGCAACCTTGACCAATTTTCCAAGTAATTCCAAACCCAAGAAATGCATAAAAATGACTTAAGTGCCCTCCCTGCGGTTTGGAACTTGAATAAATATGAGAGAGCTGTGGGTTGATTTTGTTTGTTTGCCCATCCAGAAGTTCAACATGACGAATCCATAGATTGGATAAATACGTTCTTTCTTGTACCAAATATATGATCTAATATGGCAACAATGGAACATTTCATGGCCTGTTAACCATGCCGGCTATTATATAATGAGGCATAAAAAAGCTGGATGCAGAATTTGGCAAAAAAAAAGGGTCATCAGCTAGTTTATTCCACAAGATATTTGTTAACAGTTAACATTTGTCGTCATTAAAAGTATATCCTAGTTATATGTACACATTAAGAGAAAAAGCCTTTTCTGACAATATGGTAGCAGTTTGCTATTTTCTGTGTGTTTTTAAAATTTCTTGTTACTCTACAGAGAACAACTGATCAAGTGCAAAAAAAAAAAAAAATGCGACAGCCTATCCATGAAAGATTAAAGTATGAACTTCCCTGGGCCCAAATGTTGATGTGACTTTTTCTTTTTAATACAATCACGAAAAATCCTCCAGCTCCCTGGTATTAAAACCACATTAAAACAAGTGACATGAACATACACACATAAATAGACAAGGGACTCGGCATCTTCTGACTACTATTATTCATCAGTAGTCATCAAAGTGTGCTCTTGGGCATCCACTAATTTCTTAATATGCCTAACTCTGAAGTACTTCAGCTAGTTCATTAAAAAATGAGTATTGTGGTGAGTATTATGTAATCCACGTTATCTGAGTCTAAATTCTGTCACTGATTTCACCCATTAAAACTGCTAACATTGCACACCTGTAGCTGAGAGCAGAATTTAACCTCAGATATAGTCTATTGAGAAGTATTGAGCCATATCATTTGTAACTGGTGCTTCTCTATGAACTGGAGGTTATAAATATGACTTTCAAATGAATCTTTCTTTTCTTGTATTTTTGCCAGGGCACCTAGAGGACATGATGGACATTTTTCTTGGCTGGAACGTTTGTTTTCATTGAAAGAATGTATAAATAAAATAGGAAAGGATTGAGTGGAGATCAGTGTCCTTTGAATCCCGCTAAAGGGAGAGCCTCAAGGTGAATGCATGCATTTTAGGTGTGCTAATAGAACCATTGCTGGAAGTTTCAGGTTACAGAAGAAAGGATTTTGTATATTAATGGGCCAGATCCCCAGCTGGTGTAGATTGGCATAGCTCCATTGATTTGGCCAACCCTATGTAAATCCATTTATAGGACACCAGGTGTCAAAGAATCTTTTATGCGAGAAATGTTACCGTTACTTTTGACTAATATATATCTAAATTTAATGAAAAGACTTAATTGGTAGCTTTGTTAGTACAGGTGAAGTCAATTTTCTTTTTCTATCATGTAGCACCAGAAGCAGATATAGGCATAAAAACAAAGGTTCATAATGGACATAACTACCCATCTTCGAATCCCATTCACCAAACTTGGGTAAATTCCACAAAATGCTTCTTTTTAACATTTACCTGAATTCATGCTGAAATATGCTTCTGCCACATTCTCTCCTCCTTTCTATGTGCTTTCTGGAAATATTGGAACAAGTGACTTTCATGCACACGAATGTATGTGAAAAGCACATTTGAAGCTCACACTCGAGGTATTCCTTACTGCTAGTGGTATACGGCATGGAATACTGCCTGACAGCAGAGATGGGGGTTCCCGCCTCCCTCACCAGAGCCCTGATTCAGAAGCTATTGAATAATCCAGAAAATGATCTCATTGCATCTAGGATTGAGAGAAAATTTAAATTTGAGCTTTGCACCCAGCCAATAAATCTTAGAGCAGTCTCTTTTTGAGGGTCCAAAAAGAAAAAGTTTTCATGTTTTCCTTCTGCGTGGATCTCAGAACCTGCAGGGTGGGTGGGGGGGAAATGCTGCCACTAATTTCAATGGAGTTACTTCAGATTTCTGTTTGTATAATGGCAGCAGAATGAGACTTGTGGTTTAATATAATAAGCTTTATGTTTATTGTGGCTGGGCAAATAATTTGCTGCTAATATTTTACTTGACACACTTCATCTCTTTTTCTGCTCATAGAAGGTCTCTGATTTATTTGATGTTTGATTTTTTTTTCTAATTCTGTGGATCACAAAATATATATATATATAAAAAAAATTCCCCTCTCACCCCTATGGGTGGTATGTGTCTTCCTCAACCTCGGGTCCTCTACTAGAGGCCTGGGAGTTTGAGGGTTCTGCGCAGTATCTTAGCTGTTCCTAGCACTGCACTTCTGGACAGAGAGCTCTGATGTTGTTCCTGGGATCTGTTTGAGCCACTCAGCCAGCTTAGGAGTCACAGCCCCGAGTGCTCCTACCACCACTGGGACCACTTTTGGCCTTCACTTTCCACATCCTCTCTAGTTCCTCTTTCAGGACCCTGGTACTTCTCCAGCTTCTCATATTCCTTCTTCCTGATGTTGCTTGTCACTTGGCACTGCTATATCTATCACCACCGCTGTCTTCTGGTCCTTGTCTATTACCACGATGTCTGGTTGATTGGCCAGTACCTGCTGTCCGTCTGGATCTGGAAGTCCCACAGAATCTTAGCCCTGCTATTCTCCACAACCTTCTGTGGAATCTCCCATGTGGTCTTGGGAGGGTCTAGCCCATACGCTGTGCAGATGTTCCTGTACACAATGCCAGCACTGGTTGTGGTTGTGTATGCTGTTCCTGCCTGCATCTTACATCCTGCCACTATGTGTTGGATTGTCTCTGAGGCCTCTCTGCACAGTCTGCACCTTGGGTCCTCTCTAGTGTGGTAGACCCCTGCTTCAATGGATCTGGTGCTCAGTGCCTGTTCCTGTGCTGCTATGATCAGTGCCTCAGTGCTGTCTTTTAGTCCAGCCCTTTCCAGCCCACTGGTAGGATTTCCCAATGTCAGCCACCTCAGCTATCTGTCGATGGTACATCCCATGCAGGGTCTTGTCTTGCCATGGCACTTCTTCTGCTTGGTCTTCCTCCCATGTCTGCTGCTGCCTCAGGCATTCTCTCAGCAGCTCATCTTTGGGGCCATCTTACTGATGTACTCCTGGATGTTCTGGGTTTTCGTCCAGGACAGTGCTTTGACGCTCACCAAGCCCGCGCCGCCTTCTTTCCAGCTGATATACAGTCTCTGGGTGTTGGACTTGGGGGTGGAAACCCTCCGTGCATTGTGAGGAGCTTCCGGGTCTTCACATCGGCAGCCTCCATGTCCTCCTTTGGCCAGCTCACTATACAGGCAGGGTAACTGATGACCGGCAGGGCCTATCTGTTGATGGCATGGATCTTGTTCTTCCCACTGAGCTGGCTCTTCAGGACCTGTCTTATCCTTTGGTGATACTGGATGTTGCTGTCTTCCTTGCCTCCTTATCATGGTTTCCATGTGACTGTGGGACGCCAAGGTACTTGTAGCTGGTCTGTACATCTGCTTTATGGCCCGCTGGTAGCGTAGTGGTTAAGAGCACCACCCTTTGATATAGGAGACTGCCCTTTGATACGAGAGAGTGGGGTTCAAATCCTGGTTGGTACCCAATTTTCCAGTAGGGGTCTTTGGGCAAAAGACCCCCTAATGCTTCACCTGCCTACCTCAAATATGAGAGTGACACGAACTAGGAGAGTCATGCCAGCTCAGATGTTGCCCGGATTAACAAGGTCTATGCCAGATGTTGAGGAACCAGGACAATCTGATGATAAGTGGGCTACTGGAACAAACCATTTATGGATGAGACAAGAGAACCTGGAATATACATATATGATGCTTGCTATTTGATGTTGGAGCTGTATGGATTACTTCTGATTAACTGATCACAAAAGATAGTTGGTATTTCTCTTCCCTGTAAGTGTTCCTGCTGTTGGACACTATCAAACCCCCTTTGAGGTCAACAAGCTGCTTTCCATTGATTTGATTGTGAGCTGGATGGAGCCTGCAATGGGAAGGAAGGCTTGGTGAAGTCCCTAGGCTTTGATTCTCTTATGGAGAGGGAGCAGTTGAGGTAGAAGAAACAGATATGCCAGAATAGGGCATGGGTGGGGGTGAATGAGGTGGGATTGTTCACCACCCTGCAGAGTTCAGGGGGAAAAGACAACACAGTTTTAGGCTGTAGTATCTTTCAGTGTCTCCTCATAACAGTGAGGATTGGAATCATGTTGCCAGAGAGTGGGGCTGCTGGAGACCCGGTGCTAGTGTGGGGACACAGCACCCCCCACAATTGGCCTTGGCCTCCTACGGGCCTGATTTAGGTGGCAATCCCATGGCCTGTTTCATGAGGGTGGCCTAACTCTTCACTCCCCCATCTGGCAAAGCAGTTGGGGAAGAGAGTGGTATCCCTAATGGAAAATCTCACTGAGATTTCCTCCCCTTTAGCATTTTCCTTCTCATTTTTTCATGGGATGGGACATCTGGGACCATTATTGTCCACGCTGTATGCATCAAGCGCTCCTGCCCCTATGTCAAATCCTGTCTTCAACTTACTTTTTTTCTAAGCTGCCATATGCTGCTTTCTTTGCAAGCCTTCTTGGTTTAAATTCATCTGAGACATACTGAACTCCAGGAGGCTGGGCTCTTAACTTCTTCCATGTCATGGGAAGCACTGTGCACACGTGGAACACTTTATAAGCAATATAGCTTGGTTTACTGAAACATATTCTATTTCAAACTTTTTATAGTCTTTCCCTCTCACTGAATTTTAAAATGCTCAATCCAAAAAGAACCAGAATTCTGTTCTTTCACTGACCTTGATTCAGAATTCCTTTGTCAATAACACACAAACTGCAAACAGGAATGGGCAACAGTTTCCCCACCAGAATATATTTATATTCTTTGGAATACACACATTTTATTTATATAAAATGTATTCTATACAAAGAAAGTAAGCATAGATCCTGCTTGTTAAAATGCACTATAACACTTCCGGCCCCAAACAAATCAATGGCAAAATTTTATTTTCAAAACTCCACTTGTCACAGTTCATTGTGGTGAACAGGCAGGATATTGAAATATACAGGATTCCTGTCTGAGTGCATTAGAGTAGTATTCTTGTGCATTTCAGTATCCATTCTGCATACAAATCATGCTCACATTGCTTTTGTTTTAATCACCCCAAACACTCATGTTTGCCTTATTTAATCATATTGAAATCTGTGGCACTAATTGTATAAGGTGAGCAGGATTTGGTCTGAAAACAAGGCAGAGAGTCAGTGCCATGTGCATGTATAAAACTGAAACTTAAGAGTTAAGAATTGTCCTGGCTTTACTGTGGAGCCATCTAGCAGAGAACCTAAATTTGAATTTTAGCCATGTTACATCACTGTGTTTTGAGGAACAAATAGATTTTCCAGAATCTGGACAGTAGGGTGAACAAAAGTTATGGTTAAGGTTGTTAAAAAATGTCATTGAGCAGATAAAAAAATTAATGCATCAGGCAGCTGAAAAAATGAATCGGCTGATTAATCGCACTGTGAAACAATAATAGAATACTTTTATTTAAATATTTTTGGATGTTTTCTATATTTTCAATATATTGATTTCAGTTACAACACAGACTACAAAGTATACAGTGCTCACTTTATATTTATTTGTGATTACAAATATTTGCACTCTAAAAAAATCCAAAAAAGTAGCATTTTTCAGTTCACCTCATACAAGTACTGTAGTGCACTCTCTTTATCATGAAAGTGCAACTTAAAAATGTAGATTTTTTTTGTTACATAACTACACTCAAAAGCAAAACAATAAAAAACTTTAGAATCTACAAATCTACTCAGTCCTACTTCTTGTTCAGCCAATCGCTAAGACAAACAAGTTTGTTTACATATATGGGAAATAATGTTGCCTGCTTCTTGTTTACAAGGTCACCCGAAAGTGAGAACAGGCATTCTCGTGGCACTGCTGTAGCTGGAGTCGCAAGATATTTACGTGCCAGGTGCACTACAAATTCATATGCCCCTTCATGCTTCAACACCATTCCAGAGGACTTGTATCCATGCTGATGCTCTATAACAATTCAAAGCAGTATGGACCAATGCATGTTCATTTTCATCATCCTGATTCAGATGCCACCAGCAGACGTTTGATTTTCCTTTTTGGTGGTTCGAGTTCTGCAGTTTCCTCATCGGAGTGCTGCTTTTTTAAGACTTCTGAAAGCAGGCTCCGCACCTCGTCCCTCTCAGATTTTTGAAGGCACTTCAGATTCTTAAACCTTGGGTTGAGTGCTGTAGCTATCTTTAGAAATCTCACATTGGTACCTTCTTTGCATTTTGTCATATCTGCAGTGAAAGTGTTCTTAAAATGAACAGCATGCTGGGTCATCATCCGAGACTGCTATAACATGAAATACATGGCATAATGCGGGTAAAACACAGAGCAGGAGACATACAGTTCTCCCCCTAGGAGTTCAGTCACAAATTTAATTAATGCATCATTTTTTTTAATGAGCATCACCAGCATGGAAGCATGTCCTCTGGAATGGTGGCCGAAGCATGAAGGGACATATGAAGGGATTGTACTGCAGTACGTGTGAGGTGAATTGAAAAATACTATTTCTTTTATCATTTTTACAGTAAAAATATCTGTAATAAAAAATAATGAAAGGTGAACACTGTACACTTTGTATTCTGTGTTGTAAGTGAAATCAATCTATTTGAAAATGTAGAAAAACTTCCAAAAACATTTAATATCAATTGGTATTCTATTGTTTAACAGTGCGATTAAAACTGCGGTTAATTGCAATTATTTCTTTTGAGTTAATCATGTGACTCAACTGCGATTAATCGACAGCCCTAATTTTTTGGCATGTGTTAACTTAGAAAAAGTCTCATGCAGTCTAATGCAATAGAGATCATTTTGTAGTTTAATAATGACATGATACGAGAACTGAAAAGTTATATAGCTATTACAACAATATATAAACCATGTGTGTTAGAAAGACAAGTTCAGTTTTGAAATATTTGACTTAACTATGCTTTTCACTTTCAATCTGTGCCAAACATGTGCTTGAATGACTGATAGAGTCATATGGTTCCCTGAATAAAGCACTTTATTGTGCACAGTCATAGAGCCTTCCAACTGTTGTATTACAGAAGCTGGGAGATTAAGATGATTCAATGTCTTAGGGGGCATGTTCCACAATGAACATTTTATTTTTGTGTGAGGCTATCCCCCCCCATACCCCTTTTGAAACTGTCTCTGGTTTGTTCAGCTGGCCAGTCACTGACACTGACCACATTAACCTTCAGCTCAGAAGAATAGAACATACTTTTAAGCCTTCATTCCCATGTTTATGTTCATTTTTTGAACACGATATTTTCCACAAAATTTATGGGACTGTTTTGGTGGGCTGTTCTCTTTTGCAGACTATTTCATTAGCAAAGGTTAAATTTAGGAAGAGCAAGTGGTGACAGGAAATAGTTCTTAGAATTAGAAAACTGAAATATTGAAGGGTATGTTTTAATTCTGCTCAGTTAAAGGGATCAGTAAGACTTAAACTCATATTTCTCATCTGAGCAGTCAAATCTCATGAAACCAAGCAGTGTGAAAGATCAAGTGAACATGCTACAAAACCATAGATTAGTTCAAAGTTGGCAGACCTGTCAATTTAGAGAGAGGATCTTTTTTTGATTAGAAGCAGAAGGAACAAAAAATTAAATTCAGAAGTGCATGCTGCTTTTCCTCAGGCTCATCAAAGGCCTTTGACTTTTTTTTCTTCAAAATTTTATACAAAAGTAGTTATTTTGCAGGGGGAAGGAAATAATTGTTTGTTTGACAATTTACAGAATTGTTTCTCAGAACGCTTTGGTGCTTAAATGTCTTGGGGAAGGGATGAGAGAATTTTACAAGTCAATACAATTCTGTGTGTAGTAGATGAGGTTATTTTTAATGTCTCCGAGTACTGTTAGTAGGGTAATGGGAAGTACCTCAGCAGACTGGTAGGTCTCTATTGTTTGAATCAGGTAAACAGTGTGTGTTTTGACTGGTGGTTAGAACAAAATACTAGATGAGTTGTAATCCAAGTCAAACTGCTGATCATTTGACTCTTACTTATGCCTCTGAAACTGACTAAAACAAATATGAACAAGAATTCTTACAATATACAGTACAACAAAATAGTGTCCAGTGGATCTTATCTCTCAAAGAATGAGTACCATCTTTGAAGCTGATCTGTGAAATACTCTTCATGTCTGTTACAGTGACCTTTTGGTTCTTATTTCAAGACACAGTGAAATCTTTATGTATATCCACTTAATGCGCTCTATGACTTAGGGATATTTTACATATGGCACAACACTTTACTAAGCATAATGCTAATAGTAATGTAGTGATTACAAATCCTGGTGCAGAGTCCTTTCTTATGTACTATGGACTTTGTTCTACCTTAATATCAGGAAAGCATAATTCCCTCATAAAATCTACACAGCCAATATGAAAAGCCTGAGTCATCTTCTCAAGCACAAAAAACATAAGGGCCTTATTCTGATCTCACCAGAGTAAATTGTGCAATTCCATTGAAGTCAGTGAAATTATAACCAGTGCAAGTGAGATCAGAATCAGGCCCTTAATTATCAAAGAAAGACTCTAATCTGAAAGGTGACTGTATAAAAATGGCTCGTCTTTACTCATCAGAACTTCTTCCTTTGTGTATTCAGGATCATATCTGCTCACTTCTGTGATTAAAATAACATTTTACTGGTTTTTACACTTGTCAGTCCTGGAGAGCCGATAGGATAGGGAACATAATTGGAGACCAAGCCATACATGTAGAGCAGGCTGGGCTGAGTTGTGAGGGGCGATGAAGGTGAGGGCAAGACATTTTAAATTTCTTCTGATGGTCAAGGGGAATCTAGTGAAGCAATTTAAACTGTGGGAGTGACAAGGTGGCATTGATAGGCAAGGAAATGGTTTTGTCTGTGACATTTTGGAGGACTGGAGGAGAGTGAACTTGGTATCTGAGAGGCAAGAGAGAAAGAGGTTGCAGTAGTCAAGTGGGAGATGACATGGGGGGTGGACGAGTGTTTTACCTTTGAGAGTGGAAAGGAATATTGTGGAAAAAGTAGCAACAATATTCATGAATGTGTGAGAAGAGGGAGACATCAAAGATGATGCTGTGATTATGAGCCTAAGACACAAGGAGGATGGTGGTGACAGGGATTGGGAATAAAAGTAAGTTCCATTTTGGTCATATTGAGCATGAGCTGACAGTGGCTGTCCAAGGTCATACCTGTTAGAGAGATGTGGATCTGAGTGCAGAAGAACAGGCCAGGCTCAGTGAGGTAGACTTATCTCTATACTGACAACTCGCAATAGTAGAAACCATGGGAGCAGGTGAAGTCTCCAAGGAATAAGATGTAGAGTGGTGAAAAGGAAGAAGCTGGGAGAGAAACCCTTTATGACTTTTATGGAGAAAGGAGAGGGAAGAGGAGGAAAAGCTACCAAAGGAAGCAGTAAAAGAGGTAGGAGAAGTAGAGAGAGAGAGAAAACAGTGAGTAGACCGGATTACAGAAGCAAAAGGAAAACAAGCTGTTCCAAAAGCATATGTGATCAACAGCACTTCAGGAGAATATGAAAGAAGTAGAGAACTTGAGACTTATTAACCACTTGTAGAAAGTACTTTATCTCTTGGTCTTTATGTAACTGAAAAAAGAATAAAGGGGCACTGCATCAGATTGTGGGTAGCATATGGATCATAAGAATTATCTTCAGTGCATACTGAAAATAGAAAATAACGTTAGATATTACTGTGAAACTTTTCTACGTGAACAATGTGAGACATAATCCTCAGTGAAGCAGAAGTAAAGAGGATTCTACTAAAAAGGAAAATAGGTGGGTGATTATAACAAGAGAAAACTAGATCTAATGAAGGCTTATGGAGATACAAAGGGTCTGATCTCTCCTTTCATGCATTTTTACCCCAGTCTAAGCTTGCTGACTTATTATTTTATTGTTTTGTGTTACTGTGACATCTAGAGACCCTCAATAAATATCGGAGCCTTGCGGTGCTAGGTATCGCACAAACACAATGATAGTGCTGGCCCTAGAGAATTTACAATCTAAATAGACAAAGCAGCCAAAGAGTAGAAGAAAAGAATGATTATGGGAAACTGAGGCACAGAACGATGAAATGACTTGATCAAAGTCACACAGGCAGTCTGTGGCAGGGCTAGGAACTGAAAAAAGGTCTCATAGACCTTAAGGCCAGAAGGGACAATCGTGATCATCTAGTCTGACCTCCTGCACATTGCAGGCCACAGAACTTCACCCACCCACTTCTGTAATAGATCCCTAACCTCTGACTGAGTTACAGAAGTCCTCAAATCACGATTTAAAGCCTTCAAGTTACAGAGAATTCACCGTTTATACCAGTTTAAACCTGCAAGTAACCCATGCCCCATCCTACAGAGAAAGGTGAACCCCCCACCAGGGTCTCTGCCAATCTGATCCCAAATATGATGATCAGTTAAACCCTGAGCATGTGGGCAAGACCCATCATTAGATACCTGGGAAAGAATTCTCGATAGTAACTCTGAGCCCTCCCATCTAGTGTCCCATCGTTGGCCATTGTGGATATTGCTGCTAGCAGTCGCAGATCGGCTACCTGCCATTGTAGGCGGTCTCGTCATACCATCCCCTCCATAAATTTATCCAGCTTAATCTTGAAGCCAGTTAGTTTTGTTTTGCCCCCACTGCTCCCCTTGGAAGGCTGTTCCAGAACTTCACTCCTCTGATAGTTAGAAACCTTCATCTAATTTCAAGCCTAAACTTGTTGATGGACAGTTTATATTCATTTGTTCTTGTCCACATTGGTGCTTAACTTAAATCATTCCTCTTCTTCCCTAGTATTTATTACTTTGATGTATTTGTAGAGAGCTATCGTATCTCCCCTCAGCCTCCTTTTGGTTAGGCTAAACAAGCCAAGCTCTTTGAGTCTCCTTTCATAAGGCAGATTTTTCATTCCTTGGATCATTCTAGTAGCTCTTCTCTGCACCTGTTCCAGTTTGAATTAATCTTTCTTAAAACACGGGAGATCAGAATTGCTCACAGTATACCAGATGAGGTCTCACCAGTGCCTTGTATAATGGTATTAATACTTCCCTCTCTTTACTGGAAATACCTTGCCTGATGCATCCTAGCACTGCATTAGCCTTTTTCATAGCTGCATCACATTGGTGGTTCATAAGCATCCTGTGATCAACCCATATATCCAGGTCTTTCTCCTCCTCTGTCACATAAGTCCCCTGTTTACATCAAAAATTCTTGTTGTTAGTCTCTAAGAGTGTGACTTTACACTTCTAAATTTTGTCCTATTTCTGTTACTCCAGTTTTCAAGGTCCTCCAGCTCTTCTTGTATGATATTACAGTCCCCCTCTTTATTGGCTATGCCTCCCAATTTTGTGTCGTCCTCACATTTTATTAGCAGAGTTGCACTTTTTATGCCAAGGTCACTAATGAAAATGTTAAATGAGATTGTTCCCAAGAACAATCCCTGAGGAATTCCACTACTAATCTCTCTCCAGCCTAACAGTTGACCTTTTCAGTTGTAGTTTCCCCTTTAACCAGTTTCTTATCCACCTTTCAGTTCTCATATTAATCCCCATCTTCTCCAATTTAGCTAATAATTTCCCATGTGGAACTGTATGAAATGCCTCTCACTGAAATCCAGATAGATTAGATCTACTGCATTTCCTTCTTCTAAAAAAATCCAGTATCTTCTCAAAAAAGGAGAGATTAGATCTGGCACAATCTACCTTTTATAAAACCATGTTGTTTTTTTACCCATAATTACTGTTTACCTTTATTTCCTTAACCACTTTCTCTTTCAAAATTTGTTCCAAGACCTTGCATACAATTGAAGTCAAACTAACAAGCCTGTGGTTTTGAGGATCACCCTTTTCCTCTTTCTTAAAAATAGGAACTGTATTGGCAATTCTCCAGTGATAGGGTATGACCCCCCAAGTTTATAGATTTATTAAAGATCCTTGCTATTAAGCTTGCAATTTCATGTGTCAGTTCCTTTAATATTCTTGGATGGAGATGATCTAGGCCTCCTGTTTTAGTCCCATTAAGCTGTTTGAGTTTGACTTCCACCACTGATTTGGCAATTTCTACTTCTATATCCTCGTTTCACCTAGTCACTCTGGTATCATCCCATGTTGAGCCATGCCTAGATTCTCTTTAATCTTCACCCCATCCTCTGTGTTTAGCGGTCTCCTGAGTCTCATTCCAGTGCCTTAATCATAAGATCATTTTCCTGCACTTGAGTAGAGTTAACGCCTATTTTAACCTGAGAACATGACAGTAGAACCAGGCTCAATATGTGAGGGTTGAGAGGGCAGTTAATAGATTAAGAAAATAGCAGGTAAATCCATAAAAAACAGACATGTCTTTTCTATTCAAACTGGCCAATGACTTTGTTACCCTTATACACGAATTCTCTCATTAGTCCACTCATGGCGAAATCAGCACCAAATATTAATTGAGCTCAAATACACATTGGTCCACCTTTTACCTTTAGGAGGAAAATCATGTCTCCTTGCCTTTATTTCAGCTACCATGGAGGGAGTCCTCGCAGTGGAACCAGGGGGGTTCTACCGTGGAAGAATGTATGTAGAATTCTGGGAACCCATACTTGTGGGCCTCATTCTATGTGGTGAGGATTCCCTGGTGTTCACTACTATGGTGGAGGCTGAGAGAAGAGCACTGCTTCAGCCATCTAATGCTTCCACCAATTAGCTCTGCTTCACCACCAGCATATCTGGGCAGTGTCCTGCTCAGCTACTCAGGCTGGACATTGATATGGGATTGCATGGCTGTATCTGAGGGCAAAATAGGGTCCACTATTCTGAGCTGTCCTGTATTTCTGTGTTCGTTTTCCTTCTATTCATTGACGACAGACACCAATTCTTCCAGGCTTCTTTTGACTGCTTGATTTCTGTTTGCATTCCTCCCTTTTAATTGGATTGTTATGGATTCTATTTTAATTTCTTACTGTTTACTTATCTCTCCACCAGACACCCTACCATATATCTATATACCTATGTTCAGTACAGGTACCATAGCTCTTTTTCATATCCTGTCATAAACATACAGCTAAGAGTAGCATAAAATCCCTCTTTACCATGTAAAAGGTTAATCCCTTCTTTATGTGTAAAGGGTTAAGAAGCTGAAATAACCTGGTTAGCACCTGACCAAAAGGACCAATAAGGGGAGAAGATACTTTTAAATCTGTGGGGGAAGGTTTTTGTTTTGGGTTCCTTTGTTCTCTCCGGATCAGCGAGGAACCAGGGCAGGGAGAATATATCTCCCAAATCCATATCTGAACTAAGCATCTAATATTACAAAAATAGTAAGTAATAGCAAGAAAATGTGTTAAATTATCTTTTGTTTTAGCTTGTGAATTTTCCCTGTACTAAGAGGGAGGTTTATCCCTGTTTTTGTAACTTTAAAGTTTTGCCTAGAGGGAAAATCCTCTGTGTTTTAAATCTAATTACCCTGTAAATTATCTTCCATCATGATTTTATGAAGGTGCTTCTTTTACTTTTTCTTTATAATAAAGTTCTGTTTTTTAAGAATCTAATTGGGTTTTTAGTGTCCTAAAAATCTAAGGGTCTGGTCTGTGCTCACCTTGGTCACGCTCAAGCTTTCCCGGGAAAGGGGGCGAAGGAGCCGAGGGGAACATTTTGGGGAAACAGGAACTCCAAGTGATTCTTTTCCTGAATCTTTGTCTAACTCACTTGGTGGTGGCAGCAATACTCATCCAAAGACAAGGAAGTATTTGTGCCTTGGGGAAGTTTTTAACCTAAGCTGGTAGAAATAAGCTTAGGGAGTCTTTCATATGGGTCCCCACATCTGTACCCCGAAGTTCAGAGTGGAGAGGGGACTCTAACATATCCACACCTTTTCTCATCATATAAATACCTCTTCTCTCTCTACTTGCTTCATTAGCTCCTTTTTTTTGTCTATCCAGGTTATACTTTAAAGCATTGCAGTCAAAGTCTCATTTTAACTCTTTCTTTTTTTTGCCTGCAGCCTACTTAACTTTTATTTTCTGGAGTGTTTACATTTTTGTCAGTTATACAGCGCTGTACCACTGAGCAATGAGTGGGTATGTAGATTTGTAGTAAAAGCATTGCATTGACAGGTGGATTCTGTTTAGTACAATATTTCAGGAATAGGAACTACTTGTGAGGGACAAAAGTAGCTCTTTCACTTCCTTCACCTGTATGCAGCTATGTAAAGGATAGACCACATTTTAGAGACTTTGCCAAGTACAGAAAAATGATACTATAGCTAGAGGTGCTCCATATCCTAAAGAGGGGGCATGGCTGGATGGTGTGGGACAGGAGTGTAATAAGAACCTTGACTTTCTTCTCTGCCTCCCCCCATGCCAACATGGGAGCCATCCCATTTTATATCAATTAAGATTTATTTTTAGCACCAATCCAGAGCCTGTTAGGGGGATTTTTAGAGCTGTTCTCTTTGACAAGCATAATACTATTAGTATTTTGGAGAGAAAAATGCCAATTAAATTATGTTGCGTGCAGATGGCTATTTTATTTTTTGACATTGTAATATGAATCTAAGTAATCTGACTGTGTAGGTAGAGCATTAACTCAGGGCTCATGTTCTCTCTCAGATATTTTCTTCACTGATGTGCATCCTGGACACATAGGGATTCTAACTAAATACTTTGTAACCAGCTTGAGTGTCTAGATAGAGGAGTTTGAGACCACTAAGATAAGTGAGTATTAAGGCTTTTGGTGAATAAAGTTCATATTAACTTGTTAAGTGGAGCACAACTGCAGTTTGCTACGTGGAGAAGGATAGCATGGTGTAGATTAAAAAGAGATTTGGGGAATAATAAAAAGTCTAGGATTAAAATTGCTAAACCCTTTGTGCACAGTAAACTTGGAGGTTTCAGTAACCGAAAACTGTATCATTATGTCTGTGCAGTGATTCAAATGTTCAAACTATGAGGACTAACTGACTCAGCCAAAGAAATGGAAAGAACATAAGAGGAAATCAGTGATCATCATCTATCTTTTAGGGAACTAACACTAAGTAACAAGCAGAGAAGGATGCTTAAATTACACAAGAGAAATCAAGGATCTGGTTACACAGAAGAGAAATCCTAAATACTTTTTTATGTATACTGTGGGTCTGATCATGCCAACATACAGCTGAAGGGCAATGATCCATCCCCCTGTTAACTTCTTACCTTGAATATGGAATAATAATCCTGATAAAATCTGAACTATACTACCTCATCCTCCTTCGCATCCCTCTTTAAGGCTCTCCTTAGCCATGAGGGCTGCAGAACCCAATCTGTTGATTTTGGCTAAACAGACCAACTATTCCACTTGTCCTTCTTTCCTTCTCCTACTGCAAATCTAAAGACACAAAAAATAAGTACAATATACGTAACTAACTTAACAGTGGCAATTCTTTACCAGGTTTGTTGCTCATCATGTTGTATCTCCATGTCCTACCCTTTGTCTATGTCTTTAGATTATAAGCCCTTAAGGGTAGGGATTGTCTCGTTTCTGGGTTTGTACGGCATCCAGCACAACAGGGCCTCAAAACTGATCAGGAGCTTTGACCACTACCCTAATATAAATATTTACTATAACTACTACCTCTGCGTCGTGTTAAATAGCGGCTGCTGTTATTAATTAATTTCTCTACTTTGCAGTATGGAGTTGGGGGTCCAAATGTTATAAAATGGCACCTGGGCTGGACATCTCATTTTAAGACTGGGGGTTTCAACTGCTCATGAGCTACTGCTGCTCTAGTTCTGCTACTTCGAGCCACTGAATCCTTCTTTACACTCTCCCATCCAGCCTCTATTTTCATTGCGTTTTTTACAGAAGTGCAAAGTTTCCTGAAAAGTAGAAATAGCCTTGACAGCCATAGGGTTCTGTCCCCTGTTCTCTTAGAATTCAGTGAGGATTTTGCCATTGATTTCAATGGAAAGAAGCATCTGCCCGTTATGTTTTAATATTTCATTCTTCCTTGAACTTATTGTGTGTTGAAATATTCTGCCAAGTCACCTTAATAAGGATTATGTTGTCAGATCCTATTTCCTACTAACACACAACTTTTTTTTCCTATCCCAGGAGAGAATGCGGACAGTAAATTGGAATCCTCCAGGCAACAGATGTCAAAGAACCAGTCAGAACATTATGAGATAATAATTCCCTACATTTTGAATGGAGAACAATGGAAACCAATAAATACCATTGATTCAAAGGTTAGTTTTCATTTTGCTAACTATTGTAGTACAACATTATGCAACAACTGAAAGACTTTACATGAAAACAAATGACTACACTTCACTACTAAAATGTCTGCCAGCTAGACGTGATTATTTGCCTAATTTGAATGAAATCTTTAAAAAAAAGTGAGATCTTTGAGTGGTTAAAATGAACTCTTGCCTCAGTTCAAAGTGACATTTTATTTTTTATAGCAAAAAGGTAAATTTCAAGAAAACATAACTACAGTATTCTGAGAGAGGTTAACATTAATTGCTTGAAATCTGTTGACAAGTTTTGACAAACATTTGTGGGTTTTTTGTTCTTCAGATAGGAATCTGGGAAAGAAAGCACAGGGATGACTTTGGAAGGGAAGGGGTTTGAAAGGTCACTTAGAGAAATGGAAGATTTTAGGAAGGTTAGGAAAGATATTTTTGTAAAAGACAAGGCTGGGCTTAATAAAACGTCAGTGTATGCAACTGACTATATTCTACTTTTATGCACCTGCTCTCTCACAAATCCTGGGACCATTCACCCCGGAGTAACTTAGAACATATATGTAAGTACTCTGTGACAAGGACTGCTCCCTGTAGCTTACAGTAATGTTGCTTGTTAGGGCCAGTTCAAGACATTGTGTATCGCCCATAGAGGGGTTTGTGCCTAGTCATGCTGCTCAAGGAGCTGTCAAGGGAATGAATTCTGAGGGAGGCACAGTTTGCTCCCTGCTTTCCTGCTTGCTTCAGGGGGGAAATAATCTGCAACTGACTGTAACCAGTTAGATTGCTTCCCCCTTAGCAGTGGCTCAGATCTGGTGGTCAGCGCTGTAGAGGAAGGTGGAGCCAAGCCAGTGCCTATTTCCAGTCCCACCCACATTTCAGCTGGCACATGGAGGAGGAGGACCACCCCCACTGAGCTTTCTTTCCCCTCTCATGCACGCATTGATGATGCAGGTGGACTGCACAAAGGAGTAAAAGGACATTTTATGCCACTTAGTTTTCCTCATGGGCATATAGATCAAGTGCCCAACTTGCCCCCTAACTTTTGGATGCAAATTTTTGTTTTGTTCCAATTCACTTTTTGAATTATTCCAAAAGTCATGTATGAAAAATAACGTGTAAATGAAACAAAAGCTTAGCAAAAAAAAAGTGGAGTTGTACTATAATTTAAAAACCTTTTACAGGAAATCGTATTAAATTACCGTAAGTGCTCTCCTTTTGAGGGACACTGCTTTTGAGTTGTGCTAACTAGCAATTGACAGAAGTGGATGTGAAGAGATTTTAAAGCAATGGATGAGACTTCTTTTAAAAAATTTCATATTTAAATTTTTCTTCCTTTTTTTTTCAAATTGGAAAGAAAGAATAGTCATATCTTTTTTGAATTTGAATTTCTGTCCTCACTAGACTGATGTTGTTGTGAATCTATAAAAATGTGAAATATTATGAGAGAAAAACTGGGATGGCTTTGTCCTAAATGTATGTGCAAGTCTATTTTTAGAACATTTAATTGGAAACAGATGTTCTCCTTGTAGAGTACTTCAGGCTGCTGTAGTTTTCTGAAAGGGTTACAATGGAGTACCTTTTATGTGAGTAATGATAATGATTTATATCATTAATTCGTTTCCCAGATTTGCTTGCAGTTTAAGATGAACATTAGAAAAGATTTGTGGTTTGGTAGAGAGATCCATTTGCTGTGTCAGCACTTCTTAAAAATATTTCTCTTCCATGGAAACTGTTATAAATTAAATACATAAGTGCAGATCAAGCTGTGGGAAGAACAACAATGTTATACTGGTTGAGGGAGAAAAATTATGAATAGCTTTTCATGTTATTGATCAAAAGCAGGAAAGTTAAACAATGTGTTGGGAGTTAAGTAAGATCCTTTGTTCTTTACCTCTTTGAAAGCGTGCCACCATTTTTGTTTTGTTTTACTGTATATTCTTAGTGAGAGGTAACCAGGGGAGTTACACTGTAGTAGAAAATATAGAAAGGTAAACAATTCAATCATTGTATGTGTGTAATGCTGAAGTATTAGTTACTTGGGTATGTACTTCAAAATAGATAATTACAATTTGCTGTGTTCACCCAGGCAGTAATCTACTTTGATCTCAAAAAGTTTAAAGTAGGTTGATCCTGCTTATCACTTTTATGGGAGAGCATCAAATTAAACACAGAGAATTGTGTTGGTCATTCAGTAGATCACTCTAGCTCTGCCCCCTAAGGCAAGATTCTCTTCTCAGTTATTCCAGTGCTTGATGGAGATATGCCTGATTTACATTGGAGTATCTGAGATCAGAACCTGATCCTGAATTAACACTGAAGCAGTGTCTCATGCAAGGGACCACCCATGCAGAATAACCAGTAGAATTGGGTGATAGCACCCAGTCTTGCTTAACTAAAATGAGTTAAAGCTGTCATTGATGGCAGTAGGACTGGGACTCAAACTCTCAACAAAAAAAAATTGTTAACCTTCTTAATTGCAGCCTATTTTTTATAAATATAACTGACACATGAGCTTTCAAGGATACCTAACAATATGGGAAATTCAGGGGGAAATTATAAGCCATTTTCAAGCAAGAAGGGATTAAAAAAAGTGGTAGGAGAAAAAACCAAAATTTCAAATCAGGATAATTTGAAATGACCTGTCATTCAAAATTAATCTCGTGATTTTTTTTCAAACTGTGCAGAAACAAAGGAAGACTTTTATAATGGAAGTTGGAACATTAATATGGAAAATGATACTGCTTCTCTGAAATATATATATTTTATACATATCTATCCACACCCACAAACTAACTTATCACTTTATATTTAAACAAATAACCTAGCCATCTTTGACATAAGTTACAGAGGGACGTATATCTGTGATTGTGAATATACAACTCTCTATATTTGTGATTGTTAGAGAGCTCCAATATTGTATGCAGTATTGTTGTAGCTGTGTCAGTCCTAAGATATTAGAGAGACAAGGTGGATGAGGTAATCTCTTTTATTGGACCAACTTCTGAAGTTAGTCCAATAAAAGATATTACCTGACCCACCTTGTTTCTCTAAAGATTCATAAGGCATTTTTGGGTAAGAGTAGAACTGTTAGCCCCAGTGTTCTGACTAACCTCCAGTCTGAGTATTTAATTCTGCCCAACTACATTCCTTTCTTAGTTTTAGGTAGATATAGTATATTTTTTCTTGTGCTGCCCTAGGAACCAATCCTGCAAACACTTACTCCCAGGGGTAATGTCTATTATTGTGAGTAATCCAGTTGTCTCCAGTGGAACTACTTATGAGTAAGGTTATTCATGTGTGTGCTTGCAGATCCAGGCCCCTAAACAGTTGTGTGGCATTGCTGTGTGCTTTTAAGCAGCTGCCACATTACACAGAGATATGGCTGCTTTTTAGTGTTGGGAGAAATTATTCCTATATATGTGTGCATTAAAGAAGGTGCTGATAGTGGTATTATATTTTAAGGCTGAATTCCAACTTCCATTCTAACTCTCCCTTTTTACTTGTTCATAACTTTCCCTAACAAATCCATTTTAGTGCTGACATTTTCCATGCTTGGTCTCAGCCCAAAGGTGTTAGCAAAATCATTTCAGACGCTTTTGTGTTATTCAAGTGAAAAAGAAATACTCTCTCTTCAGTTGCTCCAGGCTGAATTTTCACTTCAAATCTGTTTTGAGACTTAAAAGTCAAGCCAATTTTGATGAAAGTTGGGCCAATAACTTTATAGTGCACAGTAGGACTTTTAAAATAAGAACTTTAAGGGACTATTTGCTTGGCCTCAACCTTCAGTCCTGCACTTGGTGTAATAACACCCTACTGGTAAGTCTGTAAGCCAGATCACTGAATCACAAGGAATTTAGAAAGACAAGTAATGATGCCTGAGTTAAAAATGGCTCTAATTGGAACTGGGGCCAGAGCCATGGTCAGGAGCCTGCCAAGCCCATCATTGCCACAGGGGAGAGAAATGCCAGGCCATCGTCAGGCTAGTTTACTAGCTCTGCTGCTGAAGCAAGTGGAGCATGTAAACCTCCAAAGCCAGTAAGATGCAAGTGGGTGGTGGGAAGAAAAAAGTCTTAACTAATGGGAACAGAATGGATGTAAAGATGGCAAAGTGCGTGCACAAGTAGCACTCTGAGCGGTTCTTCATGGTTTTGTTCATATGAGTGCTCCACATCAGGATGTGCATACACCCGCCTTCTGGATCGGAGATTTTTTTTTTTTTTGTCAGCAGTGTCCATGGGTCTACACCTGTGCCCAATGTATCCTCCAACTCTGGTATGAGAGTATAGAGCAGTGGTTCTTAACCTGCCGCCCAATCAGCTCACAGCTTCTGCCCATTGTTGTGGGCTGTATAGGTAGTATTGGATGCGGCCCACATAACAGGTTGAGAACCACTGGTATAAAGGGATGGGCTGACCCCTGCCTCTGCAGGTCAAGACAGAGTGTTGTGGTGTCTGCTAGCTAGCTACGCAGCTTACTTGGTTTTATTCTTTTATTTCTTAGTATTCCTTTCTGTTTAGTTTTATTGCTTTGTTTTGTTTTTTAACAGAAGCTGTGCTTTTGGGGGCCTCCCCCCTCCATTTCTGTGCAGCCAGGTCCTCCTTGCCCTTGGTCCCTGTTTTGTTTGCAGCCTTTCCTGCACAGGTTATGCCAAAATCCCTGAGTTTAATAGCGTGTCTTCTTCCCTTAGTGACAGGCATTCCAGCTGCCTCAGAGAGTCTCACTTCCTATCTAAGTTCCAACTACAAGGCCAGATTTACAAAGCTAAGGGAAGATAGACTCAAGCCCCTCCTTATGGAATGTTCCCTAAGACCTGCTGGGTCCATCACCGCCCAACTCTCTGGTATGTTGGCCTCAGGCACTCATAGTACTCTGATGATTTCTTCAGCCCTGGTAAGCAGAGGCCACGGGGCAGCTTCAGACACTTCAAAGCCTCTTAAAAGGAAAAGACCCAATTTCCCAGAGGGAGACTCTGAAAGAAGGGAAAAAAAACACTTCTGGAGTTCTTCAAGGTGTTTTGTCCCTATGGGTGATCAACCACCCGCTCATCCCCTCTGTTCCAGAGTCCTTGCCTCTGCACTTTGTGTTTGAGAAGGAACTGGAGCGGCAGTGGGTCTGCCCCTTGCCATATATCCGCATACCAACATGAAAATGTGTAGGTGTAGGTGTGGACCTGTGGACTCTGATGACAAAAAATCTGAGTTCATGAGAGCATGCTCATCCCAACTTTGAGTATTGATAGGGACAGAACATCTTGAATTCCAGTTACCGTACAGGTTAGTAACTTCTCGCACATCCTACAGGACTACACCACAGAGATGCACATATGGCTAATGCTACTGGCTGTGGACAAAACACAAATGGGAGGGTGTGAAAAAAGGCATAGCCAGGCCAAAATACCAGACATCTTCACACTGCCATAGTACATGCAAATCACTATCCAGAGCAGAGATGCAAGAACATGTTCCCTGCAACACGTTAGGCTGTCCCAATGTAGAATCCTACCCTCTGCTGACAGGATTTCTGTTAGCAAGCAGATACCTGCTGACGCGCCTGGCTTTTTGTCATTTGGCCAGAATTTGGTTCAGTTCTTAAAGCACTTTGGGATCCTTGGAGCTGAAAGGCACTGTGCGCATATGCAATATGATTCAGTGTGCATATGAACACATGAACTAGTCCCCATGTCTTACTAAATGAGTATAGACCTTGAATATATACTCTTCAAAATGTGAGCTATTCCCCCCCCCCAATTTTGTGGCATAGCATGTGAAGCGTTCAAATGCTGGTTTTCCCTTTCTCATTCTTTTTATGGCATTCATAAGGCACCCCATTGGCATTTTGGGAAAATAGGCATATGTGAAGACTGCAACAGGAGCAAGGGCCAGATTTACAAATGTATTTAGGTCCTAGTGGGATTTATATAACTGCCTAAGTAGGCTGGTTGCCTAATTCCCATTGGTGTCAGAATGGAAGGCAATGGGAGTTAAGTGCTTGGCTTGCTTAGGTGCTTTCGTAAATCTCATTACATGTCTATTTAAATCTTTTTTGTACCCAAATACCTTTGTAAATCTGCCCCCTAGTCTTTAGAGATGGAATATTGGACTACTCCAAATGTATTTTCCCTGGTGTCCTCCTTGGAGAAAAGTTCCTCCTTCCTGTAGTGTTTTTATATGGTCCCATAACACCTTTCTGTTAACTTTTCACACTCAAACTTTCTTTAAGATGAGCCTTTCAACTGTCAGTGCCTGTTTTCCTGTCAAGTGGCTATGGTTTGTCTTCATTACTGTTAATCAGCCTAAGCTTCACTGCTGTTTCAAGCAGCTCTGATATATTTACATAATCTGTCAACATAGGGAGCATCATGGATGTAGAGAAAACAGTTTGTAATGCTATAATTTGGGACACACACAAACGATAAGAGAGAAATTGGTCCCTGGTTTCTTATTAAATGATGTGAGTGATCATAAATAGCTAGACGCATGTAACAAACAAGCTTCAATAGACTATGAGCCTAATTCTGCCTGCTTTAGGCACAATGAGTATTACTGTTTTGAGTAGTGCCAGTGATTTCAGTGAATAGAAGGAACTACTTGAGAAGTAAGGTGATCCTTTAGTGTGCTTACGGATGGGAAAATTGGACTAATAATTGGAAGGAGGAAGCTCAGTGAATCTCCACAGGTGGAGTTTCTGTCTTCTCTATGATATGTGGAGGGGTTGACTCTGCAGTATAGCCGGCAGAGGGGAGACCCCCCAAACACATTGACATCATGAAATCTGCAGGGAAATCCTTTGGATCGTGGAATCCAGGCAGAAGGAATGGTCATTTGTGTGGATCCCCACTGTCTCCACACAGCTTCTTACAGTGACCAATATAGTTCTAAAACTCTTTGCTCAAAATGGGGTGGGGGAGTCAGCAGATACATTTGGAGATACATCAGAAACATTTTCAATAGAAAAGAAATGGACAGAAAATGTGTGTGGGCCCCACACTACAAGAACGATGTGGAAAAACTGGAAAGAGTCCAGCGGAGGGCAACAAAAATGATTAGGGGGCTGCAGCACGTTATTTATGAGGAGAGGCTGAGGAAACTGAGATTATTTAGTCTGCAGAAGAGAAGAATGAGGGGGGATTTGATAGCTGCTTTCAACTAACTGAAAGGGGGTTTCAAAGAGGATGGATCTAGACCAGTGGTTCCCAAACTTTAACAACCTGTGAACCCCTTTCACTATGCTGTCAAGTCTCGCGAACCCCCTCCTAAAAATGAATATTTCCAGGGATTTTCTCTTTTACCTGAGTATAAATTTGTTTTTAAGACATGCTTATTACACACTATTATTAATTATTATTTATCATTTCGTTATTTTTATTACATTTTGAAAATGACAACACTCTTCCAAGATCTCACTTTCGTAGCTTGTATCACTTTGAATAAGCCTGTTATAAGATGAGTCTCCTATGTTTCATCAAGAAGTATCAGATGTGAAACAGCATGAAGGTATATAAGAAGCCAACTCAAAGAGTTCCTCTTACATGAGCATTCAGGTCTAGAGCAGTTCAGGTAAACAACGCACGTTACAACAAAGCTTAAACTTGTTCTTCATAATAATTTTAAAAACAATACTTGCTGCCCATTTAATTTTAAAAACAGCAAAAAATAGTCACCTCCCTTTCCATTTCTTATAAGGAGTCTTGAAGTTTAAATCTCTTCAATGTGATATGGATGCTTGCTTTGATCTGCTTAGTTCTTGGAAGTCCAGGGGCTCCGGGCTGCTGGTCCTGTGTGCCCGGGGTCCCTAGGGATAGCTCTGTTCGCCATTTGGGGTATTTTTCCTGAGAACCCCCTGTAACATTTCATGAACCCCCAGGGGTTCACGAACCCCAGTTTGGGAACCACTGATCTAGACTGTTCTCAGTGGTAGCAGATGACAGAACAAGGAGTAATGGTCTCAAGTTGCAGTGGGGGAAATTTAGGTTGGATATTAGGAAAAACGTTTTCACTAGGACAGTGGTGAAGCACTGGAATGAGTTACATAGGGAGGTGGTGGAATCTCCTTCTTTAGAGGTTTTTAAGGTCAGGCTTGACAAAGCCCTGGCTGGGAAGTTTAGCTGGGGATTGGTCCTGCTTTGAGCAGGGGGTTGGACTAGATGACCTCCTGAGGTCCCTTCTAACCCTGATATTCTATGATTCTGTACTTTCACTAACATATCTTATCTAAAGCTTTATTAAAAATAGAGACTCTTCTAACTCTATTAGAATGCTGTAGTGTGATTATGACTTCAGTACTGCTGACCGGAAAATCCAAATATAGTAAAAATTCATTATGACTTGAAAAAGTGATTTTGTGTGCTGTTAAAACTGCCTAACCAAGTTTTAAACTCTCAAGGACAGATCCTTAGCTGGTATAAACCAGTGTAGCTCCATTGTCTCTAGCTGAATTACACCAGTTGAAGATATGGCCCTCAAACTTGCAAAACAAAATCTGGAAGAATTAAAAAAATACTTGGAAATCATAAAAATTGAGTTTCATTTCTCATAGCAACATTCTTATATTTTTTCCTAGTGTTGTATTATACTTGAACACAAACTCCAGCTCCAAACTGCCATGATTAAGATCAGCTATGAATATGTAGTTAAGCCATATTTCTTTTATTCTTTAACTGTATTGGTGTCACAGCTCAATAGGTTGTGCATGTAAATGGGCAAGAATATCATAATTTTCTATTGCTTAGTGTGTATTGCACTTGATTGAGTTTAGGAAGAAATAGTTTTTGTATTTCTCCTTGCCTCAGTCATTCAGTTCTTTACAAATTACTCTGATTAACACATACTACATTCTTGATGATCTGCATGTAATCAGGATAACCTTGAATGTAATTAATAGTTGTCAGAGGATGTGATGCTATTTCACAGGTTGAGTTTCAGGTTGAGGTTTGAGTAAAAAAGTTGAGTTGTCCTTTTTGCCTGCTTCAGTGTGCATTGCTACTTTGAGGGCCCAATCCATTGCCTGTAGAAATGAATGGGAAATTGTCCACTGACAGAAATGGGCCCCAGTGGAGGATTCAGGGAGGAATGGGCAATAACACTGATGTGGAGGAATGTAGGTAAACAGTTCACAATAATTATGCAAGGTGATCCCAAATCAGAGAAACTCTGAATTTTTATATGTTATAATGTACCATTAATTTAGGGTTTGATCTTACAAACCCATCGTTACAGGAGAAGTCCCACTGAAGTTTTTCATACAGCGTATAGCCCTCCTGCAAGAGATAATTGTTTTCATTTGCTTCAGAAGAGCTGTGAAAGAAGATGATCTGCCCTTTTAAGGGCAAGAAGCTTTTTTGTCAGACGCCCTGTTCAGTTAGCCCCACCATGCTTCACCTGGATAGGCTATGGGACTTAAAAGGAAGAAAGCCCAGCAGAATCGGGTGGCAAGGGTAGCAGAGAGTGGTTGGGCTCCTGCAGGAGACCCTGAAACACAAGGAAAGAAAAGATTTCAGCTATGTACTGGTGGGAGTGGCCTGGCAAGGAAGGGAAAGTTTCCTGGCAGGAGGATCTGGGAGTGGCTGACTGGAGAGGGGCGTGCACTAGCTAAGGACAGAGGCCAGCTTTGCAGGGGATTGGGCACAGAGCCTGGCTGAGTTGAAGAATCCCTTGCTGCTACATTTTGTTTTACTGGACTGTATCAGGTGGACTCTATTACCCTGGAAGTGGTTTAACATTCTCAGAAAACTTAACAGGAGAGTCAAATCACTGCTATGATGTAAGCAGGTCACAAGGGGACAAAAGGGAAATTGAGGCAGAGCTGCAGAAACACCCCATTCTATCATAAGGTGGTGCTCTGGGACTGTGTTGTACAAGCCCCATGCTGCTCCTTCTCAGGTAAAGTAATTTACAAAGCTTAGACTTAGAGTTGTGTCAATGGGGTTTGTGCAGCTAAATCTAGGCAACTCTTTGAAAACTTAGGGGACAGTGTTCCCATCTGTGATGTTGCATACTTTAGAGGAGATACCAATTAATAGGATATCTGAGCTTTTAGCAATTATGTTCTAGAAGATAATAATAAGGTGATAAATAACAGTCACCATGGATTTGTTCAGAAAAAATCATTTAAACGAACCTGATAGCTTTCTTTGACAGGGTAACAAGCCTTGTGGATGGGAAGAAAGCAGTGGTGTGGTATATCTTGACTTGTTAATAAAGTTTTTGATACTATCTCGCATGACTTTCTCAAAAACAAACTAGAGAAATGCAACCTAGATGGAGCTACTATAAAATGGATGCAAAACTGGTTGGAAAACTGTTCCCACAGAGTAGTTATCAGTGGTTCACAGTCATACTGGAAAGGCATAATGAGAGAGGCTGGGCTGGGTTTGTCCTGTACATGCTCTGATGAGGAGAGTTTTGCCTGGCCCTGTTTTAAGCCATGAGGACACATTTTCAGCCTCATAACTATATGCTCAGTGCATCATGAGCCTTCCAAAGACACCTGACATGACAAACTTTGCATTGGATACCACACAATCATTTTATAAGGATGAATATGGAGTGTAGGATGTTCCCCCAAGGTACAGAGAGTCACAGCAATATAACGTTATATTACTCTATAATAATACAATGTTATATTACTTTGCATTTATCAACACTGAATTTCATCTTCTGTTTTGTTGCCCAGTCATCCAGTTTTGAGAGATCTCTTTGTAATTCTTCACATTCTGCTTTGGACTTAACTATCTTGAGTAATTTTGTATCAACTGCAGATTTTGCCACCTCATTGTTTACCCCTTTTTCCAGATTGTTTATGAATATGTTGAACAGCACTGATCCCAGTACAAATCCCTGGGGGACACCACTATTTACCTCTCTCCATTCTGAAAATTGATCATTTTATTCCTGCTAGAATAAGCCCTAAGAAAACTGAAAATAAGTATTTACTTAATTTTGTATGTGTACTTAATTTTTTGTTATTTACAGCAAAGGTTGTTCCTTTAAAAACTTGGCTCTCGCATTTGTAGCATGCCACATATTTAGTAGAGGAAATGTAATAATGATTATATTAAGTTACCAAGACAATTGACCTTTTTTAAAGGTAATCACTCTGCTTTCCTTTTAGCATTTATGTTGGAATAGCAGCTATTTTAATTAAATAGACATTCATTACAGTCTGCTAAACCTTGTTACAGAATGTACCCCTGTATTTGCACCTTATACACTATTACAATAACCTTTGTGCAAAGTATGCCTTGTAAGGTATCATTTGGAAACTCATAATTTGCTTATCAGTATCATCCTGATAAAATGTGTGTGGTTACATTGTATGTGAAGTTATAAGATTTTGCTGTATGGTGTTATTAACACATGTTCCAAAATGAGATTGGTGCACAGGTTGGTCTCAAACAACGGAATGTGTGGTCTGCTTAGTTTGCATTTAAGCAATAAACAGAGTCATCAAGCAGGAAGGAAAACAATGGAAACTCAAACAGGTGAGTAAAAAGCTGCAGGAAACATACTTCCCCATTGACATTTTGTCTCCTGGTACGCAGCTGGAAATATTTTTCGAGAAGGGTACTGAAACTATAAAAAAGGCAAATACCCCACGGTATCCTGCCCCTCCCCATCCATGGCATTCTCTATACCTGAAGCAACAAAGGAAGCCTTCATTGGATTCTGGAAAAAAGGGTCCTGACCTAGAGGGTTTGGTCAGTAAGACTGCTGAAAGAATATGGTGAGAAACTTTTCCTGTATCTGTTATATTTAAGTTAGGCACCAGTAGCATTTTAACTTTATTTTCTTGTAACCATTTCTGATTTTTATGCCTCATTACCTGTATTCACTTAAAATGTATCTCTTTTTAGTTAATAAACTTGTATTATTTTATCTAATCCAGTGGGTTTAAATTGAAGTCTTCAGGAAACTCCATTTGGGGTGGTAAGTTGTCTATTAAAGAAACAACTGCCTTTATATAAACTTTGTATTGTCCAGGACAGGGTGGGGCAATACAGGACATATTTTTCTGGGGGAAAACCTAAGCTTGGGAGTGTGATGGGGTCACCCTGCAGTATAACCAAAATTGGTGGAGTTATGGTGTGGCTGGGTGGCAGCAGCACAGAAACAGACATAGCTGGGAGTGACTTGCATGCTGGAGGCTGTCTGTGAGCAATCCAGCTGGAGGCTACAGTAGCAATACATTGTAAAGGGGATCCCAGGTTAAAGGGCAGGAGTGACACAGGTACTCATTAGTTTGGATTGTAACCTGTATGTCTCAAACCAATATTTACAAATCAAGTAAAAGCTACTTATGTCCCATAATGAAAATGAGTCAATATCAAACTTCAGAACTAACAGGGGAGCCAGTTTGGCCTAGTGGATAGAGCAGTGGACTAGATGCTCTTCCTGGTTTTGCCACCGGCCTTTCGGGTGACCACGCTCTTCCTGCCTCAGTTTCTCCTCTGTAAAATGTGATAATGACACTGGATCTCCTTTGCACGGCATTTTGATATCTACTGATTAAAAGTGTAATATAAGAGTAAAAAGTGCCCAATGCAGTACTTCCCATATTAAACTGCAAAAAATGGCATCCTTCAGTACCTACGTGCTAGGATCCTCTTAGATCTATCAAACTAGGGAATGTTAGACTTGAGTTCTTGGATTGGAGATGTCAGAGGACTATTAAGAAGTGCTGTTGGTAATTCAATAGGGGATGTTGTTTTCCATAAGTCAGTACTGAACCGATGCCCCAGTTTCAGCTGGATATAGTGTTCATTTCCTGCCTCTAAACTGTTGGGGTACTGGGAGGTGTTAAAGTGTTGTTGGGTTTCATCCTAGAATATGGTGCAGTGTGTCAAGTTTGTAAAGTTCTATGGGATGCTTAAGCTCTATATAAAAGGACCTTGTTATGAAAAGGCATTGCTGCTTCAATATACAGAAAATGGGGGACAGGATTATATTAGATAATTTATCAGCCTCTTTGTCAGCATTTTGCAGTCCCTTGCAGGGTGAAAATCTCTTCCATAAGCATATGTCATGCTGAGAAGTTTGGCTGGAACTCAGTCCTACTTGGCCAGTGAAGGTTGGCAGTGGTATGATGGTCTTGGCCAACTCGGTTTTCCCACTGATCCTACTACCCTAGTTGAACCTGCCAGAGATTGTTGTATCTGATGGTGCTCCTCAGAGGTTCTTTGTCACATTTGTTTCCTCTGACCCACCAACTATGAGGTAGCGTCTCAGACTTAGGGCCCAGAATCTGTTAATACATTCCTATGTAACATGATGTAGTCTAATGTGATGTTCTTTAATGTGAATTTTCAGACTGGTTTTAAAAAAAACCCAAATCATATTTTCCATCATAAAAGGGAAAAAGTAAATTTGATCTTATTTAGGAATACAGTTAATGCCTGTAACCCTTTAACATCATATTAAAAGCTTCAGCTAATTTGCTGCAATTTTGTTGTATTATAGTGTGTGTGTAAAATGCTTGTACTGAGACATTTTCATATTGAATTAATTTAGCCCATTCTTGGCTATTTCTTTCTCGTAACAGACTCTGGAAGCGTAAAGTATGAATTTCGATGCTGGAAAGTAAAGTCTTATTTTATTCCAGCTGTGAAAATGTGATCTTTCCTCTATAGGCAAAAAGGAATGTCTCCCATGTTCATATGCTTTCATGATAACATACTTTTAGTGCTTGGTGATAATAAAACACATGGGCTGCCTCTAGTAAAGATGAATACATTCTAACTGCTGTGTAAGGTTCTCTCCTGAAATAATAAACCTTAAAGGTGATGAGTGCCCTGAGCTCCATTGCTGCTGAGAGTAGTATACATCTCACAGAATCAGACCCTTATCTCATAGCATTCCACAGACTGAACTAAGTACAATGCACCTTACTGTCTTTGAAGGATGAAGGGCTGAATTGAACCTGTAGCTTGAGTAAATCCAGCTATTGTAAATGTGATGTCTGTTTGATTTACTAGTACTATAAAATCATCCCTGCTTTCTGAGGGCATTTTAACAGAAACATGCAAAAGATATGCAGTTAATGGCTTATTCAAGGCAGTAAGCTACAGTCAGTGGATGTGAATAAGGTTATTTTTAGAGTAGAACCCTTATTTTATGAATTAATTGGGGACTGAGGAATTCATAAAATGTAACATCTGCAGTCCAAAGTACAATGGGTACGGAGCATAAGTTGCAATATCGTGCACTGCATCGCTTTCTTAATCATCCTTAAAACCACTTCAAAATGATTTCCAGTGCATTGAAGGCATCAGAATGTAAAAGGATGTCAACTTTATCTTCATCAGCAACATTTTTATGTAATTTTTTTTTAATTAATTCTTTTCCACCTGTGTTTGAAAGAGCTTTGTATAATTGGTTGTTTGCAATACCGGCGTTCTTAAAATCAAGGCTTTACTATACTCTAATATCAAGGCATTACCTATAAAGAGTGTTCAGACCGTGTTAGCAAATGGCATCTTTCTAGAGACTGTATTTGTTTATTTAGGTGTTTTATTTGAAAGTAAGAGACTTACCAAGAAAGATGCTGCTGACACATAGCTAGATCCCAGCTCGCTTCAATAGTTTCATTGAAGTCAGTGGGACTATTTGCATAAATAAGGCAGGCAAGGATTTTAGCCCTTAGTTTGTAGATAAGTCTGACCTATGTTATAAAATGGCTTAAAACTCCATAATATAGTCTAGAATAGATCCTAGTTTTGTGAGTCATTTTATAACACAATCTTGGTTGAGTATTTAAATTGTATTAAAACTTTTCTACCGGAAACTGTTTTTGCAAAACTGATCTCCAGGAAGCTGCTAACGCAATTAGTAAACTTTTTAAATACATGGTTTAAAGGTGGTGTTGTTTCAGGTGTTGTGAGGTTCGGGGAGAGGGCATTGTTAATTGTATTCAGTTTCTTCAAGGCAGAAATTGAATACAAATCCTTTTTTTTTCTTTTTTTTTTTTTCTCTCTAAGGACATAATTTCAGAATATAGTTAAGCTTTAAAAGCTCAAACTGTTGTAAGTGCTATAGATTCTGTGAAGCAATGAAGCTTAGTGAACATAAAATATGGTAATAGAACACAAGTTCATAATAATAAAGACTTGGGCATTGTGGGTTTTTTATACTTTTGCCTTATTTCACTTGCAAAATCCTTTTTGCTACTTACTTCCATAGATTCCAAGGCCTCATCAGCCCACACCATCACTGTTAATAATTTGCACCTTATTTCCAGTCTGAATTTTTCTAGTTTCAAATTGCAGCCACTGGATCATGTTACTTTTCTCTGCTAAATTGAAGAGCTTGTTATCAAACAGTTGTTCCCCAGGTAAGTACTTATGGACTGTAATCAAGTCATCCTCAAAGAGCTCCATCTATTTAGTTTATCATTATAAGGCAGTTTTTCTAATCCTTTAATTATTCTTGTAGCTCTTCCATGAACCGTCTCCAGTTTATTAACATCTTTCTTGAATTGTGGATTTCACGCATGGACACAGTATTCCAGCAGCGGTCTCACCAATTGCAAATACAGAGGTAAAATAACCTCTCTACTCCTACTCCAGATTCTCCTCTTTATGTATCCCAGGCCCGTTTGGTGCTAGAGCCACACTGGTGGCTCGTGTTCATCTGATTATCCACTGCGACCCCCAAATATTTTTCAGAGCCACTGGTTCCCAGAATGGCTTCTCCCCGCATTGTGTAAGCATGGCCTACGGTCTTTGTTCCTAGATGTACACATTTATATTTAGCCATATTAAAACTCACACTGTTTGTTTGAGCCCAGTTTATCAAGCAATCCAGATCTTTCTATATCAGTGGCTTGTCCTCTTCATTATTTCTCACTCCCACGATTTTTGTGTCATCTGCAAACTTTACCAGTGACAATCGAATATTTTCTTTCATATCATTGATAAAAATGTTACATAGCATGGGGCCAAGAATTGATCCCTGTGGGGCCCCACTAGAGACACACTCGCGTGATGGTTCCCTGTTTAAAGTTTCATTTTGAGACCTATGATTTAGCCAGATTTTAATCCATTTAATGTGTGCCATGTTTGTTTTGGATTTTTTTTAGATTTTTAAACAAAATGTCATGTGATAGCAAGTCAAATGCCTTACAGAAGTCTAAGCATATTACATCAACGCTATTACTTTTATAAACAAAACTTCTTATTTTTTTTGGTGAGATTTCAAGTTAGTTTGACAGGATATATTTTTCATAAACTCACATTGATTAGCATTAATTATATTTCCCTCCTTTAATTCATTACTAATTTAGCCCTTCATCCCCTGATTTATTATCTTGCCCGGGATCATCCTGTTTACTCTTTTTAAATACTGGTACATTACCTTTCTTCAAGCCTTCTTGAATTTCCTCAGTGTTCTAAAATCAACATAAATGGTAGAATGAGCTCTTTTAGAACTCTTGGATGCAAGTTATCAGGCTCTGCAGATTTTAAAATGTCCAACTTTAATAGCTGCTGTTTTAATATCCTCCTAAGATACTAATGGAATGGAAAGAGTGCTATCACCATATGATATGACTACATCATCTGTTTTTTTTTCCCCAAATACACAACAGAAATACTAATGAACATGTCAAACAATATTAATGAACTGCTGTTTTTGCATTATTATTGATAATGCTACCATTTCCATCTATTAGGGGACCAATATCATTATGTTTTTTTTCTTCCTTGTATACTTAAAAAATCTTTTATTCTCCTTAACTCTGCTGGCCATAGATTTCTTCTTATCCCTTTGCTTCCCTTATCTGTTTTCTACAATGCCTAGCTTCTGATTTATATTAGTTACTATCACCTTCTCCTTTTTTCCATTTTTGTTAAAAACTTTTATATTTTTGTTTTTATAGCTGCCTTTACTTCGCATCTAAACCAGGTTGTTTTGTTAACCAATATCTTAAACTATGCTTAAACAGTTTTCTTAAACTATTCTCAATTTACTTTTCACTTTTTACAATTCCCTTTTATTTATTTATTTATTTTTTGCTTTAAATTCTTCCTCCAAGCTGATCTGTCTGAACATTGTTTTCAGCTTTGTGAAATTGGCCCTTTTAAAACACCAGATATATGTAATATGAATCAATGCTCTGGACTGTATTCTGTTTGCACATAATAAATGTGATCAAATCATAATCACTTGTACTTCAGTTATCATTAATTCTGTGATTAGTTTGTCTTTATTGGTCAGCATGAGATCTAATATGCAATAGATGGTAAATTGTGCATTTAAACTTAATAAACCTTGCATTCTTAAAGTTTTGAGTTTGGGGAGAAATGTCACTTATTTCCTCCCACGATATTAACTTGGTCTTCATAAATGAGGAAGAAATAGGCTTTTACCTAGAGTAAAAAAAAATCCATTTTCCTTTAATGTCCCAACTTATTCCCCTCCTCGAGTTTCAGATGAAGCCAGTGGGGTAGGTTCTTTAGATAGAAGTAGATAACTTCCATTAAATCTAATTGTCACGGAGTCTGGGGGAGTCTGGCCCTGCACCCCTCTTCCTGGACCCCACAGTGACTTTTATCCAGCCAGTAAAACAGAAGGTTTATTGGACGACAGGAACACAGGTTACAGCAGAGCTTGCAGGCACAGTCAGGACCCCTCCACTGAGTCCTTCTGGGGTTCAGGGTGCTTGGATCCCAGCTAGGATACCCTGAATTCCGCCCCACAGCCCCAAACCCAAACTGTCCTGCCTCTTCTCCCGCCGGCCGAGTCCTTTGTTCCCTTCCCCTCTGCCCAGGTGCTCCCCCCTTCCCCCCTGCCTGGCTCGGATTACAGCCTGAGCACCTGTCCGTCACCTAAAGACATCCCCTGCTTTCCCGTTCCCCACACAGACAGCCCCTACTCCATCACACTAATATTGCTGATGGTTGTTTATATTTTTGTTTTAGGACACTTCTACTATGGACAAGGATACTACCAATATCCATTTTTAAACAAAATCCCAGGACTAGGACTGCATATGATTGTGATATTTATACCTACACTTGTTTTGCTTTTGCCAGTGCATAAAATGTTAGAGAAGATGTGTCGGACTCCAACTTACAGAGGTTCTCTTCCAGGTAGATGCTCGTAATATTGCTATTTGGTGGTGTTAATTATAGTCCTATTACTGATTATTGAATTCAAATATACCCTTCACCACCTTGAGATGAAATTAGGCCAATCAGTGTATTATTGGCAGCATTTTCAAATAGGGTTTAAAGTTAGGCTGCCATATTTCTTGATGATCATGAGAGCTGTGGGTGGTTAATTTAATTTACATGGAATATATGGGCCCGAAGAGGCAAAGGTGTTAACATGACCCTGTCACTGCCCAACATTAAACAGTTTTAAACAAGGTTTAGGGTTGGTATACAGAGACCTGAGCCTCTGCTTAGTACCATGGTAAACACACCATTAAAATCCTTTTAACCTTTTATTGAAGATACAGAACAGAAGGGGAAAAGGTTAAAGCATTTGAAATGTAAACTGTTAAGTAAGGCTTTCATTTTAACAACATCCCATGTTTCCTTTCTCACTAGCTGGACAGACATTTTTAAAAAGAAAATCCCCAACTCCACCTTGCTGATCTGACACTCTTTTAGATTGTATTAAAAATGGCAACAATTGACCTTTTTGGAGGGAAGGAAAGAAAAAGTTAGTTGAGATGGACCGGAGCTGCTGTTAAAGTCTAATCCTGTTTCCTAGAGGACAAAATAAGGCACATGCTGTGGTAATCTAGCCGTCCAGTCCCAGACCTGGACTTTAGGGTCCACCAGTCTGGTCCTGTCCCAAATCTGGACTTTTGCGTCCAAAGTTTGGGGGCTTACCTGAAACTCCCCCAAGCTCACTACCAGCTTGGATATTCTCGCTGCCACCAGATCAGGAATTAATCTATGGGGCCTGATCCCCCCTTTCCTCCCTCTGGTGTCCCCAACCCTCCCTTGGTGGGACACCCAGATTCCCAATCCCTTGGATGCTAAAAGCAGGGAAAATAACCCCTTCCCCCTCCTTATCAGGCTTGCCTCGCGGCTAACCTGTGTGACCCAAGAAACCAGCTTTTCTGCTTCCCTCAGGACAATGGAGATGCAAAATACCCACAGCTGGGCTCTGCCACCCCCCTTGCTCCAGGAATGAGGGAAAAACTGTAACCACCAGAGAACAGAGAGAATTCTTCGTCTCTTTCCCTGTAGTCTGCTCTTTCCCTGGACCCAAATAGGAAAATAGCCCACAGCCTGGCTTTTCCCTTTGCCTCCCTAGGAAAAGAACTTTCACAAGGTTTAACAAGAAAACTTTATAGAAAAAAAGAAAGAAAATATAAAACAATCATCTTGCATTAAGAAACTCAATACAGGCTCTTGCTTATAAGAAAATATAAAGAAACAGTCTGATTTAAAAGATAGCCCAATTAAACCAGCACAACAAATTAACATACAGGTAAATACACCCCAAAGACCATCATAGCTGAATTACTTTGCGGTTCCTGGGTACTTACAGATGTTTAGAAGAAGTATTAGGAGAGAATTAGAAGAAGACTTGTTTCCTCATAGCTAAGAAAACAACAAAGACCCCGAGTATACAAATTCCCGCCCCTGACTTTAAACAATCCAGTTCTCTGATTGGTCCTCTGGTCAGGTGTTCAGTTACCCTTTTCAGGTAAAAGAAACTTAACCCTTACCTTACCTATCCATTTATGACACATGCACACAAAAGCGGAAAGAAGAGAACAGCAAAGATAGAAAATGCAACTTCTCTCTCAGGTGTTGACTTTCATTTGCAGTCTGACACGTGGAAAAACACCAAACAGAGCTCACAGTTTTAACAACTGTTCCAAGACCTGGAAAACTTTTATATCAGCATTGGGCTATTTTAGGGTATTTCTTTTAGCTTCTTTTTCTGGTCACAGGCTCACAGATGTGTTGCAGCAGATACAGTTTGGATTAGACAGAAGGAAAAAGAAGAGGCATAGGAAAGAGAAGTAAAGTGGGAACATACCGGTGGGGGCAGGGGGAAGACAAACTCAACATCCCAGATGGTGTTCAGGATTTAGCTGGAGTTGGTGGAGGTGACAGTGCCATCTGGGTCCCTGTCTTTGGCCTGGTCTGGTCAGGACATTTCTCATGATTAGGAGGACAAAAGCTCAGTGATGTCACAGTGGATCCCAGGGCTCCAGGAGATGATGGGGGTGGTGGCCATGGTAGTAAAGCTCACTCCTTCCTCTTCTCTCATTTTTCAGTCAGCCAGTGTCTGCTTCTTTCCTAATTTCCCCCCAAATCCTTTATTTTAAGGACCTGAAAAAGAAGTGATGCATGGAATGGCCTGTCCTCTTATTATTTGGTCCCCCAATTAGGCCTAATAGCCAAGGCACCAATTTTGGTTCACTGATTTCTAGTCCCACAATTATCTTATTCACCATGCATGATCTTAACATAGTCCCTGAGTTATATCAGTAGGCCTTTTTGTTTGGACTAATTCAGTCACCCAGCAACATTTATCTTTATATTTGACTGGAAATTTTTGTAAACTTTTATCTGCTTTCCCACAGTTGAGCTCACAACTAGGGTAAAGTTGTAGGCCCACTTAGTACAAGTGTACAGTACCTCAAAAGGGCAGGCCCCTAAAGGGTATATGAAGGACATAAATTTACACTGTGTAAAGGTCAAGCCTAGGAGTTTATTACACACAAGTGCTGGCGGAGTGTCACCTCTCTTATTGGGCTTAGAGACATTGTTAATTAACTGATTAGAATAGAATATATAGATTTTTTTTTTTTTTTATGGGCAGGGGAAAGTTACAGGGTAGGCAGTTCCACACCCCGGGACAGGTTTTGCAGCAAGACAAGATAAGCACATTAGCCAATGGTTAATAGGTTAGGTAATGTGTTTGCTCATGGTTTTAAGTTAGCAAGTTAATATTTAATTAATACTTTAATAAGATATTAGTATAAAATATATATATGTATGTTGAATTTTGATTTGGGGTCCATAGGAATGGAGCAATTTCTTTGATTGTTTAACAGGTATATTTTTAGGGGTTAAAGCAAAGAAACAGTGAAAGTATATGACAATGAAGATTGTGGGTTTTGTTTGTTTTTGTTTTTGTTTTTTTATGTTTTAAGGCAAGCATAGGTTCCTGGGAAGGGAGGTGGAAGGATGCCAAATCTTATACTGACACGTGCCAACTTTTTATAAACTCAAGGTTGGATCTGTGGGAATATCGTTTCCCTACAGAAGAGACTAACACAATAGGAACAGGGATTCTTTGTTCAATTTGCAACTTTAAGGCAATGGCAAAACTGCCATTGACTTCATGGGTGCAAGATCAGCCCTTTATTTAGGTGCCTAACTTCATCAACCAAAGTTGGACAATTCTTTTTCTTGTGAATCTGTGTGGGATCACAAGGCCTTATGCAGCTGGGAACACAGACCACATTCTAAACTGGTGCAAATTGGCATAGCTCCATTGAAGTCAATGAAATTAAACTAACTTCAGCTGAGGAATCTGTCCCATCATATCTTTCTTTGTGCATTGTAGCATTAAGTGCATATTGCATTTAATAAATAATATTAAGAATCTCTTCAAAGTTTGACAAATAAGAATGAGACAAAAGTTCTTACATTCATCAACCCAAAATAGCCTTAGCAACATTTCCCGCTTAAGGGGGCTGTTTTTCATTGCCAGGTATTGAACCTCTCCCTTCATCAAAGTGGAAAGGAGTTTCTGAAAATCAGTCTGTCACAGGAAAAGCCAGTAATAGGAGCAGCATAATTCTATCCTTCTTTGAGTTTCACACAATTATATTCCTGTTTCTAATACTGCATCCTCTACTTACATTGACACGGTCATGTACATTTTCGGTTAGAGAGGACAGGAGTGGTATACTTAAATATCATAACCAAATACAGTTTTGTTGGTTACAACATACAGAAACGTTGTATAAAACAGTCTCTTCTTTTTTTTTTTGGCATTTATGGACATTACTAAGGAAGAATTGGCAAGGAAAGTTGTCCGATGAAAATAAGTTGGTGAAGCTTAAAGGATATTTTTCTGTAAAATAAATGTCCAGAAGCTGTGTAAATGTACTTTTTAAAGTTAAATTCCTGAAGCACAACAAATATGCCTTTTTCACTGAAACTATAACAGTAACAACTGCCCATGTCCTCAAACTCAAAATGACCCAACAAACAGCCCATTGAATTGTATTCAAACTAGTCTATTATATTGATTAGCTTGCAAAGAAAACTCTCTTGCAGTCAGGACAAAGTGGATTTTAACCATTTATTGCTAAGAGGTTGGCACTTCAGAGTGCTAGTGCTGTAGCTGCTGGAATATAGGGGAGGACATCAGCAGTGAAAATGTAGAATATAACTAATAAGTCAGAATGCATTTTTTTCAAGGGAAATAAAATATATCATTTATATTTAATTTGGGATATTTGGATGAATTTTAGAGATTCATATTTTCTTGAAAACTAGAAGAAAACCTGAGCAAGTATGTTCCTCAAATTTATTTTTCTGGGATAGCTATTTTCTGATCTCACTCATGCAGCTCCCTGTTTTCTGTTTACTATGAGCAAACTTCTGTTTTCACTACAAAACCTGAATAACCAGGCTGTATTCTAGCAAGTTCCATGGGGACAGGGGGGAAAAGGGTGGTTCAGAAAGTCTGTGACAAGTAATTACACAGGGCAAGTTATTGGTGAATCAATCAAAGGACTCAGAACACTAGGATAATGTGGTGTTTTTTATTGCTGGTTCTAACATGGCGTTTGAGTTTTCCTCTTGCTAATGCGTGCAAATATCAGAGCAGCTCCTGGATCCCTGTGAGCTGCTTTTTATAAATGTATGTGCTTTTTAGCATACCGAATTGTAAGAAGTATTATGGTACAATATAAAGATATTAATGTTACACCATAGTGACCTTCATTTCCCCAGTTTAAATTTAACCAATAAGAGTGACAAAGACGTGAGCTGTGAAGCTGAAAGCACAGTGTAGTATTTCCTCAGATGCAAGATGTGTTGATACTGAGCAAAATGTATGCTTGAGAATTTATTGCTGGAATGGTTTAGGCCCTGATTGTGAAAGCTGTCCATAAAAGATTGCTCCCCTCCTACCCTCTAAAGGATCAAACCCATGAAGGGCAGTTTAAGAAAAGGAAAGGGTAAAATATTTTAACATGTAATTTTCTGAATTAGGTATACCTCTACCCTGATATAACATGACCCGATATAACACGAATTCAGATATAACGCGGTAAAGCAGTGCTCCGGGGAGGTGGGGCTGTGCACTCCGGTGGATCAAAGCAAGTTCGGTATAACACGGTTTTACCTATAAAGCAGTAAGATTTTTTGGCTTCCGAGGACAGCGTTGTATCGGGGTAGAGGTGTATCTGAATTTTAGGAATGGCAAGTGCTGTGCTCTGTTGAAAGAGCTCTGGATTTGGACAAGTCACAGAAGGGGATTGTCAAAGGCACAGATGAGAGTTGGGTACCCAAATTCCATTGATGTTGAAATTGGGCGCCTAACTCTCATCAGTGACTTTGACAATAATCCCTTATAATCTCTTTGCCTCCAACTTTCCATTTGTAAAACTGGAATTTCATTTACTTGCTTCCATGGAGTTCTGTGCAAATTAATGTTTGTAAATGGCTTTTAAGATTAAAAGTATTATGAAACTGAATTATTATTTTTTGTCTTTAGAAGATTGGGTGCCCAGGAATATATTACAGTTCTGGGGAAATAGAAATATCTTTCAGGGTTGGGAAATGAGGTATGTTTTGCAAAGACAGGGAAAACTGTGTGCTATAAGTATGTGTTAACTTAGCTGTGTCTGAAGAATTTGGTATGTGCTGTGTACATTGTGTTGCATGCAAGTAGTTCACTATTAAATTATGGAACAGTTTGTTTTATAGACAGTACTTAAGTATCATGGAGAATGTTAATTGGAAAGTTGTAGTATAGGCGAAGCCCAATATATGTTGATATGGGCTCCCCTGCCAAACCCTTCAGTTGAGCCCCCTTTTCTCCTACAAGGCCCAAGGCTCAGTATGAACCTCTCCTGCTGTCTGTCTCAGACTGCTGTGTTATGCCAGTTAGGAGGGTCCACTCTCTGGGAAACAAGGGGAGCAGGGGACATCAATAGGGAATATGCCTACAATGGGGTATACTGGGAATGGTGTTCAGAGATTTGTTAGAGAGAGGTGTCCCCATCCAAGGCTGTCGTAAAGAGGTAGACATTCAGATTTTGCTGGGGACTCAAGCTATTATCACTAGAGTCTTCAGATATTACAAAACAGCTGGCTCATATTGCCACAGAGCACTGCACCATATAAATAGCATGCTAGCGTTTAGCCCAGTCCCTGCTGGCATGCAGCTTTATGACTGGGTATGAGCCTGCTGCTGCAGCTTTGGCAGTCTTGTCTACCTCACCTTGGTGACATGTTTTGGTGTCTGCCCACCTAATTTGCTCTGAGTTGTGATGCTTTTTATTGGGAAGCCTTCAGTTCTTTGTCATTCCCTTGTCCTGATGTTTTTCAGAGTTATGGAACCGAAAACATGTGTTTTATCTCCCCTGTATATTGAGATGAAGTTTAACAGAAGTCAGTGTTTTTGTTTGCTCTAAAGACATGCAGTCTAAACTCTGCAAGGAGGTTAGAATGCCATACAGGGGATTACAACTTTCATTAGCCCCTCTCCACTGTACAGCCCCCTTCCTCCTGGCCAGGTAAGGAGAAAGGTCCTGAATAAAGAAGCAGCCGAGTTCTGGGAAAGCAGCAGCTGCAGAGAAGCTGGAGGCAGAAAAGATTTCCCGGGCAGAGGCAACGTGTCACTGTTGATGGGGAAGGGGTCACAACTGAAAGGTTCTCATGATATGCAGAGGGGTTCAGGGCAGGGCATATAAACCCTGGCAAAAATCTGGGGAGAGAAATGTGACCCCTGCAAGCCATCTCTGTCCCATCATATGCAGAGCTGTGTGTGGAACAGGCTGGAACTGCTGCACATTATAGCTGATTGCAGATCTATGTGGGATTTATGAGGGGGGCAGCAGTGGCTGGCCAGGGAACCAGTGCAGAAGGTGGCCCCAGTGAGAGACATTAATTGAGCCTCCCTTGCAAACCTGCAAGCTCCTTCTTGCTTGCTTAGTGACTGAGCTGGAGAGGACACTCCATGTGCTAGGCTTGAAGAGCTGTGACTCTTGATTGGATTGTCCTAGAGGCCCAAACATTTTGTAACAATGAAGTCTCTGTACCAAGGATATTTGTAACCTTCCCCTTTCCTGTCAGCCCTAGTAAAATACCCTTTCACTTGCCCGTGTGTCTGAATAGTTATTGGGACCCACCAGGGCTAGTGCTAACAAGGCTTAGCTGCTGCAGCACCTACAGTGCTTGCCTCTGAGCTGTGGTACACCTGGCATGCTACTGCAACTTACAGGTTTGGTGTACTCCAGCATTGAGCAGCCTCAATATTTATAGAAATTTGAAGTTTAACTTCCAGAATGGAGAGGGAAGACCAGTGCAGTGTTTAGGGCAATAGCTGGAAACTTGGGACGCTTTGGTTCAAGTCCCTGTTCTGCCAGAGATTTCCTGTATTAACTTGAGCAAATCACTTAGCTTCTCTGTGCCTCAGTTCTCCATCTATAAAATGGGGATAATAGCACCTCCCTACTTCAGAAAGGTGTTTCAAGGATAAATTCATTAAAAATTGTGCAGGGCTCTGATGTTACAAGACTATATGAAGTATTGAAGCGTGATATAGTCTTAACCAATAATAACCGCCAGTATGAGGAAATCACAGCTCCTGGGCCATGGGGGTTCAAAAAATGTACAGCAGTGTAAAGGCACCTCTCATTTCCTAAACCCGCATAGACAGGATATGAACAGTCTCTTACTTCCATATCTTATTGTCACCAGTTCCCACAGTGTATGTTCTTACACCATTTTACTCAGTCTCCCTTCTTAAACTAGACACTATGCAGTGTAAAGAACACAAATTATGTGCACGGATTAATCTAATGAAAGCATCTGAAATCTTCTTTGTAACTCCATACTGATTTCATAGAGAAATTGTTACACAAAAATCATCACTGTTGACCAGAAGTATTTTGTGGCTTTCCTAGGAGCATAATGGCCATAAGCCATGTTGGGTAGCAGCGACAGAGCAGTATTTGTATCATGTATTATGAGAACCATCCAAGCTCTGAAATCTCTTCAGGCAGAGTGGAGTGTGGGCAAGAGGGTTTAACTGCTGTGCAACAAAAATACACAAAATCCTACAATGACAATTTGACTGTTTACAATGAGCAAGGGGTAATTCAAAACACATTCTGGGACATTTGGGCTATAAAGGCCTTCTGGTAAATCACACAGGCTATGTCCCTGAACTGTTTTATTTTCAATTAGCAATGAGCTGAAATGTGAGAGCTTTTTCTATTTTAATTTGATGTGAAATGCTCACGCAGAGAGGTGTTCTGCCCAAATTTGCTTTCAGGACCTTTTTAATTTTTTTGCAGCACGTGCTTTCTACATTTCAGCATTGGTACCTCTGATACAGGCAGTGCACTGTGGAGTACTGAAATATTTTGTGACTGAGGTGGTGGTGGTGGTCCACTTACCAAAATATTTCAGATGTTCAGCAGATTTTCATTAAACACTGTCTTGTTTCTTCAGTGTAATGTGTAAAGGGCTGCCAGCTCCTCCTAGTTTTAAACTGGAAAATGTGGTGTGTGTTTTTGGTTTTCTACCTACTACTCACTTTATAGTTTCAGATTGTTCTAATGAGGTTTCTAAAACAGGCAGGGAAGAGAACTCTTCAAATAGTGGAGATTTCCCCTTGGACAGAGTGCAGGCCCATTGCTGATGGAAAGTCAGCAGCACTCAATATCATAAGTGCATCTAGTATAAATAGCTAGACACTTCACTGGTATATAATTCTTACTTCTGAGAGTCAACTCCTTGCAGATGGATGCCATCAAAATCTAATCTTTAGAGACTTTTTTTCAAATCTGGTGTCATTTTTCATTTGGTTTTAATATGTAAAAGATTCTCCATGCTTTAAATATGTAATCCAGAACTTTCTGATTGAGAAGATAAGCAATGTTTAAGTCATGATGTTTAAACTATGAAAGAGCAAATACATTTGTTTACACAAAATGGTACATAAAATAGGCATATCTGTCTCTGATGATCTTAACCTTTTTGTAGACCTGTATTGATATACCAGTGTGTGGTGTTACTTGTCTATATCAGACACAAAAGATGGGGTTGATATACAAGTAACTAGGAATGAGCTATGAAAAAATGGAAAAATCCATAAAATTTAATTTTAGGGCCAACTCTTTAACTCAAGTTGGGTTGGCACAAAGGGGATTTAAAGCTGTCCTGAAGAGGCAGTTGGCTATTCCCCTATCATAAAGGAATACTCAGGTGGCAAAAAGCATGCATAGCCAGTTCTATGCTGCTCTCTGCTCCTGTTGGGTATGGAGGTAGGCCAAATGGGCCATGGTCAGTGTGCTGAACTCTAGCAATTCCTTGCTAGCAAAAGAAGTCACTAGGAGGCACTTTCCGTTTGCATAAATTAGAGCAGCCGTGTGGCTGCTCTAACTAAAATAAAACCTAGTTCTTGTGTAGCACTTTCTGTCAGCAGATCTCAAAGCACGCTATAAAGAAGGTCAGTATCGTTATCCCCTTTTTACAGATAGGGAAACACAGAGAACAGAAGTCATTTTGCCCAGTGTCACTGAGTAGGCCAAGGACAAAATCAGAAAGACTCGGTGCTTTCTCAACTAGGACACATTGCTTTCTGAAGACTGGTTTACCAGAGGACCTGCACTGGTATTGGGGGAGATTGAAAGGTAGCTTAAAGTCACCTTTGTCTTCCTGCCCCTTCAGCTGTTCTGGATCATGCCATTATAATGTAAACCAAAAATTGTTTATACCTTCACCCACCAAAAGTATCACATGAGACATCAATGAATATTGATTATTATCCATGAAGCTTTTGAAGAAAGGGGGATTTCACCTCCCTGTTCATCCCAGAGTAAACGTTCATCTTGGAGAAAGGAAAATGAAAGTAATGTTTATGGTGAGTTATTCCATTAGCTCTTCATCTTCTGTAATCCCCTGATTGATTTCAGGTGTTTAAATGATTGTATCTTCCCACAATTCTGTTGGGCACAAGACCCTAGCATCAACAAATTTAGCTGAAAAATAGTCTCATTCATTCTACTCCCTGGAACTGAGGTCAGGTAATTAAAGTGCTTTATAAGCCTCCTGCAGAATTTCCCGTTTGTTCTCTGCACAGTTTAACAAACAAAGTACTTTATTCGTTTACATCATGGGATAGAGCTGTAGGAAGGTGACTAAACTTTTATAGTAAGGCTGCAAATGACTTTTGAGATATTTTTTCCTTCTGTTATCTCAGGCTGCTGTAGTGTATTGATTTTTGTTTTTTCTCTAAGGGGCTAAAAGTTTTCAGCAATGACACTGAAGCTAGCTCTGAAAATTGATTATCCGTTACCTCCGTGTTGGTTATTTTCTCTCATGCCCTTCAAATGGAGGAAGGATGTGATATTTCTAGTGGGTTTAGCATGAAGGGCTCTTTGCTGATCTACAATATATTAATTTGTGTAACCTTAATAAAAGGGCTTATTCTTTTTTTGTTTGTTTGTTTTTAAATGCACAAACTTTTCTGGTATGTCATGTGAGAGAGCTTGTCCTGGAAAATACTATTTTGTAGGTTTTGTCTTTGAGCTTTGTGGTCTGTTAAAATATTTTTTAAAAAGTAACCTCTTTTAAAAAGCTTGTTAGGAAGATATTTATTGCACTGTAACACTTTCTGGTGTACTGATATTGTACAACCATTGTACACCAGTGCAGCTGCAGTGCTTCAGTGAAGATGCTACCATGATGATAGGAGAGCTGCTCCCATCAGCATAATTAACCTCCACGAGAAGCAGTAGCTATGTCGACAGGAGAAGCCCTCCCATCAGAACAAGAAGCAGTGGTCTCAAGTTGCAATGGGGTAGGTCTAGGTTGGATATTAGAAAACACTATTTCACTAGGAGGGTGGTGAAGCACTGGAATGGGTTACCTAGGGAGGCAGTGGAATCTCCATCCTTAGAGGTGTTTAAGGGCCAGCTTGACAAAGCCTGGGCTGGGATGATTTAGTTGGTGTTGGTCCTGCTTTGAGCTGGGGGTTGGACTAGATGACTTCCTGAGGTCTCTTCCAACCCTAATCTCTGATTCTATCAACACAGCTTTGTTTACACTGGGGGTTAGGTCAGTATAGTTGCATCACTCAGGGGTGTGGATTTTTCACACTTCTGAGTGACGTAGTTATACCAATGTAAGTTTGTAGTGTAGATGTGGCCTGATAAAGTGCTGTCCCTTCCATGGCATAGAAATGAATTTATAATGAAAAGAATGCTCAGATTCTCTTTTAGTAGCTCATTTACCAATTTAAAAGATGTTGTGAACTTCTCTACAGCAAAAGCGTTTATGTATCACTCTGCTACATAAGCTGCCCTCCTCATAGATCGTATTTACATATGTTACCCCTTTTTTGACCCACATGGCTAGCCAAAAATTCAATGCAGTTTGGTTTATTTATGAAGAGTCTACAAAGTGCTGTGCCTCTGAACAGAGAAGGGATCAAATAGCAGGAAACAACTTCTTTTGCTCACAGCACCAAGAGCACTCTTGTTAGCTTGCATCCCTGACCCAAAAACCTTTCCCCAGGTTTCTTCCAGGGTGATATACCATCCTTTCAGCTGCTCCTTCAGGGTGTCTGTGTGTCTCCCTGATCCTCTATGGTCTGTCTTTTTATACACAACACAATCTCCTCTCCCCAACACACATGCAAAAATCTCCTGGTCAGATTCACGTAACCTTTGATCTTTGGTGGGGGCTTATGAATAATTTATTCTTAATTATGTTAACTGAAGGGTGCATTCTCATTCATCAGTTTCAGCAAGGTTTTAAGTAGACCCATAACAGGGTTTTGCCCAGCTCATAATGTTATTAACGACTGGAAGACCCACAAACTGTCAAAAGAAAGTAAATACAAAATGTTACCAGAGTGTATCGAAAGGCCATAATTCTCACTTGATGGCCATTAATATTTTGAGGTATGGGGTATTGCTCAGAAGAGAATATTGTTTGTTTTCTCTACTCAGAGAATCTACACTGTGTCCTTTTATCCTAAGAAATGCTTTTTTGGACAACAGTTTCTGAGCTTTCTAGGCTAGTTAGTGGCAGTGATTCATTTTGTACGTGAATGAAGATGTACAGATGAGGTATTTGGAAATGAATCCCATTTCTAATTACTCAGAAAAATGTGGGAATACAGTTCATGGATTGGTATAGTCATTCATTTTCCTAGAAAAGCTACAGATCTTCATTTCCAGTAGAACACACTCCAGGATATAAAAATGATTCGTCTTAGGAATGGAGCTTTGGAAAGTTCCTCGAAGTATCCTGAGTAGTCTGAGAGAAGAGTTGAAATCTCCTCTTCTACTAATTTATAAGAAAATGTTGTTGTTGTTGTTTTTTTTGTAGTAACTCATTTATCATCTTCAAAAGATCATCAAAGCCAAATTGCAGTTTAAAGGAAGAGACATTAGATACTGACTCTTCTCTTCTGGCTCGTATTCCATTACTTCTCACGCAAAAGGGAACATTAATCTAGAAGCACATCTGTGATTGCAATAACAAATTAACAAAGAATATTTAATCTGAGCCACATATTACAGAGGGATGTTTAAAGAGCATGAAGTCTGAATTACAGGATTTTTGGCACATAACTGGTGTAGTGAAACAGTGACTGGTCTGGAGCATGGAGGATCCAAAAGGAGAGAACAACATGCAAATTAAGCCAAATAATTAAGCAATTTGAGGATTCATCTGGGCAACCTTGAGAGTTCATTTAGAGAAGCAAACTGCATGTTATTGCTGCTCTAGAGACTGTTGAACTGTCAAGTGTAGTCAAGGATATTAAGTGCATTTATTTGGGTATATGAGAGTTCTTAAATTTCTCTGAGTTTGAAGCTCAGAATATCTTTTGATGTCTAGAACAAATTACAGTTAGTCCTTGGCTACACTACTCAGACTCCAAGATCTCAAACTCAAATGATGTAACTTTTTTTTATAATATTGGTGGTTGGTATTACCAGTGGTATCTTAAACCACTGTGACCTGAGCCAAAGGTTCACATTCCCTAAGGGCTACGGCAAGGGTAGGCAACCTATGGCACACGTGCCGAAGGCAGCATGCGAGTTGATTTTCAGTGACACTCTCACTACCTGGGTCCTGGCGGCTCTGCATTTTAATTTAATTTTAAAGGAAGCTTCTTAAACACTTTTAAAATCCTTATTTACTTTACATAGAACAATAGTTTGGTTATATATTGTAGACTTTTAGAAAGAGACCTTCTAAAAACGTTAAAATGTATTACTGGCCGCGAAACCTTAAATTAAAGTGAATAAATGAAGACTCAGCACACCACTTCTGAAAGTTTGCTGACCCCTGGGCTACAGTATCAAAATTAGCAGGGTGAGAACCACTATTAGAAATAACATTAAGTTTGGAGACTCTAGGAGAACATGAGGAATGAGAGCATTGACCACAACATTAACTAATTGTCAATCGTCCTTTTATTAATCAGGTGAACAGAGCCTCAACTACTGAGGCATACACAGAGAGAAATAAACCATAAACTGTCTAACATCAAAGCTTTTATACATTAATCTCTATGGTACCTTTGGGGATGCAAGTATCTCTCCACAGGTGATCATTTGTGGAGGGTTTCCTGATGGATTCTTCCTCCCTATTCATGCTGGTGAGTACCTCTTTTACACCCATGGCCATAACCCTTATGCATTGACACAAGGATTGAAACTCGTTTTCTGGACTTCCCATAAATGTTGAGGTGCCCTGCTTCTCATTGGCTATACTTTGTTCCTTATATCTTCATTAACACTTATGTCAATAAGTCCCCATGGTAAGGATTGCAGGATTTCGTATGTTGTTATAATTGGGGCATCTTGCGGTAGTGACAGGCACATGGTAGCATATTTTCCCAAGCATCACCCATTAATACGTCCTTTATGATAATCTTGCAACTTTGCTGGTACAGAGTTACCCCTGGGTCAACTAGTCAGGCCTGAAAGCAGTTGACATAACACCTGATATGGGTCAGCTGAAATTTGACAGGCCTCAAGCTTGCTTTACAGCCTTACTTATATCCCTTACCAATAATATATCCTTATCAATCCTATACCCCTGTAGTATTATACTACATATTCCTACACTTATACCTACCACTTAAATCTATTCATCACTGTAGTGGGCGGCTCCCCTACTCCAGAGGAAGGAGGGTTAAAGTCAGCCATGGAAGAAAGTTGTGGCTGAGAGCTGCTGAGATGGGCTGCTTGGCCACACCCCAATCAGGCCACAGCTGGCCTGTATAAAAAGGCTGTGAGCTAGAGACCCAGGAGAAATCTCTCTCCAGGCTGGGAGAGAGCAGGGCCTGGCTGCCTGCAGAAAGAGTACTGGAAGTGAAGCAGGGCTGGGGGGAGCCAGAGGAGCAGGGAAGCTCCAGGCTGGCAACTCCCAAGACTGCAGGGCCTGGTCCAAGGCCCATAGAGGTACTGGGAGGCTGAGGAAGGCAGCAGGTCCAAACCCCTTTGCGTATGATGAGTGGTTTTTACACTGCAGTCTGCCCCAGGGAGAGGGGGCTTGGTGATGACTGGCAGTAGCCAACCATTGAGGCAATTAGAGGGTTGGGGGTTTCCCAGAGAGGGGAGACCCATAGAGGGTTGGGGGTTTCCCAGAGAGGGGAGACCCATAGAGACTGATGGGGGGGGGGGATTGCCAGGGGGCAGCCCCAGAGTCAAGGGGCACTAGGGTCCGGGAGGGACATGAGGCCAGCTACAAGCAGGGCACTGGCCTGCAGAGGGTGCCCAGGCTGGAAAAGAGCTAATTCCCTGAGACAACCAGCAGGAGGCGCCGCAGGGGTGAGTCCCGCCCCTTTACAAATACACATTGATTACATATAAATTAACCATAACAATAGAAAACACATTACATTATTATATAAAGAGATTAGCTACAATGAATTAATGCAAATGAGATTGGAACGCCTTCCTAATTAGGAACTGTATGTTTTGAGGAATATGAAAGGACCCAATTTAGAGAGTGATGTTTGGAGAGCATGAAATGTGGCTTGAAGGAGATGTGTGTGTATTTCATATAGGCTACTGAGCTCAGCTAGATTTTGTGTTGATGGGAGAGGCAACAAAATATCCGAAATCCTACTTCAGTGGTAAAAGTAAGTTATGTTGGTCTTTCAAAGCATTCTGTATGGATCTTTAGTGCTCTTCTACTTCAGTGAAATGAGCAGGGGGCTTCAGTTCAGTTCCTAACAGATGTGTCCATATCCTCAGATAACTACTGCAGCAATCTCCATAGCACCACTAATTAACAGCTAGAGCTGATCATTTTTATCAAAATGTGTTGTTTTTCTGACCCCACCTTCTGCTTCATTCCCTACTCCTGAGGGCATTCTGCACCAAAAATTAAAAATTCTGCACTCAATATTTTAAAATTCTGCAAGTTTTATTTGTCAATAAATCAGGGCCGCCCAGAGGATTCAGGAGGCCTGGAGCAAAGCAATTTGGGGGGCCCCTTCCATTAAAAAAAGGTTGCAATATTATAGAATACTATATTCTTGTGGGGGCCTGGGGCAAATTGCCCCACTTGCTCCCCCCTCTGGGTAACCCTGCCACCTGGTAGTAATTGTAATAGATCTGATTATTATGTTCTGCATTTATAAAGGGCCATTTGCTGTGGCAGGTAGAGCACTTCTCTACAGCAATTAAAAGCAGGCCCGCCTGGGTAGACACAGCAGTCAAGTTACTGCAGTGTTTTCCAGGAAGAAAGCAAATGAAAAACTGAACAAAATCTCAAACTCAAATCAGTCTATCTTGCCCCAGAGCTCTTGAAACCAGCCAGCTAGTTCATTTTATTCACGCTCTGCATTTGAATTAGAGCTGATTGTGAACTTGAACGAATGTGTGGGGGCAGGAGGGACCGTCTTTTTGTTCTGTGTTTGCACAACACCTAACGCAGTGGGCCATTGTCCATGACCGGAGCTCCTAAATTGAGCTCAGAACTTGCATGATGAGGATAAGTGGACTGTTACTGCCCATTGTGAACTATTGATCCTGTGTCAATTGGAGGGACATGATATTTACTACTGTAAATCAGCTGAGTACATATAACTCAAGTGCAAAGACACACCAAAGGGTATATTATTGACTGGAGTTCAGGTTTATGGCAGAAAATTATTGCCCTGCAAGTTACCAGCACAACTGGGTTTTCACCGTAGAGCTATGTACACAGATACAGCTCTAGGTTACCACACAATCTGCTGTGTGACCATTAGCATGGTGCGGGGACCAGTGAGGTCTCCTGTCTGTCAGGCTGCAGACTGTCCTGGATTCCATTAAAATCAGCCTGGTTTCCAGTCATTACATCGCTGGGATACACAAGCTGAAGGTTGTCGTAGGGAAGCTCTCACCCCCACAGTACATTTTTTAAGGGCTATTTGAAGAAAAAAAAATGGACTGAGTTTTGGACTGTAGAAATGCAAAGGGGTTGTTTCCTCTTGAGGGGGAGAATTTCTGCTTCCAAAAGTCAACACTGTGCTTACAAGCCAAGTTTTCCAGTCAAATATTGATTAGGACACAGCATTGTCCAGACACAGCGGGAACTATTTCCAAATGACTGGCTTGCCCTTCCTTGCTGAGGCCTGACAAACTCATTGCAAAGAATACTCCTAAATGCCCCCGCCACTGCTCCAACTTCCACTCCCAGCTCTGCGCAGTCCCTGCAGCCATTCACTCACCCATAACCACTGGGTGCGCTCTGTGTGCCCTCTCCAGCCACCCCAGCTCTGTGCGTCCCCTGCAGTCAGTCACCCGTAGCCACCAGACGCGCTCTGTGTGCTATCTCTAGCCACTCCAGCTCTGTGCGCCCCTTGCAGCCAGAGTCACCCATAGCCAATGGGCGGCCCTGCAATAAATAAATGCAGTGGTTCCCAGCATAGCAGTGGGGTGCATAGGCCCCTGGCTTGCTGAAAGTGTGAGATCACCCTGCAACCCCCACACCTCCCGCCCCCAAGACATGGACTAGGGGTGAGGCTGCACCTGACCGTGACACAGCACAAGGCCTGGGCCTGCCCCAGAAACACCCTGCTCCTCCGCACCAGGCGTACCAGGTGTGGGGTAGGCAGCTCAGCCAGGCAGGATCAAGTGCGGAGGGGCTCACTGTGGGGTGAGAGGATTCTGTGTGGGACAGTCTGGGTGCAGGCAGCTCAGTGTGGAGTGTAGGTGTGGGGGGATCGGATGCCCAGAGGCTCATTGAGGGGGTTTGCAGGGGCAATGGGACTCTGCAGGGGTTTCCCAGTAAAGGTGGTTGGGGCTCAGCAGAAGGGTCTGGGTGCTGGGGGAGTGGGGATTGGTGGGGTGGGGATCTGGGTGCAGCTAGTTGGGGGTCACTGGTATGGGGGTCTGGATATGGGGGATCAGGCTATTGCAAGGGGTGGGGCATTGGGGTAGGGGTTTGAGAATAGGGAGTTCAGAGGGGGGTGGTCTGGGTGCAGGAATGGGGGTCCAGAGGCAAGGTGTTTGGGTGCAGGGGAGCTCTGGATGCAGTGGTTGAGGATTAGTGGGGTGGGTTTTAGATATGTAGGGCTAGGGTGGTTCTGGATGTACCTGGTGAGGCTTGGCAGGGGTGTCTGAGTATGGAAAGTCCGGAAGCATGGGGGTTGGGTGGATGAAGGAGAAGCTCACTGTACAGTGACCGCTCCCCTCACAGTTGAGGAGTGATGGGGGCAGGAACCAGGGGAGGGTACTGAGCTTCCTGCAGCTGAGGGAGGTTTCTAGGGTGGTTCTGACACAGCCATAGACACTCCTTGCAGGGGAAGAGAAAGTCCTGTCCTCTCCTGTCTCCAGCCCAGCCGGGACTAGCAGCTCAGGGTAGGAGCCACTGCCTGGGGTGTCTCCAGCCTTGCAGTGATTTACCTCTCTGCCAACTGCTCTGGGTACCTGAAATGATGCACCTGCTCTGCTAGGGAGAGATGTGTGACTGCTCTTGCAGCTTCCCTTTGCTTCCCTATCAGAAAGTATTTTTTCTGTGGGAAAGGAAAGAAATCTGTGGGTGACATTAATTTTGTGCACGTGCAGTGGTGCAGAATTCCCCCAGGAGTAGTTCCTTCCAGCTGCTTTGGTTCTCCCTCCATGCTGAGACAGGAGAGTGTGAGGATCAGGGAGCTGAAGACAGGTGGATAGATTTCAGAGTTGACTTCACAGTGTACTGATCCCAACCCTCCAATTTTCCTCGCGTATGCACCCATTGATGTAAGCACACCTGGACATCCCCTTCTCTGAAACCAGTTCCCTATTGCTGCCAGGGCCCCACAGCAACTCATTTATTTTAATGCTCTGCTATCTCCCATCTGTTTGTGGTTTCTTCTTCCCCCTCTCCCAACACAGCATATAGGTTGTATGGCAAGGGGCACAGGTACTCCTCTCAGGACAGGACAAGCAGACAAGAACTCAGCACTCTGAGGAATGATCAAGGAGTTGTTTAATTCTTATAAATGTGAACCTTCAAGGAATGTAATGTTCATTGTAAACCTTTTCCCTCTCCAGGCCCAGATGCTAAAGGTATGGGTGCCTTATAAATGTGTGCAATAATAAGCAACCTTCAAAGGGATGGAGAGGAGACACTTGTAGGATGCTGACATTATTGTCAGGTTCATTATTCAGTTACAAGTTTGGGGAAGTGCGCTGGAGTCCTGGACATGTGGAGATCTAGGGGTGGTGGAGTGTGCTAAAGGATTTGGCTGTTGGGAAAATATATTTCAAGATGTGTGGCGAATACAATTCGCATGGTGTGAGAAGCTGCTGCACATAGCCCTTGACTTACCTAGTCAGTGTTTGAATTTGATTTACTGTGTTCATTTTTACAGTATGGTGATCCTTCTTTGTGTAGAAGGCAGCATTAAATTGGATCATAGTATACTCTGTCACTAGAGGAAGGGAAATGAACTTTACTTTTAACACCTATGCATGATAGATCATCTACTAAATGTGAATTTTTATATGAGAGAGTTTATCAAAGAAGTTTGCCTACATTTTAAATTGGTGGTTATCATTAGCTGCTTGTTCCCATTACAATTACTCAGATTGCAGAGGATCTTCTGTAACAAGTTCTGTTTAATAACTAAGACTACTCAGATAGAAAGCTATTGCCTTCTCACTGCCTTCTCTGTTAAGTTTTTGTGTTGTAAGACTTCACTATAAAATATTTGTTTTTCCTGCAGAGGCTTAGGCAAAGCATTGTATAAGCAGAGTAAAATGTGTTTCAAGAATGATATATTTTTCGTTTGTCTGTTCGATAGCAAAGTGAACATGTGTGAGTCAAACATGCAGTATAAATACTGTATAATAACTATGAATTTTACTTTTAACAAAATCTAGTCTGCTTCATCTTAATGTCACCTGTTGGTGAAGTGTCAGTTTATGACACAATTCCTGACATAGGGCACTCCCTGTACAGCCACCAGTCTGTTCTGAGTAGACCTGACTGCTGGGTTCCCTGTTCTTCTAACCAGGCTGTTTCTAGCTATAGGTCTATATGTCACGCTTCCAGGCTAGAACCTCTTGTCTGAGTCCTTCCTTGGGATGTGGGATTCTGCAGTCCAGCACCTTAGAACCCGAACCAGTGTCTTGGCCCTCCTGAGGTTCCCAGTTGCTTACATACTCACCCTCCGCCTCCGCCCACCTAATCCCACCTAGCTGTGGGCACTCTGGCTTCTAGTTTAACTTCATCTGGGGACAACATGGCATGAAAGCAAGGAATACAAGCTTAGCAAAAGAATGTCTTAACCACATTCACTTCACACTTAAAAGCATTTGAGAGTTACAGATCTTTGAAAAAATAAGTCTTGAGAAGCCTCTCTCTGTGACTAATTTCATCTCTTACACATAAGGCTGAGGTTTGTCAGTATTCAGACTGGGCACAGTGCCTTCTGCTCTCTCTCTCTCACACACGCACACACACTTTCAGCTTCCACGTGGCAATGATTGTCCCACTGCTCAGAGACTCAACCTCCCCCCTTCAGTATAGTCTATCTCCTTTTTTCATGTGTCCAGGCTGAGAAGCTGCATATTCATCAGCCATGCTGCTGCCCTTCTTAGAAAATCCATTGTTCCATGGTGTTTGTTCAGCAGTTGAGTTAAAAATGGCCCTACATTGGGTTGTGGTGGCTTCTCAGTGATAGTCCTTCAAGGAGGCGACCAACACTTTCCCTACATCGCAATAGACTGTTGTTCGTATGTTCAGCACACAGAACTAAGTGAAGATTACAGGAGAAAATGGAGTTCACAGTTTGGTGCAGATGCATCCTTCTCTGTCACAAGTATATGATTGTTTTTCCTTTCTTGGCAAACCTGAGTTGTCTTCTCCCTTGTGCAATTCATCTTCAAAGTAGGTGTCTATTGAAAATGAAGGCAGTGCACTATATTTTTCTCCAAATATGTTCTGTCCTCTGTTGCTTATGCTCTTTAGTACTGGCCACTGGGACCATAACAGGAAATAAAAGAACTTGGAAGGAATACACTAAAATGAAAGATGATATTGTAGATGACATTGGATTATTTCACTTGCATCTTGCAGTTTTATCATCCTCCTTGGGAGGCTTCATTTTCACTGCAGCACATAAACTATTGTCATTTTTCTATTTTTACAACCAAATGAACATTGTGGAGGAATATCTGTAGCTATTCACAGAAGCCTAAAGTTTTGTCATAAAATAAGTAAAAGTCTAACTCTTTATTCTAGAGATAATTTCTTTTAAATGGTCCCTAGTAAAGGTAAATGTTTATAACTTGTCTGTCTTGGTCATCAGTGGGAAAAGAGCCCTGCAACCCTGGAAGCTATAGCAGACTCATTGTAGTTGAGGCACAGAGAGGGACAATTGGTACACACTAAACAACGGATTATGTTTATACTTATTGCAGGGATTCAGGTGGGGTTTCCCTTATCTTTGACAGGATGTTTCATGTTGTTATAGCAAATTATAAGATTGAGCCTGCCCTATGGAAAGTGAACATTTACTCCTAATCATAGTGGTTATTAGTCTGTGTTCACAGAATTGGGTCCCTCTTTCGTATTTCATTAGTCTTACTCCAACAACTTGTTTTTTAGATATCCCTGAATGGCTTTTTTATCTCAAAGCTTGCTGTGAAAATAGGGTATTATATACTTAGGCTTTACCTTAATGGGATAGCCATTTTAGGAATGAGGTTGGGATCTCTGCTCAGTTGAATATTAATCATCAACAACAACAAAAGAAAACACCTGACAGTTTAAAAGTTTAACTTTATGAGGTTTCTGTGGATTCCTGTATGTTTGGCCAGAAGCACTTTGATATGGTTTAGTATAGTTCCTCATGGAATGATCACAAAAGTTACAGTTTGACTGTTGAATTAAATCTTTGGGCCCAATTCTTCTCTTAGATCAGCAACTCAGTAGTTACAACAGTGTAAAATTAACGTGAGTGGGAAATCATGCTTCCTAGCTCTAATTCTGTTTTCAAGAGCAAAATTGATTCATTCTGTTCCGATTGTCTGTTTCAGATACTTAATTTATTTTGAAAAGATTTAAGAAGGATGCCTCTTGAAAAGGATATATTAAAGTAGTCTTTCCCCAAATAGGCATGGTGCCCTCATGTGTTTTCCTGCAGAGGTCATGAAACCTTAGTCCAGACCCTTACATGGTCTAAATTGTCATGGCGCCATTGTCTTCATGAGAGAGAACTCCACTCGGACAGATGGAAGTTTCCTCCCAGGTAGGCGGATTTGCCTGCCCTGCCTACATAAGGATTTGTATAGCACTCTGCCCTTTAAACCTAAACATGGACGTTGGGATGCCTACAGAGAGCAAGAGCATCTTCAGTGAAACCCTTTGGATGCTGACCCAAAGTGGAGCCAATTGGCTGCAATGAAATCTATCAATGGAGAGTAGAGTTGCCAGTTTTGGTTGGAGTATTCCTGGAGGTTTCATCACATGACATATTCTTAAATTAGAGATTAATCTTTAATTCCGGGAGACTCCAGAACAATTCTTGGGGGCTGGGATTGCAGATGTATAGAGTATCAGAGGGATAGCCGTGTTAGTCTGGATCTGTAAAGGCAGCAAAGAGTCCTGTGGCACCTTATAGACTAACAGACGTTTTGGAGCATGAGCTTTCGTGGGTGCATCTGACGAAGTGGGTATTCACCCACGAAAGCTCATGCTCCAAAACATCTGTTAGATGTATAGAGGGATCTCTGACAAGTGGAATTTTGGTTGGAAATCTGAGGTGAAGCAAGATGCATTCAGCAGCTCTTCCCTGGCTCTTCTCACTCTCTCCTCTCTCTTGAATCATGGAACCCCAACTCCACAGCAGGGCTACTGTGGTGGCTGAAAAGCAAGAGGAAAGGCATCAGAGCTGCTCCGCTCCTCTCCCCACCCTCACTGCTTTGGGCCCAACATGCCACAGGTAGCTACTGTGTACATCACCCAACAGAAAGATAGCATGTGGCCAACAGTTTGTGAACAACCCTTAGCTGTGTCTATGGCGGGCTTACAGTTTGGGAAGCAGAAATGGAAGGAGAAAAGTTATGAATGTTTGTGGACTTTAAATTGCCTAAGTGTAATAGGAGAGGAGAAAGTCCTAGATTGGATATGATGTCTTTCCAGACATTAAGGAAAAAAATGGTGTAAACTTCATTTTACTGTGCACATTTATCATCCCATAAAGGTTGGGATTGCAAGTATTTTTGATGTGTCAGAAGAAAATCTTTTTTTTTTTTTTTGTGTTGTGAAGAATTTCTTCAGGTTCCTACATTGAACTCACCATGTCAAAGCATTAAAGGACTGTGGTTCTTTGCTGCTTCCTAAAAAATGCTGTGTTCTCTTTGGCTATTAGTTATTTCCTTCCAGAGGGATGAGTGCATTGCACTTTACAAAACACCCTAGAGTTCCCTACCCTGAGGAACTTGCAAAACAATCAACTAAATCTAAATATTTATTCTTTGTCTGCATGAAATATCATTTGGCTCTATAGATGTTTGCACGGAATGTACTCTGCGAGTGTTTGTTTCATTTCCTATGGTTTTAGTTTAGAAAGAAGTTTTTAATAGGAGAGAGAAATATTCCTAGGGTGGAAAGTAGTGCAAACCATTTGTAATATTCTGTTGTAATTATCTTAAGTAGATAAGCTTGTTGGAGAACTTGTGTTTGTTGGGTTGCATTTTAGTTATCATTCTGATTCCCCAGGTAGTCTTGGATCTAATGGATCTTCTTACATTTCTCTCTTTTAAGTATGTGCTACCACATGTTGTGAGGATATGTAATGCCAACATAGAAGTCTGACACCTGTAAACATACTTTTCACTTCCCAGGGTCCCAGTATGGAACATCAGTGTGACAAATAAGGCACACAGATGTCCCTTGTACAGAAAATGATGTGGGATTTAGGCCCTGTAGTGTAAGTCTTTCTGTAACCTGAGTTCCTTAATTCTGAATTCCTGATTGAAAAAGAGAGAGAAACCCAGATTTGTGTAGAATATAGTTAATTTTGGTATCTCTGCAAATGAGGGACATTTTGAGAGGTAGGCCTGTGAGGTAATGCATATGTCTGACCTTGATTATTTGTGTTTAATTTTTTTCAGGAGCTTAGAGGAGAAAATAAACATGATCCTACCCTTATAGTGAATGTTTGTACTTCTTACAGAGATCAAAAAACTAATATGTGCCAGGATGCCCACATCAGAAGCATACCATTGAGCTTCCCTAAATGTCCTCAAGGGAATGGTCAGATCTGGAACTGACTGAGGCCCTGTTAATTCTTCTTTTACCATTGGTTTAAGGTTACCCAGGACACACACTGTCTTTACTAATTTCTCCCCAGATCCCCACCACCCCACGTGTGTGTGTGTGTGTGTGTGTGTGTGTGTTACACACATGCACTTGGGTCTCTTCCTTTTCTTTGCCTTCCATAAGAGGGCATACTTTGGTCTGGCCCACTGCTGAGGCAGCTTGGCCCCCAAATAGGTATCCATTTTCTCAACTGCCTCACTAGCACTGGCCAGAACCACTTGACTCAAATTTGGACTCCCACAGGCAGAATATGCAGGAATTGCTTTTGGACCACTAGGTCCATGATTTTTTCTGTGGAGTTTGTCTCTGGAGCCAGCCAACGGCTCATGCAGTCCCAAAACTGTTGGGCGATTATCTGTGGTCATACTCCCTGTGGGAATAGTTTGACCAGAAACAATTGCTGATACCTCTCCTGAGTCAAGCCCAGTGAGCCCAAAATAGCTGCATATTAGCCCATCTGTTCATTACTCATTCTTATATGCTGCCTGGGCCACTCCCATCAGGGGATCCTGTGGCCACTCAAGATGACTTCTCCCAGCTGGCCATACTGGCTGCCTGCACAGATGTGCAGAGGAAGGTCTCAGTGTCATCTTCTGGACCCAGCTTTGCTGATCCAGCTACAGGCCTGCCTGAGCTACCCTTTCCTGATCATCAGATTTCTTAAAGCCTATTTCTCCAGCTGTTTTAGGAACTGCTCCTGGTGCTCCGTCCTCTGCCACTGCTGTTCAGCAGCAAGCTGTGTCTCCTGCAGGATTTCTAGAAGTTTACAGGTGGATGGGCTGGGTCTGCCTCTGCTGTTCCTGTGTTGCTAGCCTACTGCCATCAGGCATAGAATGTCTTCCACTGTTCATTCATAGATACCACCTCCCCCCCTGCCCCCCACCAAACAAAAGGGCTGGGGAGAGGACACCAGAAAATGCTTGCTAGTTATCTCCCACTATCACTGGCTCTTCTGTATTTGTTCCAATATCTCCTTGATTCCAGGGATCTAGTGAGTGCTCACATTCTCCACTAGGGTGTTATTGCATCCCACTCCCTATATGCTTCTTTGTAGTGGAGCAAAACATTGCATCTGCTCTACCTCAGTTTCTCAAATGGCGTTTCTAGTCTGCTCTGGTCATTTGTGGGTCTGCCTGCCAGCTTGGTCACTACAAATATTCAACCTTCTTCTGGGGTAGCAGAGTCCAGCGCCACAGTCCAAAAAAAACACAAAATAATGGAGTCTTTGTCCTAGGTGGACTTAATTCTCAGCCCTTCTGGTGGTGGTTGTCCCCTCAGTTCCCTTCCGGTGGATCTGACTCTGCTGAATCCTGCTTAACAGCTGACAGGTCCAGGTACACACAGAGTCCCAGGTCAAAGCCTACCTTCCTTCCATGAAGACAATGACAGGCAGGAATTTTATTAGTTCTTGGCCCTAACCTGGCTTCTCTCCCCAAGTTAGAGCTGTTGGTCTGCTCCCTTTCCTTGCCGGCTCCCAACTAAGCAGGCTATCCCCTTTTTAGCTCGTCTTTCAGGCCTGACGTCCATTTCAGGTGTAGTGGTTGGGGCTGATGGAGCTAACAGCAGTTCATTGACCTTTTACAGGTCAGTGTGAGGTTTGTAACCCCATCACAGTGCTTACCCCTAAGCCCTCAAACTATCCTGTTGTACAATACTTTACCTTGACCACCAGATTATCAATTAGAATGTGACCTTGGTAAGTAATTGCTGAAAATAGTTACCATTTGGTGACCTGTCATCATTGAAATGAAATGGGGGGTCTCAGTCCAGTTCCTAGTTGACAAGTGTCCATGTTAAGGTTGATACAAATTGTCACTGTTACTGGCAATCTCAGCAGAGGCCCAGAGAATAGGCACAGATGCTGAACTAGTTATTCACCAGTAGAGGTGCTCCCACAGGTTAGGCTGGAGGCATTCTTGTAGGGTGGTGGTTGGAGATTGTTGTACATTCTTGTTCTAGGCATATAGGCTCTAGCCAGCAAACACATAGGCACCTGCTTTCTTCAAAGTACTTAGCAGGTGTCTAGGTTCTTTGCTGAATGAGAGCTATAAGATTTGACCAGAGTCAACTGCAATTTTCCATTTTGAATCAGGCCCACAGAACTTTAGGCGGGTATTTTCCAAGAAGCCTGATGAAGTTAAGCCCCCAACTCTTATTGAAAGTAAATGCTCAATATCTTAATTCTCATAGGAACTACATCACTTGATTTCCACTAAGGTCAAACTTGGGGGGAAAAGTGTTCATTACCATATTAGGGTGATTGGCAGGTTCTTGTGATGTGTTAGGGATCTAAACCACTTTCAACTCAAAACAGCAAAGACTGAGTTAAACATGCACTTGATGAGTGTTAGCGAGACCATGACAAAACCAAAGAACTGTCTGCAAATCACAGAAGCAGAGCCAATTTCTAAATACTGTCTTTAGTGATTTATGCACCTGTCAGAAATTAATTGCTGACTGAAATTTAAATGGTATATCTATTTGGTTTCATTCTGAAGATTTTTTGTTCCATTTAGAGTTTTATTCTAGTTTATTTATCTTCCTAAGATTTTTGCTTCCCCTCTCATTTCTTAACTTCCATTAAGCACGTTATTTTGCCTTCGCACTGACTCATGTTGCTGTATTACAAATATTGCACATGACAACAACCAGACTTGCTTGACTGTAGCCAACTCTGTCAAAACAGATGACCTTCATCTTCCATATTTGCATGTGGTTGGGGCATTCTGTGGGGAAATCACATTCAGGCAGATGTGGGTGAATCTAGTAATATGAATGTCTGACCTAAGCTTTGCACAAAGATGAAACATTCCCCAAAACCTAGTTTCATGTGCTCCTCTCTTACAAGGTGAGTGATTTCTCCTCCCCTGAAGTAGAGCCCATGCAATTAATCATTGAATGTGAAGGTCTATAAGCTCCTTTTTGTTGTTGCAAAGTTTGCCTGTCTATTTTGGATCCATGTTTACTAGTGGCATTTTTTTTAGACACAGGCACCTGATTATTATATCAATATACCACATATTTGTCATTAAATTGGCACTTGGGTGAATACAATAGAAACGTATGTGTCTACATGCTTTGTACACTCTGATGATTTGTGCACTCAACTATGGGATTTGACATTTTATACAAAATAAATTTGGGAAGTCCAAATTTAAAAATACTGACATTTGAAATTTTATAGAAGACATTTCAACTTTCAAGTTGTTTTTGTGCTATTTCTCTAGTCCTTTTATTTTGACATGCTTTTATTTCTATTATATAAATGCTAATAAAACATTTTTTAGATAGGATAGTGACAGCATAACTCATTTATCTTAATCAGATAAAATGCTGAATCTTTTGATAGTGAAGAAAGTACAGAGTCCTATAGCTTAGGAGTGGCCACTCCATCAGCTTCCTCTTCCTTCAGATGTAAAATAAAATTATGTATAAGTTTTCTATCCTGATCTTGACAGCTAGTATCAAGGGGAAAGCTGACAGCATTGCAGCATGCTTACAGTAAATTCCAAATCTGCAGCCTCAAGCAAGGTGTAGTCCAGCTATGAATAATACTTCTTCGTAGATTACTTTGCAACTAAAATATGCTCTGTGCAATGCCCTTTGTAATTAAACTTCCAGTATGGATGCAACAAACATGCTGAATAAATCTACCTCCATTAATATTTTCACACATGAAAGCTGAAGATGATTGTATGGCTATTGCTATAGTAACATCTTTGCTGGTTAGTCAGTCCCTCAAGACAACAACAGGTTCAAGGAACTGTTGTTAACAAACCAACATTGGGTTCAGTTTGAGGCATAAGACAAAAACAAGTACCAGTGAATATAGAATAATATACATACTAATAATTATTTTTATTATTTGTATTCCAGTACTGCCTAGACATCCCAATCAAAATAGGGGATACATTGTGCTAACTGCTGTACTTATAGGATATGTCTCCACAGCATCCGGGAGTCTACCTGGACTAGAGGCTCACTCCCAGCTGCAGTATAGGTGTACCCTAAATGTGTTATCCCAACTTGGGCACAGACATTCTGTGTGAGATGGGCTCTGAACTTGCATCTCCTGAAATGCCATCTAATGCTTTAGCCACAGGACTATCCTTGCTGTTGTCTAACTTTTCACCCCAATACCAGTAGATGTCTTGTTGGGAAATGACCTAGAGTCCTGGCCCTGAATCTGAGGCCACTTGTGTTGTTACTCAGAGCAAAAATCAGAAAGCCATAGCCCTTGGTTCTGACCCTGAGCTGTGAGCTTTCTCACAACATAAGGCCTGGAGAGCTTTCCGGTGATTCTTTTTTAACTTAACAGTGATTTCTAAAAGCAATATTTAATTAATTGTTTTACTTCAAAATTCTTCTGCCTGCAGTTTTCAATTTAAATCCAGAGATGAAAGTTAAGTGCAGAATGACCACAGGAGAGCTCTCCTGAAAGCAGCTTCAGTGCCAGGGAATAAGTCCAGACCAGGAAGTAGTTGTTTACAAAAACAGTTCCAGCCAATGATGGATATCATCACAAGTTGCAGCTGCTCCTAGCCAATCAGGAGCATGGAATTTTTGAAGCCTGGATTTTTTTAACGGAACAAATGATGTTTCCTAGTCAACTTACATTTTCATTTGGCATAGTATTGCACTTGTATTTCTCAATCATTCATATTCCAGATGAGCAATAAATCTAAAAGTCATTGCCTACTCTACTTGTCAGGTAGACATGCATAATGATTCTAGTTCCTTTATAAGAAATGAGAGGGTTTCTTCCCTGCCAGTTGGCTCTTGGATATGTCATATCTTTTTCTCTTTTGGTCTGTTTCTGTCAACAGTAGCCTAGCATCTCATTCACAAGAGATGATTTAAATTGTCCATTATTTGTTGTATTTATTTTTCAGGGGATTTGTCAGAGTAATTCCTGCTTGGCCTCAACTGAGGGTCTAATTCAAATTGTGTACTATTTATTCAGTGTTTCAATATTTTTTGTTCTCCGATTACTAAATAAATTGCGCTAATCCTAATTCAAACCTACAGAAAAAAACAAACACCAAAAACGAAAACAAAACAGTTGACTGTAAATTTGCACACTTTTTTTTTTTTAATTTAAGTACAAGCTAAGAGAAGTATGTGCCTTATTATGTCATGTGAGAGTGCATAATGAAATTAATTTAGGTACTCTGAATTAGGAGAGAAGTGAGGAAAACAACAGATTACTTTAAATGTCTTAGGGTCAGGGCTATTTCTTAATGCACAAACCATTCTCTGGTCTCATGGGTACTGGTTGCGTACTGGAAAAAAATCAGTGGATTGGTGTGATGTCCCAATAAAATAAGTCAGAAAGCAATAGGCTACTTGGAAAAGCGGTTATAGACTTGGCACGTGTGTAGTGTGTTGTTTTAATAAAAGTATTTTAGTTTCACATTTTGTAGTATTGAAGGATTTTGCACATGGAATAAGTGGTGTCAGCATGGAAATTAATGGTCTATATTCCTCATTATTTTTTGCTTGTCTTACAAAAAATGACTGCAAATATTTTTTGGTTCTTTCTAAAAGAGACTGGACATAACACTTTTTACATACCACAACGATGTGGTGGGTTTTTTTGTTGGTTATTCTAAGCAGAAAATATAAACCATATAACTGACATCTGTGTTTATCGCGAGTGGGATTTCTATTGAATCTTGCAATGCATTTTCAAAAAGTTGTCTCAAAGTGGAAATTATTATGCTTTGCAAGAAACGCATACAGTTCTGAAAGACTTGCAAAAACAAATGGAGGAACATTAACATAACTTCCTATGAAATAATAATGTTGAGCGTATTTCAGAGGTTTATACATTAAAACCCACCTTCTTCAGAATAATCCCTAATTCTCTTGCACATTTGAAATATATCTATGTAAGGTGCTTATATGGCCTCTGTTATCACAATATCAGAGCACCTCTCAATCTCCAGTGTAGTTATCCTCTCAACATCCCTGTGAGATAGGGAAGTGCTATTATCCCCATTTATTTTCCAGATCAGGAGCAAGGCTATAAGTCTGTTAGGAAGTCTATAGAGAAGGAGGAGGGAATAGAACTCGGGTCCTCTGTGGTCTAGGCTAGAACCCAAACCACTGGACCATCCTTCTCTAGCAGTGACAGAAGGACTCACTGTTCTGGATGAACTATTATTTAAATTACCTGTGCACCTTTTGAAGAGTGACAGTTTTATCTTTTGATGGTACGTTCTTCTCTGCATCATTTTTTTTATATCAAGCCTGGTAGTGTTAATTGACTGTCAATGAATTTTTATTATGAACTCACAAATAAACATATCCATAATTTACATATTAACTAAAAGGCTTTAAGGCTAGGAGAACCCATTATGCTGCTGCAATATCTTAATTCCTTACTGTGTAACATTATAGTTAATTCTGTTTTGCCCTCTTAAATTCTATGGTGTGCATATCTCCTGGGCTTTGGAATCAGTGCACTAATATTAAAGCGGTAATCAAAATTCCCTCTAAATATTCATGCAAATAAATGATTCCCATGTGTCTGAATGCCAAGGCTGCAGTCAGAAGCATTTATTTGGTATTGTAGAGCAGGGGTTCTCATCCTTTTTCTTTCTGAGGCTCCCCCGACATGCTATAAAAACTCCATGGCCCAGCTGTGCCACAACAACTGTTTTTCTGCATATAAAAACCAGGGATGGCATTAGGGTATAGGAGGGCAATTGCCCAGGACCCCTCACACCATAGGGGGCATTGCAAAGCTAAGTTGCTCAGGCCCTGGGTGGTGGGGCTCAGGGCCCCTGGCTGCAGTCCTGTGTGGCGGGACTTTGGCTTTCTGCTCTGGGCCCTAGTTAGTCTAATGCCAGCCATACTCAGCGGACCCCCTGAAACCTGCTTGCAGCCCCCCAGGGGACCCTGGACGCTGGTTGAGAACCACTGTTGTAGAGGGGTCTAGTTATTGAAAAGTACATTAGGACACAGTATTTTAATATTGTTACTGTTTTGCAAGGGGGGAAAAAAGCTGCACGTGAATCTGCACTAGTGATGTTTGAAACAAATGATTTAAGATGGAAGTCACCATCTCTCTTTAAAAGTCTAGTCTGTACTTAATGGTGTGTTTAAGAGACTTGGAATTTTGCCAGGTTTTTAATATAGTGAACTTGGAATTCCGCCTCAATCTCCCACATGCGCACACACACATAACAATCTTGCCATAATGATTTCAATTTTAATAAAGGGTTGTGATTTTCTAAAAGCAGCAGAGAATCCTTATAGACTAACAGACGTTTTGGAGCATGAGCTTTCGTGGGTGAATACCCACTTCGTCAGATGCAACACTTTTCTAAATCACTTATAAACACTTATATTTAAAAGACATGCTGTCATTCAGTCAATCTGAGGTAGTATAGACTCTTTAGTCAATAAATCAGAAATTTGGAAGCATTTTTTTTATAAATCAGTGAAATGCTAAATCACTGAAATTCAAATGTTTCAGCTCTGATTGACTGACCTAAATTTGACAAGGTCCCTCACCAACAGCTGAGACGTAAATTAAGTTGTCATGGGATAAGAGGGAAGATCTTTTCATGGATTGAGAACTGGTTAAAAGACAGGGAACAAAGGGTAGGAATAAATGGTAAATTCTCAGAATGGAGAGGGGTAACTGGTGGTGTTCCCAGGATTCGTCCTCAGACAGTTTCATATTCAACTTATTATAAATGATTGTGAAGGGGTAAAAAAGTAAGTGCCAAGTTTGCAGGTTGATATAAATGCTTCAGATAGTTAAGACAAAGCACATGTGAAGAACTTCAAAAGATCTATCAAAGTATGTGATGGGTCACAAAATTGGGCAAATGAAAATTTAATGATGGATAAATGTAAATAGTGAATTGGAAAAATAAACCCATTATAAATTACAATATGATGGGGCTAATTTAGCAAAAACAAAATCAGAAAAATCTTGAGTTATTGTGGATTAGTTCTCTGAAGACGTCACGCAGTGTGCAGAGGCAGTCAAAAAAGCAACAAGATGTTAGGAATCATTAAAAGGGGATAGAGAAAAGATGAGAATATATCTAGTGCCCTTATATAAATCAGATGGTACGCCACATCTTGAATACTGCATACAGATTGGTCTCCCACTCAAAAAATAAAAAGATATATTGTCAGTAGAAAGGTCAGAGTAAGGAACTAATGATTATGGTTTGAACGGGGTTCATAGTGAGAGAGATTAAGAGTAGTGACTTTTTCAGCTTAGGAAAAGAGGAGGAAGAGGGATATGATAGAGTATATAAATCAATGGCGTGTGGTGGGAAGAGTTATATAAGGAAGTACTTTCTTATTCCGATATACAAGAATAGGAGCCACAGAATGCATTAATGGGCAGGGTTTTAAAACAAAAAAAGGAAGAATTCTTCACACAGGCACTAAGTAATCGTGAACTCCTTGCTGAGAGATTTGAGCTAGATCTAACGCGTGTTTTTAAAGAGAACTGGATAAATTCTGCGAGGTGAAGTCATTAAGGCTATTAGCCAAGTGGGGTAAGGATGATGTCCTAGCTTGTTGTAGAGGTGGAGATGGATGGCAGGAGAGAGATCACTTGATCATTACCTGTTAGATTCACTCCTTCTGGGGCACTTGGCATTGGCCACTGTTCGTAGATGGGATACTGGGCTACACTGATCTTTGGTCTGACCCAGTACGGCTGTTCTTACGTTCTTATGACTCTCTTAAACCAGAAACAGAATTTCAAAACAAGAAAGTATTGTCTAACATTTCAGTGAAGCTTATTTGTTAAGGTGCAAACTGAGCATCAGTGGTCTGTGATGGATACACCAATCTGACACTTGACAACAAGGGGTTAAGGAACTGCCCTGGACTCAGCCAGTTCTGCCCCACTACATGTGTAAGAGATGCACAGATTGGAGGAGAAGGTCGAAGGGAGCAGAACAGCTCACTTGCAGGCAGACAAGGGAAGAGGAAGGACCGCTACCTGGCAGCTTCTGAGGAAAGGACTGAGGGAAGAGAGGACCTGCTTCCGTTATACCCTGAAAGGGAAGCATTTCCTTCTCTTGCATACTGACTCTGTTTGTCTTAGTTTCCCTTGTTTTGTATATGGACTATCCTGGATGGGGAGAATCTTAGAACAGATTCTTGGCCACCCCAAGAGAGAGAGAGCTGCCATACCACCACCAAATGCGAAGAGGCGCCAAGCGATGAGCTGCTCCCCTTCACGCCTTCCTGTTACAGGCTGTAAGCTGTGGACATTAGATGGGTTGTAGGAAGTGGCCGAGGGAGGGCAGCCTTAAGGCGCTTCTAGCTGTCAGTCCCTTTGGTCGCCCTCACAGGACCCTGGGCCGGAGCCTGGTGGAGTGACAGGGCCTGGGCCTCCCTACCAAAACCCTTCTCTGCATATCATAGGGCCTAATTCCCTGACCAGTAGGCAATGCTCCCCCCAAGCAAGATGATCACGTGGTCCTTAATATAAATGTGGGCTTTCTATTAGGACTGACTTTGCACATGTAAACTGTAATTCAGCATTCAAGTGCAGTATTCAAGAATTACTGGATGGTTATTGACTCACTAGGCAAAGTAGTTGCGATGGGTTGAGTCACAGAGACCCCCTTGGGACTTCCACCTGATGTGCTGAGACTACCTCTGAGCCCATTTTCCCTGACATCTTGGGACATCTCTAGCACCCAGACACCCAGTTCCCGTGGGATCCAAACCCCAAATAAATCAGTTTTACTCTGTATAAAGCTTATACAGGGTAAACTCATAAATTGTTTGCCTTCTATAACACAGATAGAGAGAGATGCACAGCTGTTTGCTCCTACAGGTAATAATAACTTGCTCTGGGTCAATTAATAAGCAAAAAGTGATTTTTATTAAGTATAAAAAGTTGTATTTAAGTGGTTCCAAGTAATAACAGCTAGAACAAAGTAAATTACCAAGCAAAATAAAATAAAATACACAAATCAAAGCCTAATACAGTAGGAAACTGAATACAGATGAAATCTCACTCTCACCCATGTTCCAATAAGTTTCTTTCACAGACTAGACTCCTTTCTAATCTGGGCCCAATTCTTTCCCCTGGTACAATCCTTGTTCTAGCTCAGGTGGTAACTAGGGCCTCGACTACACTTGCATGTTATATCACAATAAAGCCTCGCAGAGCACTCTATCTTTCTCCCCGTCCACACTGGCAAGACACATAGAGTGCTCTGACTCCCTGGCTGGAGCGCTCCTGGTACTCCAGCTTGGCAAAAGGATTAACAGCTGTTGCATATTGGGTGAGATGCTTCAGTGCCAGTGTAAATGAGAAGCAACGTTACAATGCTCTGATTGACCTCCGGAAACATCCCATAATTCCCTTAACTGAAGTGGCCTTTCTTGTCTTTGTTGTGAACTCGAGACATGGAAGTGCTCTTTCAAAGTTCCGTTTCGGAGTGCCGGCTGCTTATCTGGTCTGAGAAAAAACCAAACAGCTAATGTTTGCTTTGAGTGAGAGAGAGAGAGAGAGAGAGAGAGAGGCGGGAGGGCTCCCTTTCGGAGTGCTGGCTGCTCTGAGGGGAAAAAACCAAACAGCTAATGTTTGCTTTGAGTGAGAGAGAGGAAGAGGATGGAGAGGGGTCTGAACATATAGGACAGTGTGCTGACACACTCTCAGCACCCCAAAACCCCACTCTCTCTCCTCCCACACTCCCTGTCACACTCCACCCACCCCCATTTGAAAAGCATGTTGCAGCCACTTGAACGCTGGGATAGCTGCCCATAATGCACTGCTCCCAATGCAGCTGCAAGTGCTGCAAATGTGGCCATGTCAGTGTACTTTCAGCTCTCAGTGTGGACAGATGGCAGCACTTTCCCTAGTGTACTCTACGAAGGTAGGTTTAACTTAAAGCACTCTACGGCTGCAAGTGTAGCCAAGCCCTAAGGGATTTCTCATGACTGCAGCGAGCACACAGGTATACAGGAAGACTTGCAAGTAAATAAAGCCATTTACAACCAATTATCCTGGTTAATGGGAGCAATCAAGATTCCAAGCCACCATTAATGGCCCATATTTTACATAATTACAGTAGGACCTCAGAGTTATATTTCTAGTTTCAGATACAAGAATGATACATTTATACAAATAGGATGATCATGCTCAGTAGATTATAAGCTTTGTAATGATACCTTACAAGAGACCTTTTGCATGAAGCATATTCCAGTTACTTTATATTCACACTCATTAGAATATTTTCATAAAACCACAAGAGTGCAACGTTACGGTAGTGTTTTAATGCCTACTCCTCCACACTCCTAGAATCTTACAATAGTTTGTTTCATTCCTTTAACCTTCTCTCTGAGGATCTCTTATTTAATGAATGGAGCCTCATACCTCCTTGATAGAGGGAAGAATTATTATTGGGAAACTGGGGAACAGAGAATTGAATATCTTGCCCAGTATCTCACAGAAATTATGTCAGAGCTGGAAATAAAATCTAGAAGTCTTAAATAGGATTTTTAATTTTTTGGTGCTGTTCTCCGGTTGACATCTCCTCCTCCTTAAATATTTGTGCATTCTCCGTGGTGCTCTATCTATGATCTAGAGAGATCAAATAGTTCGTCTGTTTTCACAGAGATCGTTGTGATTATTTTCTTTATTTCTGATCACTCTGCCTGGAATGGCAGTAGTAATGGTGTTTTTTGTTTTTTTTTTTAAGTTAAAAACCTTGGGAGGGAGAGATTAGGGTTTTGGGTTTTTGTTTTTGTTTGGGTTTTGTTTTGTTTTACAGTAAGTTTATAAAAATACCTTTTAAAATTTACAGTTATTCCTAGGGGAAAAATAAATTAATTCAGCAGTGCTGCCTTCCCACTGAAGTTCCAATGATGGTCACAGGTCTATGCTACCCAGGGAGTCTATGCTATAGGCCCTGATTCAGCAAAGTACTTAAGCACAAGCCTCAAGTACATGAATATTTTGACTGGAGTCATATAACTGGCTCCCCAATCTCAGCACCGCAGATTTGGTTACAGGTAAGGAGGGAGCTAGATGTGACTATAAACATCTTAATTGCAAACTGCCCCACAAAGCCTAAGGCTGATTCAGCTCATTTAAAAAACGCAACAGTGAGCAAGAGCTTTCATGAAGCATTTATGGCAAGATGTTACACCAGCATTTGGAGAAGAAAAAGATTGTTTCAGAATTGTATTGGGGACTTTCCAGAAGGCCTCCAGGAACTGATCTGCAATGTACTGTTGTGGTTCTGTCTTACAAACTGAATCAGAGCTGTATTCCTGCCACAGTCTGATCTCAGGAAGAGTACATGTAATGTAATTGCTTACCATGTAGACTCTTTCGTCTGTCTTTGTGAAGCAAGTGTGATACCCTGCTGATTCCCATACTGCCGTTCTCTCTGTTTATTAACAGAGAAATACAGCTTCTAAGATGTTGCATTGCAAAGAGTTAATGTTCTCTCAACATGTTCTCCCTTCAAGGAATAAGGGCCCTATCATGTCAGGTTCTCTGAGTTGCCATTGTATACAGCAGGATTTGGGTGCTTAGCACATTGCAGCATCAGTCCCTAAGAGAATATTATTGGCATTGAACTTAGTTGTCATCTTTTTCATTTTTCAGAGTCACCCAGCACTGATGAAGTTTCTAATACAAACTGAAAGTAAGCGACTAGTCATCAGTCTGGAGAGAAATGAGTAAGTAGATCTAATTCATATTCCTTGCGCACAGGAGGTGCTAGTGGAGGGATTATAGTCTTAAAACTGATGGGGTGTGTAATGCTTGGATCTGTGGGAAAGTCTACTTCCTAGTGCTTATGGAAACAAACTCCTGCCAATAGTGTTTCATTCCAGTTCGTATTTTGGCTCTTATAATTCTGGTTACTGTATTGTAAGAATCCAGTATTTCTGTATATGACATTGAAAAGAGAACCATTTCCTCTCAGTGTTTTCCTTGTTATCAGCCTTTTGTTTTTCCTGTGGCAACTTCCTCTGTTTACATATTGAGGGAAACCCTGTGGGTCCTGGAGCATCTTCCTGGAGGGTCTGTTCTTCCCTGATACCCCCTGCTGCCATTGGCTGACTGCCTGTGCACACACACTGTGCCCCTGAGATACAGAGCATGAGTCAGTCAGTATTAATCCACTGCTGGAATTTTCAATGGAGGTTCCATGGGCTTCTTGGAGTGGGAGGTGAGATGACGCCACATAAAGCAGTTACCATCTGTCTTGGTCCCACCATCCCTGGTAAGATGATACTCCCAAACTGCAAAGCCCCAGCTTTGTGATGTTCATGCAGTAGAGCCTCTATGGGGGAGGTGAACAATTCCTATTCAACCCTTTTCTCTCTAATCTGCCCTTACCGGCCACATGGACTGTGTTTTGTGCAAATTTCACCTGCACTTGCTGGTTCTGTATGAAATGCCCATAAGTAGACAGGACAGAGCTGTGTGTTTCTCTTTAGTACCACTAGTTCGGTCCATTATTATGAGACTGAGGTCAAGGCCCCCTTGTACTAGGCACTATACATACACATAGAAACAAGGTCCCTGTCATGAAGAATTTACAGGCCAATTAGACAAGACAGACAAGGGCTGAGGAACAGAGGTACACAGAAATTAAATGGCTTGCCCAGGGTCACTGAGGAAGTCTGTGTCAGAGCCAGTAATTGAACACAGATCACCCAAGTTTTATTCCTTTGCCTTAACCAAGGGGTCATCCTTCCTCTTTAGGCCTAAGTTCTCATGCCAACAGTACCAACTACATTCTGGGAAGCAGACAGAGGTGGAACCATCCAAGTGAACAGAAAATGTTCTATGTGTCTCATACAAAACACTATACAGTTTGTGTTACATTGCAGATGCAGGGTCAGACGCATTCTGTGATCACATTTTCTTAAAACTATAGAATAGCTAAAAGGATTTTCTGCAGGTTTTCTAGCTGATGAACTGTAGCAATAAACACTTCTTTTCATCTAACAGAGAAGCTGCAAGCACAGACATACAGTGGTTGTACTGTATAAACTTTGTGGGGGAGGGGCGTAGAGTGGGAGATGAAAGCAAATGTCCACAGTATGAAACGTGCTGCGCTCAAGCTGGTGACAAGTCAGCGTGGACCTCAGTAAGGACCCCGCTCTACTATTTCACGGTAAAACCAGGAATAATGCTTTTTATTACCAGTCATCCCTCTGTGGCACAGCATCCACTGCACTCTCCCAGTGGGTGTTATACCCAAATCACAATGGTCGTTGATTTTCAGTGCTTCTTAGTAGTTCATTTCCTCTGTCTGAAACAAGATGCAGATTGCACATTCTGAGATTATTCAGTTCCAATTGTTCATTGCAGCTAAAAGAAGACTGAATTTGCTTAGTAAGTATGGTATTAGTTTTATATTCTTTTAACTTTTGAGAAAGGGGATACCTAGTTTTCTGAATGTAGAATATGCCACAATTGAGGAAGCTATTCATATTCTCTATCAAAGATTTAAAAGAATGTAAAACCACTAATATTGACATTAGTATACATATTAAATCCTGTTTTACTTGTAGTCAAGAATTGGATTTAGATGTCTTCAGGACTGTAAGTTGTGTTGACTTTGAGATAAAAAGCACTTGAAAGGACTGCAAATCAGCTAATGTGAGAACTCAAGTATTTGCTTGACTAACAGAAATGATGATATGCATCAATTTTGGAATACAGGGGTTTACTTTTTAAAAAAATCTTTTATTTACAGATTATCTTTACTTACCTATCCAATAAGTTCTTTGGGACCGAAATGTTATATTTTTTTAATGTATATTTTATTCATTTTTCTAAATAGAACAAATATACCAGATTCATCATAATACAGAATGTAAATAAAGAAGGTTAGGGTAAAGGGAAGGGAGGAAGAGTGGCATACCTATCTTCAGGGTCTACGTTAATCCTAGACCTCTAAAAAGTCATCCCTAATTGCTTTGCATTTTGGGGCACTCCTTTTTTGTGGAATGCCAGTCATTTGCTTGCTGCGAGGCCTGGCTCAGTGATATGGCTGACATCAGTATTTGGTGAGGATTGACTTTTCCATTTTTGCAGGATAAATTTAATAGTGACCAAAGCTGCACATTGGAACCACAGTGCCTTGTCAGATAATCTCCAGGTATCAAGGATGTATCCCAAAACAAAACATAAGTGGGAGGGCTTCAGTTTAGCATCCAATATCAAATTGGTCCTCCTCCCCACCTCTTACCAAAATTCTTGATACAGGGGCATTCCAAAAACGTGAGCTGTCATAGGTCTCACCCCCACTCTAAACTTTAGGGTACAGATGTGGGGACCTGCATGGACAGTTCTAAGCTTAATTACCAACTTAGATCTGGTCTCGCTGCCACCATCCAGAATTTCTGAGTACCTGGATCACTCCCTTTCCCCCCAAATCCTTCCCCTCCCTGGGTAGCCTTGAGAGACTCCTCCAACAATTTCCTGGTAAGTCCAGATCCAATTCCCTTGGATCTCAAAAACAAGGAAGAATTACTCCTTCTCCGTCCCTTTTTCCCCCCACCAATCCCTGGTGAGTCCAGATCCAATTCCCTTGGATCAAAAAAAAAACAGGGAAAAAATCAATCAGGTTCTTAAAAAGAAGGCTTTTAATTAAAGAAAAGAAAGGTGAAAGAAAGAAGGAAAGAAAAAACTCTGGGGGACAGCATATCAACTAATCTTACAGACAATAGATTGAAAACACAGGATGTTTCCCTGGGCAAAAATCTTAATACCCACAAGAATACCCAATTTGATAATTCCCTTAATGGCACCAAAACAAGTCACAAAAGAAAATTAACATAAACCTATTTATTCCTTTCTAAAACTTACTGCTCTAATAAGAGGCTGGTTCCTTGATCTTTTTCACTCCGGCTGAAACTGAAACTGATTAAACAAAGGAAACTTCCCTCCTTCCTTTTGAAACATCTTGTTCCCCCATTGGTTCCTCTGGTCAGGTGTCAGCTAGGCTAGGTAAACTTCTTAACCTTTTACAGGTAAAAGAGGCATTAACCCTTAACTATCTGTTTTTGACATGAGCTAATGTGACATCAGCAGTGGTCAGCATTTATAAGTCCATTACCATTAGCCTATGTGGGGATCAATCAGTATGTTTGAACAAATATTTTTTGATTAATAAGCCATAGCCTCAGGTCTAAAGTTACTTTTTTAACATTAGATACAATTGTATTCCCTTGGGTCGGAGATAGTTGTCCATCCAAATCTCTATTCTAAACAACTCTCAAATTATCGATCTTTGGCAGAAAATTTTGGGCCTGAAAATTATAGAAGAATACCACTGGCTGAGTAAACCAAGAAATTTTCTCCAAAACAAGTAGTTCTGGAGCTCCCAATGTGTCTGGTCCAAATACATTCATAAGTAAAAGCTTTAACTGGAGATATTTCCATGCTCCAGAGCAGAGCAAGCCAAATTGTTGCTGATGATCTACAAATGGTTTTAAATTTACAATTGTCAATTAACTGTGACACAGTCATAATGCTTCTGTCTATCAAATCCTACCACCGGTTTTGCCACGGATTTTAAGGATAGGATTGCTCCATAGAACCACCTCTACAGGGAAGACTGGATGGGAACAAAATTGCCTTGCCAAGTTTGACCAGGCTTGCCTCACAGCCATTATTGTGGGACCTCTGGAATCATCAAATCTATAATAATTTGATCCTACAATACCTGAAACAGGGAGAGGGTATACCAGTTCTCAGTGTCTGAACCTAAGGTGGGGTCTCTGGGGTCATATTTAACACCCATAAAGATGTCTGCCTTAACAAAAGGGAGATATGATAATTGTCCAAGTTGGGAAAACAATATCTGCCCAGAGATAGGGGGAACTGTACTTTGTTGAGAGGCAGTCTAGGTTTCTTACCTGCACCCTAAAGGAACATTCTGAAAATATTATTGAATTTCTTAAAATAACATTGAGGAATAGAAATAGAGAGACTCCTTCAAACATACAAAATTCTGGGAAGGACATTCATTTTCAGTGTATTAATTTTACCCTACACACTGAGGGTTAACGAACTCCATTTTCCCAAATCATTAGCCAGTTGGGCGATAATTAGTTCTATATTTATCTTAAGGATATCCTGAATATTGCTGAGAATCAGTATTCCTTTTTCAGGACTGGAATGTGTTTTTTAGTACATGTTTATACAGCACCAGCACAATGAGTTCCTAACCTCCACTGACTATCCGGGAACTTTTGCAATACAATAAATAAATATTACTTATTATCCTCACTTCTGGAATTTGTAAAATATTAAGCTGTTGACAGACACCAGACCACATAAATAGCTGGCCATATATCTTGCAAGAGTCACTTCTTCCTTCTTTCTGGTTGGTGCTATTGACTTACTTTTAAAGACAAAATTTAATCTTAAGGATTTTTTTTTCCATTTAATTTAAGATTTTTTTACTCAAATTCAGGAAATGAAAAAGTTAAGAATCCAACAGCAAAATTAGCACAGCAACATCAATAACTTCGTTAAGGTACATTATTGATGAACACCATTTTTGTGTATGTTGCTTCGCAAGGTGTATTGGATGAATATCTGTGTGGTATTCATAATTACTGTTGACGTGCATGGCATTATGCAGATATATAAGAAGAAATAATCTGTGCTTCACAGAGTTCACAATCTAAGGACTTGATGCTTTTCCCACAGAAATCAGTGGCTCCATTATAGTGGTGTCAGTGGTGTATGTAGAGGCAGGTCCTGTGTTGCAATATGTAGCTATAGAATGATGGGGTACGAGAATGGTTGGAGAGAATGTAACACATGCTCCTGACATTTGTATTGTTTAGAAGCAGCACCATGCTTACTTTTGTTTCCAAGAATTTTGGGAGGTCATTGTGGCTAAGTTCTCAAATTCATGAAAAGAAGCCTTCAGAAGAAAATAATAGAATAGGCAGGATGCTTAACTAGGGCCAGATCATTCCCTAGGAAGATTATTTCTGTTAGAGTTATTTTGTGAGGAAGAGTATCCCCACCCATCTCCACAGAGCTGGTTGGGATTTCATCTCCTAAATCTCCCCTGAGGATCCACAAAGACAAAACTTAGTCTGTCTTCCCTCCTCCTCCCACCACATGCTTTCCAGTTCCCTGACAGCACAGCTACTTCACAAGCTATGCTGCTAAGAAATCCTTCACTGCTCTGGGATCTCTGTGAAAGGGAATTTCAACCTGCAGGACTAAAACCTCGTCATCCCTGAGGTATATGGGTTTGTGGGACATGATGCTCTTGACTCCTTCCATCCCCTTTCTAGCAGCACAGCCCTATTCCAGTAGAAAGGATTCTGCAGGCTCACAATAGGAGGTGGGGAACAATTCAGTGCAGCAGCACTATTCCTTTCCACTCTCCTCCAGGCTGTATTCATGTAACCTCTACTTGTGAATATAGAGGGCATGATATGGCCCCTAGTGATTATAGCTGCTGGGGACTGGGAGTTGGGTGGATTCTATTCCCATCTGTGCCACAGACTCACTTGCTCTGATGGTGATTAAATCACGTATCCTCTCTGTTTTCCATTTGCAATATGGAGATAAAGCCACTTGCTTCACACAGGCATTGAGGCTTAATTGATTAATTTGTATAAAGCCTTTTGAAATCCTCAGCTGAGAGGCACTAAAGAAACACAAAATAGAAAGTACCAAAATTAACCTTTTGGAGAATGGAGTTTAATATATGAAACACACACTGCCTCTTACAAAGATGAGTATTGGAAAAAAACATTGTCAGTGTGCTTGAGATAAAGTGGAATGCTAAGTACAAATACCTTTACAATTTTTCCTTAAATAAAATGATGACAAAGTCCTGACATGCATGCTCTGTAACGTTACTGCTGATTGTTTCATGTAAAATATGTTATCCCTTGGGGAATCAGGGGGCAAAAATCTAAATGACATAAGTTCTGCTTTGGGTTATGCAAAAACTGGGTACAGTTTTCCAGACTTAGCAGAAACAGCTGCTCTGAGTAGCCTTCATATTAAATCCCATTTACTGAAAACTAGAGATTTTCCAAAGCTAGAGTTGCATCTGAAATCATTTCTTGAAATACATTTGCTGACCCAATTGGGGAATGGTGTGTTAAACCATCTGTTACCTGTGGGAATATTTAATGTGAATTAAATAGTTGGTTGATTTTTTTAGGATCAGAAGATGTGTTCATGTTTTGTTTTTATGCAGCATTTATAGTTGGCACCAGGAAGGATTACGTAAATACATACTCAGACACATACATAGATTTCAGGTTTTCTTTATGTTCGTCAACTATCAAGCATACTTTAAATCTCCCTACATAAATGTTTGCTAGTGTTCGAGAACTTTTATTTTAGTGACCAGACAGAAGTTATATTTGGTAAAAGCAGAATTATTTGCAATAAATTCCATTTGTCTGTCTTAGAGGACTATCTTGGGAATGCATGTTGCAGGCACATTTATGATTTAGTTCCAAAATATGATTGCACATCTGGGTGCCTTGGAGTTCTTCAATACCTTAAAATGTTTTAGAAACACTTGTCATCTGAAGAGACTTTCACAATCAGCAAATCATCTACCAGCTACAAAAGAAAATTTCACTTGAAGTAGCCCTCACTGTCTTATACTGCATTACATAAAATAATACCAATGCAGTTTAATTGTGCAAGCTACAGTAATTTATGTGCTTGTAAATGCCATTAAAGTTAATGGGAGTTATACATGTGTTTTAAAGAGAGAGCAGATTTAATATAGTAAATGAAACTAGAAAAAAATTAACATTAAATCTGAGTGTGTCAGTGTAGTGGTATGTGACAAATCTATAACTGTTTTCTAGGTGCAATTGTATACTGATGGTAGAAACATACTGTATACAAAATAGGCATTGTCATAAAAGATGGTTAAGGGTTAATGTCTCGTTTACCTGTAAAGGGTTAAGAAGCTCAGTAAACCTTGCTGACACCTGACCAGAGGACCAATAGTGGGACAAGATACTTTCAAATCTTGGTGGAGGGAAGTCTTTGTTTGTGCTTTTTGTTTTGTTCGTTGTTCGCTCTCGGGACTGAGAGGGACGGGACATCATTCCAGGCTCTCCAAATCTTTCTGAATCAGTCTC